>NC_051157.2:225695949-226001539 GCF_013339745.2 Dermacentor silvarum
CTGACCAGGGCGGCGGTCAGACCTGCTACGCAGCAGAGGGTGCTAAGAATCTCTGGGTCGGGACAGGCCGCCAATGGAAACTGAACCTGGCAACGTTCAACACGTGCACCCTCTCGAGTGAGGCTAGCTTAGCCGGACTATTTGAAGAATTATCAGGCATTGCCTGGGATATTATTGGCCTTAGTGAGGTTAGAAGAACTGGTGAGGCTTACACAGTGCTAACTAACGGCCACGTCCTCTGCTACAGAGGTCTTCCAGATAAGAGAAAATCCGGGGTAGGATTTCTAGTCCCTAACAACATAGCGGGCTACATTGATGAATTCTACAGCATTAATGAGAGGGTAGCAGTGGTCGTAATAAAGCTGAATAGGGGGTACAAAATGAAGGCAGTAGAAGCCTACGCCCCAACCTCTAGTCACTATGATGAAGAAATGGAACAGTTTTCTGAAGATGTTGAATTAGCAATAAGAAAGGTGAAAGCTAAGTATACTGTAGTCATGGGCGACTTCAATGCAAAAGTGGGGGAAAAGCAGTTTGGTGAGCAAGCAATTGACAACTACGGCATCGACTCTAGGAATGCAAGAGCAGAGGTGTTAGTAGAATTCGCGTAAAGAAATAGGCTCCGAATAATGAATACCTTCTTTAGGAAGTGCATCAACAGGAAGTGGACCTGGAAAAGCCCTAATGGAGAAACAAGGAATGAAATAGATTTCATACTCTCTGCCGATCCAAGCATAGTGCAGCATGTAGAAGTGTTAGGTAAGGTAAAGTGCAGTGACCATAGGTTAGTGAGGTCTAGGATTTCTCTCAATTTGAAGAGAGAAAGAGTGAAATTAGTCAAGAGGAAATAGGCCAACCTAGAGGCAGTAAGGGTAAAAGCAGACCAATTCAGGCTGGTGCTCGCAAACAAATATGCACCTTTAGAAAAGGAAGATAAAGACAACATAGAGGTCATGAATGACACCGTAACTAGGTTGATCTCAGAAGTCGCAATTGAAGTGGGAGGTAAGGCACCAAGGCAACCAGTAGGTAAGCTCTCCTAAGAAACAAAGGACCTAATAAAGAAACGACAAAACATGAAAATGTCCAACTCGAGAGATCAGATAGAATTCGCTGAACTGTCAAAACTGATCAACAAGAAGAAAGTAAGGGATATTCGAAATTATAACGTGGGAAAGATTGAGCAAGCCGTAAAATATGGACGCAGCATTAAATCAGTAAGAAGAAAGCTTCGCATAGCTCAAGGCAAGATGTATGCACTGAAAGATAAGCATGGTAATATCATCAGCGATTTCGAAGACAACATAGTAAAAGCAGCGGAAGAATTCTATACTGACCTGTACAGTGCCCAAAACAGCCAAGCTACTTTCATTCGAAATAGTGTTGAACCAGATACAGAGGCTCCTTCTATAATTAGCGATGGAGTTAGAAGGGCCTTGAAACACATGACCAGGGGAAAAGCTACTGGAGAAGATGGAATAAGAGTAGATTTAATCAAAGGTGGAGGAGATATCATGCTTGAAAAGCTTGCGGCCCTTTATACGCAATGACTCACAACTTCAAGTGTACCAGAGAGCTGGAAGAACGCCAACATTATACTAATGCATAAGAAGGGAGAAGTTAAAGAATTGAAGAATTATAGATCGATTAGCTTGCTTTCAGTATTGTATAAAATATTCAGCACGATAGTTTCCAATAGAATCAG
Organism: Dermacentor silvarum; assembly: GCF_013339745.2. Classification (NCBI taxonomy): domain Eukaryota; kingdom Metazoa; phylum Arthropoda; class Arachnida; order Ixodida; family Ixodidae; genus Dermacentor; species Dermacentor silvarum. The sequence continues at coordinate 225,697,655 of NC_051157.2, forward strand.
GGCAACACATGACTTCAGCCAACCGAGAGAACAGGCTGGCTTCAGGAAGGGACATTCTACGATGGATCATATCCATGTCATCAATCAAGTAATCGAGAAATCTGCGGAGTAGAATCAACCTCTCTATATGGCTTTCATAGGTTATGAAAAGGCATTTGATTTCACTAGAGTTACCAGCAATCATAGAGGCATTGCGTAATCAAAGAGTACAGGAGGCATACGTGAATATCTTAGCAAACATCTACAAGGATTCCAGAGCTACCTTGGTTCTCCACAAGAAAAGTAGAAAGATACCTATCAAGAAAGGGGTCAGGCAAGGAGACACAATCTCTCCAATGCTATTCACTGCATGCTTAGAAGAAGTATTCAAGTGATTAGACTGGGAAGGCTTAGAAGTGAGGATCAACGGCGAATATCTCAGCAACCTTCGGTTTGCAGATGACATTGTCCTATTCAGCAACAATGGAGACGAATCACAGCAAATGATTGAGGACCTTAATGGAGAAACTGTAAGAATTGGGTTGAAGATGAATATTCAGAAGACAAAGATAATGTTCAATAGCCTGGCAAGGGAACAAGAATTCAGGATCGCCAGTCAGCCTCTAGAGTCTGTAAAGGAGTACGTTTATCTAGGTCAATTACTCACAGGGGACCCTGATCACAAGAAAGAAATTTACAGAAGAATAAAATTGGGTTGGACTGCATACGGCAAGCATTACCAAATCCTGACTGGGAGCTTACCACTGTCGTTGAAAAGAAAAGTGTACAATCATTGCATTCTACCGGTGCTAACATATGGGGCAGAAACAAGGAGGTTAACAAAGAAGCTCGAGAACAAGTTAAGGACCGCACAAAGAGCGATGGAACGAAAAATCATAGGACTAACGTTAAGAGACAGGAAGAGAGTGGTGTGGATCAGAGAACAAACGGGGGTAGCCGATATTCTAGTTGACATTAAGCGGAAGAAATGGAGCTGGGCAGGCCATGTAACGCGTAGGATGGATAACCGGTGGACCATTAGGGTTACAGAATGGATACCAAGAGAAGAGAAGCGCAGTCGAGGTCGGCAGAAAACCAGATGGGATGATGAAGTCAGGAAATTTGCAGGCGCAAGCTGGAATACGCTAGCGCAAGACAGCGGTAATTGGTGATCGCAGGGATTCTGCCTTCGTCCTGCAGTGTACATAAAATATAGGCTGATGATGATGATGATGATGTTGATGATGATGTTGATCCCCTTGTCAATTTTTCATTCGTGTTGTGTTTCGCTGGTTGATAAAGATTGTTCGAAAAGCTGACAGGGAATGAAAATAGAAACGTAATCAGTATTTCTGCGGATTTTAGTGTTAAGGCCGTCTATTCCCGCGTATTTTAATATCTTAAAGGGACACTAAAGGCAGATATCTTTTCAACGGGGAGCGTTAAATTACCATACCAGAAACCTCGAAACGCTTGTCTCGTGCCAAGAAAAGACTTACTTTAGGTGAAAATTGCGTCTGAAGCGTTCGCGTACCTCTAGCGGAATTCAAATCGCCCGCCCGAGCGAGGAGTGGTGGCGTCATGGCCATATAATGACGTTGTGCCTCCGGTGAGTAAAACTAGAGTGTAGTAGAATGGGGAAGTGGGTCCAGCTAGGATGGCTAGAATGTGGGAGGTGTGAAAAGCGACTGCCGAAACCGGTCGCCAAAGCGCGCCGATGCCGATTGGGGCGCTCTCTGCACGCACAGGCGCGGGTACCCTCGCGCAGGCCACATACGAACGAGCGCGCGCTGCTCTCCGCAAAAATCTCTCAGGCTGTGTGGCGGTCGCCCATTATCGGGGAAAACCTTTTTTTATTGAGCCAGTGTAAAGGAGGGCATGGCACCTAAGCCATTTAACATCGGCATATAGTCTCGCCTCTGAAAATAATTCTCGAGAAGGCATACGATCGAGACGCGATGCCAACTGTTGTGAAATTAATATTATTGCGGTTACTCACGGCAGAACTGCAAGCTTGTTACGACAGGTTGGGATTACTGGAAGGCTTATTACTTTTAGAATCCCAAATTCCTTCATTAACGAGCAGAAACGTCGCTACAAGAGCCTCGTTTCGCTGCTCCGAACGCATAATCTTGAGCGAGTCGCAGCTTCAATTCTCGCTTGGTTATCGATTTCCAAACGTAGCAGTTTTAGCGGCCTACAGTCACAAAAGCTTGCATTTGTCATGACGTTTGTGACCTGAGAATTGTCCACAGCAACAGAAATTGAGCACACACATTTTTTTTTACAACTTTATTTTCATACATGCCAAGGTTTTCATGCACTGCAACTAGAGCACGCATGGCTTTACTCTCTGCCCTTTCTTTTCGTCTTCTTTTCGGTTCATGCCTTTCAAAAAAAAAGTGGACACGAGTTATGAAATAAAGTGTCACCACACTTCTAGTCAAAGGAGCAGCATGCTTTGGGCAGCCAATTTGTTGCGTTTCCTCTATTGCTTTCAGCATCTCCGCGGCCCATTTGGCGTGAAGATGCGATTTGCTGAAGAAATTAGTGATTTTGTTTTCAAGGCTATAGAGTGAATTCGATGGATATAAAACTCCGCCGAGATCCCACAGCTTGCATGCCTGGGCTGGGAGATTGCCTGGCACATTTTCTTTAGACACAAGACAGGCGTTCGTGCATTCATCGCAATTATGACAGAGTACGCGCTTTATTGCTACCTGCTTTCCTGGCTGCATTTTCTGCAGGCAGTGCAACGTCCAGATGAGCCATCTGTAAAGTGTGCCATAATTGGTGAATAAGTCAGGTGCAGGTGCAAAGCAGGTGCAGGCATCTTTACAGACTGGAATAAAATATTTTAGGCAGGCTTCCGGCAACTGTTATATCTAACAATACCTTGTAACGATGGCGATCTCAAGAAAAGGAGAAGGCGGGCTTTTGAGAAAGCTTCGTCATGCTTTCCAAATTGAATGGTTCGAACTCTCCTATTTCAGGGTGTCAAAGTGTCCGCGGACATGAGCAGATCCTGTGCTTTGTGTCTGAAAGCCACTTTTTTTGAACAGGAGGAAGATGCTGCACTGTGCAGCTGCTCCTTCCTCAAACATCTTGTTGTTAACAACAGGAGGTGCTGCATCCCAATCCAATTTAGCGGTCTGGTAGGATAATGCGTTCGTTTGCTCGAACGTCTGCATCGACCACAGTTCGCAAGGACGGTGAAGCGCTCAAGGAATGCAGCTGTTCGGTCAACATGATGTTCTCTTCTGAAATGATCGATTCATGGCTTGTCGCCGAGTTTGCTCCAGTGGTGTCGTGCTTCAGACTAATTCTTTTGCCCGGAACAGTGCCTTCGGTCACGCGTTTTCGTCTCTTTCTCTCCTTGGGCAGAGCTGTCATTTAGGCAAGTTAGGAAAAATCGTCGGTCGTCTGTTAAGGTCGGTACAGCGCGCGGCACGTGTATGTCCTCCCCGTTCACCCTACGTGTGTGAACGCCCATAAACCTGTAAAAAACAGCAAATTGGTCAAGTTGCAGTACAGCATGCGACACGAGGGACGCAAGCACGCAAAATTGGTCCACTGCTGAAGAGTGCCTTCAGTGCTTTGCACATACCTTGGCTCGAAGTGCTTCTCGCACACGGCGGAGTTCTCGTCAAGCTGTATGTCTGCTGTTGGAATAGCGCGGGTCCATTTGTCCAACAGCTCCATTACACGTGGGAGCTCGAAAACGTGAAAACTTTACTGCTGCTGATGATATCGGCGGTGTTGCACCCAGGCACAAAGCACCCCCTCTCAGTCTTTTTTCTTGTTGGCATCTTAGGCATTTCAGAGGCACCCAGCGCAAGCACCTATTAACCACATACTAGTAATGCCGTGACTGTTCGCGACGAGAATCACAGAACACCTGAACCAAACATAGCGGACCGCGCCGCTCGCTATACCCGATGATGACGATGATGATGATTTATTGGCATCCCCTTTAAAACGGGGCGGCGACAAATTGTCACCTCGCCTGCTTGATTTAATCAGGTATACTATACATGTTCTCTATCTAACATTTTTGTATACCTCTCATTATTTTTATTTTTCAAGAATTTACCTTGTACCGCTACCTATGATTTTAAGAGATCAGGGGCGCTATAACGTAAAACGATTCCAAACTGTTTTGATTCAAAACTCCTGACGTCAAATATACGTAACCACCGACGCAAGCGTCTGGCGGTGACCCGCAACGTTGTCTGAACAACCCAATCAAACACTGGCCTCGTTTATAGGAGGTCACCTTTGTTCGCTTTCATAACCAATAATATTGTCTACACTCAGCGGTTTTTCTTATCTAATTGGCTGACGAGAGGCGAGGAGCCCGCTCTAGTGGAGAGGGTTTCGGTGGGGCCGAGCCAGCACAGTGAAAATAGATAACCGCATGAAGAGGGTTGTGCCGGCTTCTCCAATTGGTCCGCTTCGCCTTACTTAGCTTGCGGTGGCTGGTCGAAAATAGCGGCGGCGTGCAACGGAAGGATAAGAATGCCGCTAAAACGGATCCTCAGCAAGGAAGAGTTAGCAGAGTGATGTCGTATGCATGCCGAAAGTGCTCGATAACGTTTTACTGCCACGCAAAAAGGTTTATTATGCCCAAATAAATACATGCTCACCGACAGGTGGGAGTAGCGAGGGCCTGAGTGATCGGCGGGCAGCCATCGTCTATTCCTTTCGGAACGGGGCAGTCTGTGGCTATTCAGAAAAATGTTCAGTTTTGTTCGGCGTATTAATGGATTTTTTTTTCTCGTACACGTCACTTTGACGTGGTGAGTTTTCGCGGTTTTGTGAGGTCGCGTGACAGGCAGGCGAAGTGAGCATAGCCAGAAAACATTGCACCAACAGCAGAGGGCTATTGGTGAAAAGGTGTCGAATCGGGAATGATTATTTTTCTTTTGCGTGGTTGAATCATGCTTAATAAGTGTGTAAACGGTTATATCCGATGGGGAGCTATCGCGGTTTTTGTGACGTCGCGTGACAGACAGGCGAAGTTGGGAGTGGCCCGAAAATGGTTTGACCAATCGTGCAGGCTGATTGCAGTAATTGGAATCAAAACAGTTTGGAATGGTTTTACGTTATAGCGCCCCAGGTCGTATCCATCTTTTCCCTGCTTTTTTTCCACCAGTACTCTAATCGTCTCTTGCTGATCTCTACGGCTGATCTGTTGATGTTTCCTTCCACTTTAAACCCAAGCGCTTCTGGGAGTTGCACGTTATCTACGGTTCTCGCTGGGTGGATTCCGTCGCATTCCATTAGGATGTGCTGAGTGGTCTCTGGATCTTTACTGCAGCATACATATGCCTCATCTAGTTCCGAATATTTGTTCCGGTATGTTTTGCTCCTTAGGCAACCGGCTCGAGCCTCAAATAGCAAGGCACTGCCCTTTGTGTTATCGTACAGATTTTTCCTTCTAATTTCTTTCTTCTCATTCTTGTAAATCCATTGTCCTTTTTGTTTCCATTCTTTGCATCCAATTCGCGGTCTCTATTTCTCTCACTTTCTTTCTGATGACTCCTGGTTGTCTATTTACAGTTTCGATTATCCTGTACTTGGTTGCCAGCTTCCTTGACCTCTTCCTCCGTTCTGTGTCCACGCTTTTCATGTAGAGATACTTGTGCACTTTAGCCGCCCATTTATTTTCATCCATGTTCCTGAACCTTTCTTCAAAACTAATTTTGCTCTGTGCTTCTCTGACTTCAAAAGAGGCCCAACCCATGTCGCCCTGCACTGCCTCATTGGTGGTATTACGATGGGCTCCCAAAGCCAACCGGCCTACGTACTGATCTTTGGTTAACTTCCAAACCCGACAAGCTATCCGAGTTTAAGCATAGAATGGCATTTGCGAATGTTAGCGCTGGCACCATTACTCCTTTCCAGATTCCACGCACCACCTCATACTTATTGTGGCCCCACAGTGCTCTGTGTTTCATTATTGCTGCATTCCGCTTGCCCTTTATTTTCAGATTATCTTGGTGGTTGCTTGAGTAATTCTTTCCTTCGTTTATGTGTACGCCGAGGTACTTATATTGCTTTACTATGGGTATTACTTGCTGTTGAATTTACACCACGAAGTTACTCGTCCATTCATTAAATATCATAATTCCTGATTTCTCTGTGCTAGCTAAACTTAAAGCCTAGATTTGTCGCTGCAGTCCCACAGATATTCGCAAGCATCTGTAAATCTTTTTTTATTGTCCGCTAGTAGCACAATGTCGTCTGCGTACATCAGTCCAGGGACCTTCTGTTGCACCATTTGTCCATTACGCATGTAGGATAAATCAAAACCTAATTCGCTGTTTTCCAGTCGTCTTTCTATGCCGTTGACGTAAAGCGTGGACAACAATGGTGGCAGAGGGCATCCTTGCTTCAATCCTTGGTGAATTCCCACCATTTCATTTCCTTTTCGACCTTCCCATACCACTTGTACTTGGTTGTCTCTATATATCTCCCTCAGCAGCTCCACGAAATCGTCATCTATGCCTTCGTATTGAAGAATATCCCACAACAATTCCCTGTCTACGTTGTCATAAGCTCCTTTAATATCTAGAAATGCTATCCATGAAGGTCTTTTCTGAGCTACTGAAACCTCTATGCACTGAGTTAGTACAAACATATTATCCGCTAAGCGTCTGCCTGGCCTGAACCCATTCTGTAGTTCACCCAATACATCGTTTTTCTCCACCCACTTCGACAGTTCTAATTTTATGGCTTGCATTTCCATTCTATATATCACCGACGTTACTGTAACTGACCTGTATGAGCTCGTCTTATCCTTATCTCCTTTGCCTTGGTAAATGAGATTCATTTTGCTTTGACGCCATCCAACGGGAATTTTCTTTGTTCTAATCACTTGCTCTATGGCATTTGTCAGCAGTGCCTTGCTTTTTGGACCGAGGTTTTTGATTAGCTGTATTGGGTTTTCATCGGGTCCTGCTGCCGTGTTGTTAGGGACATTTTCTGCTGCCTTTTTCCTATAAAAGCTGTCTGTGCTAAATTTTGATCTCTCTGGCCTCTATGCTGTTGCTGGATTTGTTGTCTGAACTACGCTTTTTCTCGTGCCTAAGTTATTCCTAATAACGTCTGTGATGTACCGCAGCGCATCGTCTCCTTCGTAGATGTTAGCGTCTTCATCCCTTATAGCCGTTTTCGAGGTTATAGTTGGAGCTCTGAGTGCTTTTATATAAATCTTTTTGGAGCGCCTTTGTCTCTTTTGTTAATGTTATGCACCCAACGTTCACTCGCGCATTTAATTTTCTCTTGCACGAGCTCACTCGCAACCCTTTTCTTTTCTCGGTATGTATTCCATCTAAGGAGCACCTCTTGTTCTTGTAGTCCCAACTTTTTGGCTTCTCGATGAGCCCTAGATGCCTCTTTACGCTCTTCTATAGCTTTTTTATTTCCTCTTTCCACCACTTACGTGGTTTCCTCTTTCCAATCCAACAATTGTTTTGCCATGTCCGCCTTATTTCATGCTGCATAACGTCCACCAGTTCCTTACATTCCCAGACTGCTGTAGGAAAAGCCTCAATTTTCTTCTCTATGTTGTTTGCGATCTCTGTTATTTGCTCGTCATTCATTTTTAAAAACTCGGAGGCTATTGGTTTATGTTCTGCGCTGGTACCTCACCCAAACTTTAATGCTCAACATCTATGATCACTTCCCAGGCTATTTTTTCCATTTTCGTCTATTATCATTTGGTCTAGTTGTTCGTAGACCATTTCTGAGACTAAGGCGTAGTCGATACATGACTGCCTGCTTCCGCATTGCCACGTTACCTGTCCATGACACTTATTCTCCCTGTTAACTACTATAACGTTCTGTTCATCACACAGATCCAACACTATAGAGAGCCGTTGTAATCAGTACATCCGTCTAAATCGTCCATGTGTGCGTTCATATCTCCCACTAATATCACCTGGCCCGATTTACTGAACTCATTAATATCGCTTCTAATGCAATCAACCAATTCCTTATTTCTTTCTCTGCTATCACTACCTGTCCATAGGTAAGCTACTCCCAGCCACGTCTTTTTACCTTCCCATGTGCCGCTAATCCATAAATGCTCTTTACACGTCTCGTTTACCCTTCGCCACTTCAGACCTCGTCTAATTAGTATGCCTACGTACTACGTACCCGCGCGCCTGCCATCAGTGCCCCTAGCGGCATCGGCCCGCCGAGGGACCCTCTCCGGCACGCGAAAAACGCCGCGCTCTTCACACCTCCCCATTCTAGCCACCCTAGTCCAGCGGACGCCTTGGCAAGCGCCTAGGGCTGGCCGAGGGTGGAGCAAAAAACGTTGAAATTGTGGTGGCGCTGCCATCGCCTTATTGCCTTATTCTGAATATCCGGCCAATAAACCTTGGCTCCGGCTGTTTCGGCAGCGCTCATAGGCTGAGGCGAGCTCACGGGCTGAGTAGCTGTCGTCTGCTCGACGCACCGTCTTTATTGCGTCGTTTGCATTCTTTCCGCTTCTCTTTTTCCAATTTAATTACAATAGATCGGTGGGGAATAATATAAGTGTTGCCGTCAGCGAGTATCCGCCTGTCAAAGCTCCATGCAAGCGCGGTAGGGTCTCCGACGCGACAAGCGTCCGGCCGGTGCGCGGGGCCGCTAATTCGGGAGAAAGCGATGGTGGCGCCACCAACTTTTCAATAAAAAAAGCCTCAGCGGGGAGCCTGCGTTGGACCCACTCCGCCAAACTAGTACACTCTAAAGTTAGTACACTCTAGTAAAACGGCGCCCTCAAACGGTGCTACGGCTTTCTTTTTTTTTTTTTCTTTTTTTTGCGGAAAGCGCAAACGCGCGGCCAGGAACAGAGCAAAGACAGAGCCGACGGCAGTGCGAAAGCGGAAGATAAAGCGCGCACCGAATCGTGAACACGGTGATCGCCGACGCTCGTCGCAATAGACCAACTAGTTGACGACCCTGACAACGACACATTGGCTAGTGATGCTGGGCTCTATTTTAGCGATTTAAGCTCCGATGAGCGTGATATGCTGCTGATGACTTCCGCTGCCGGTGTCGTTGCCTGCTACGACGGTGGCCTCGAGACCAGCTCTTCCGAGCGCGAAAGCAGCGAAGATTCCAGCAATGCGACGTCGGGCGACGAAGCTGGTGACTGTCTGGACGTGCCGTCTCGCGCATTCGGGCATCCCGCGGCATCGCATGAACGTGGCATTCTCTGCTGTTAGCAAATTCAAGTGCGAGTTTAGCGAGCCAGTAACACCAGCGCTGCACTATGCGATATCGGAACTACTGAAACTTGAAAGCGCGCGCGACGGAGAGTCGAGCGAAAACGAAACCTTTTTACCGCCCGTGTCGTTATCAAGTGTAACGCCAAAGAAGTATTTTTCTAAGAATCTAATAGAAGTAGACAAGTACCATTTTCTTCCGTCTTATAATCCAACGAAATAATCTTTTTAACACGAGTGGGTGTAGTACTGGCGACATTTTTTTTTCTTTTTTTTTTTTTTGTGGACTGCCTTCGTCATCCGGTAAGTACCGGAACGTCCATGGGGAGTATCTTATCGTGTCTTGCATTTACCTTAATTTCTCGATTACTAAAGCGCTGTTCGCGATTATATTGACGCCTTAGACGTTCTAGAGCATTGCTCTGTCACTTTATCTTGGCTTTTTATTTGACTTTAGTGTCCCTTTGAGGTTATTGATTAATGATGAAATTCCTGTGGAAGTAATGATGATATCCTGTACGTGTAAGTTACAGCTTGTATATACAGTATGTTTAAAAGGTCTTGCTTTGTGAAAAGGTCACTGAAGTATTTATCGAAAACTAATGGGCATTTTTCATTGGCACTGTCACCGTTTAACATTGATATTTCGCGTGTTGTGTTTGGAGCAGATACTTTCTTACAGAATTTTATAGGTTTGGTTTTAATGAGTGACTGAAGATCACAAGATAAACTTACAAAAGTAAGAACTCGGGTACATTTGGCTGGTTCTTCCGGAACGCTGAATGCTCTGACGTGCTCTCCCCTTCTTCGACCTGGGAGCGCCACCGAGATGTGACGGAGTCACGTGGCTCATGCAGCTTCCGTCGCTGGCGTGGCACGGCGGTCGCCTACACTCCTTGCTTGTTTGGCACAGAAAGCGCCTGTGCCTCAAACAGTGATGCCAACTCTAGGGAGATTTCTCTAGATCTAGAGATTTTGAGCCTTGCTTAGGGAAATAGAGAAATTTGTTCAAATCTAGGCAAATGTCACGCTAGGGCATTGAAACGGCTAAACTGCTGGCGTGATAGCAGTGTTTTTATTTTAATCGCCTCAAGCTACCTTCGCATTAGCATGTGAAATATCACTTGGAATGTATAACAGTGCAGTGAACGCATATTTCCAACCAATGCCCTGGGTCCTTTAACGACGTGCTGCTAGTACGATTTTGCCTTTCTTCCCTCTAGTAGCGTCGACAATAGCTGTGTACTCTAAATGAAATATTTATCTGTAAACGGTGAAATATATGTATGCGAGAACATTAAAAAAAGCAGCACGGACACATCTGAGCATAACCGGACACATATGCATAGCACGACAATGCGGTCATGGCGCTGAACAGCTGAATATGCACGTGTTTCCTAAAATTTACCTGGAACCGCCCATAGGCAGAGCAACTTTGAACAGAGTTCCAATGTTCATGTAATATGGTTAGTTTTGCTTTGTAGGACAGGTAAAAATTAGTTGCCTGTCTGTGTACTTCGCTGATAATGACGTGCAAGTGCGTTAATGTGCTGGTCGTACACAGCAAGGGGGAAAGATACATACATATCTTTTGCATTGCCGTCGTGCAGTGGCGCACTGTTTCGGCACTCGCATTCGTAAGGGAGGTCAGGTGTCAAACTTACAATTTGAATAAGGTACCGTGTAATCTTGGCACATCGCTCTCGGTGAAAAACAATTTTGGACAACAGTAAAGTATGCACGCGCTGACGCCTTCTTCTGTTAATACGGCTTCAACTATGAGGTCATGTTGTTAGCACAACTTGCACTGCGACATCATTTCATTTTGTGTCCAGTGACTTCATTATTTGAATCTTAAAGTTAGCATAAACATAAATTCAAACTAGAACATTTGCAGTGATTTGCATAACACAAACATTTATCATTACAGAAATCAAATTCACACACCTAACAACCACATTTCGCACAAATATAGGGAAATCTAGGGAAATTTTCATCCAAGTTAGCGGAAAACTGGCTTCGGAGGTGGGCAACACTGGCCTCAGATTGCTCTTGCTGAACATCAGGCTCGGTCACGCTTTCTCCAGCTCCGCATCGTTGCAGTCATGTGCCGGTAGCCATAAATGTGTAGATACGAGGGCGCGAGATGCACGTTGGCCGGCAACATGTAAATGCCCAAAGCATGAGCGATACTGTGTTTGAATATGCAAATTATTCACTAGTTCATTTTTTGGTTGGCTTGGTTGCATTGCGCATTGGTTGGCTTTACGCGCAAACAAATGTCACTGTATCCAGTTTCAATCAACGGTCAAGCTGGGTCCTATGTTAAGACGCATCGCTTTCTGGGTGTCATCATCGACCGTAACCTCTCGTGGACCCCTAACTGCGTCTACCTGAAGAAGTTATTTGCTATTGCACAGGTATTTAAATTTCTCTGCGGGAAAAACTGGGGTGCACCAGTCCATTCTATGCTGCAGCTGTACAGGGTACTGTTCCTAGGACTCCTTCGTTACAGTCTGCCAGTTTTATCAAATACATGCAAGACGAACATTCGCACTCTTGAGAGCATACAAGGTCAAGCCCTACGCACGTGTTTAGGGCTGCCTCGGTGCACCTCAACAACAGCAACAATAGCCATCGCGAGAGACCATACGATCCAGACACACGTAGCTGCCGACTCCCTCAGAGCGCACATTCGTCATCTGTCAAGGATCCCCGACCATCACTTAGCTTCCCTGCCAGCGGAGAGACCTCAAGCGACTTTTTCAAAAGTGATTAGCGCCCATCAAGAGTGTATACCGTCATCGTTTACACCGGCGTCGAAGCCTTCATCTCCCATGTGGTGCCTGCGACAGCCTCAAGTTAATTTTTCTATTCCCGGAATCCCCAAGAAGGCCAATCATCCATCGCTGGCTCTGAGGCAACTGACGCTCATATTAATGCACCAGACATATCATGATTAGATACATATATATACCGACGGCTCGACCTCACCTACCAGCTCAACTGCCGCATTCGTCGTTCCAGCCAAGCAAGTTGCAGTTAAATTCAAGTTGTCACATATGACTACATCTACGGCGGCTGAACTTGCAGCCCTCCATGCAGCTGTTACCTACGTCACCGAAGAGCCGGCACAGAAATGGGTCATTTTCTGTGACTATAAGGCAGCCCTTCACAGTATCAAGTCAGCCTTACATCACAGAACTTACGAGCAGATGATATCCGACATCTGGGAAGTACATCACCATGCTCTGGAAACAGGGCACAGCACAGTCTTCCAGTGGATTCCTGCTCACTGTGGTATCATCGGCAACGACATTGCTGACAGGGCTGCCCGATCTGTCCACGAATACACCCAGGGAACTTCATCTGCTTGCACGCAAAACGTCACAAGCTTTATGGAGTTCAAGTGCCATCAATTGCCGATTATATAAGTTGGACCCCTTGCTACGGCTACAACTGCCATCTAGCCTTTCCCGCGGCGAAGCAACCTTGCTGTGCCGCTTGTGGCTGGGAGTGGCGTTCACGAACGCTTACTCACATCGTATGGGAATGGCCGAGAGCCCGATGTGCGACTCCTGTAGGTGCGAGGAAACCATCGAGCACCTATTGTGTACCTGTCCTCGCTACGACGTACAACGCCTCTCTCTCAGGACAACTTTAAACCGGCTGGACTCGAGACCGTTCTCTGAGTCAAAGATACTCGGACCGTGGCTACACCCGTCACTGGCACAAAAAGCGTTGCGTGCATTAGTACTGTATTTGAAGTGCACCGGTTTAAGAGACCGCCTATGGTATCCCTGTACATCGTCCCACGTGTACTCACTGCTCATTCTCTCCCTATTTTTCTCTTTCTATCTCCCCTTACCCTTACCCCTAGTGCAGGGTAGCAAACCGGATGCTCTTCTGGTTGACCTCCCTGCCTTTCCTCTCCTTGCTCTCTCTCTCTCTCTCTCTCACTAGTTCATTACAGTCATGCGTATATTGTAGTTTCGCAACTAACACGAATATTTGCATGCACTTCGGGGAGCAAGGGAGTTCCAGCGACCTTCCTATCGCCCCTCTCAAGTCGTGCAATGTGGTTGCCAGTTTACGATTATACCTGCCCGTACAACTTGTTAGCATGGTTCGTCAAACCTCGTATTTTACTCAACCATTGAAACAGACTTTATCGTCGGTGACAATAACAACGCCTGTGGAACGGACCGTACATGGCGTCGGCGTTAGCATGGCCATAACTCCTAAACAATTCACGTGCCTTGGCGCTCTCAGCAAAGGCTTGCCGCATTCTCATTGCTTTTGCGCGTCAACTGTGCAAATGAATGACTGCGCCTGTACTGTGGCCTTCGTAGTGGCACTGTGGGTATGCAAGCTAGTTATGGGATTTCTCTCTGCGTGCGGACCAAACGGCGCGGCATCAATCAACCCGTGCATGGTATAGCGGACTACGATGGGGAGACGGATGACGTGAAGTGTGAGCAGCTTATCAAATCAAAGGTTATTTCTTTGGCAGACCCGGAGTTCTCCACAAATCATGAGCCATTCCAGTCTATGAAGGTGGATGACCAGCGAAGCTGTTTAGCACACGTCATAGAGGTGGCACAGAATTTTGAACTAAGGTACGAACAAATTTATTGTCTTGATCGGTTTTCATGTGGCGATAGGCACACACACACATATTCTCGTATTACCTCTGTTGTTATTAAATTAATTCCAACATATTCGCGCAAAGCCGGGACTCCCGCGAAGCAGTGCGCCTACGAAGAGGAACAGACGGCTGGAACAGAGACGAGAATGCACTCGTCGCCGGCAGGCCGCAAACACCACCGATGAATATCGTGCGCAAAACGCCAAGGGAACGGCAACTTGTATTTCTGGTTGTTTAAATACATTCGCGGGGACCACGGCCCCGAGGACACGCGTGACGTTTTGATGACACCGCCACCAAGGGAGAGCAGAAGGAAACTAGATACGCAAGCGTTTGGAACGCTGACAAAGAGAGGGCGGTACGAACGTAGATATGGCCGACGCAGGTAGGCCTTTTGGGCTAAGACCCGATCGTATGTTCATTCTGATTGGTTTTTACATTCCTTTTTCCTTTTTTTCTGACCCTGGTTTTTTTTTCAAATAACGTCGAAATAAAACCTATGTGCCTGGGATCTCTTTGGGTCTCAGGTGTGACAAGGGTAGTTCAAGGGTGCGTTACAGGTCCCGCAGCCCACCACGCGGAGTCCACAGGGGTATGTGCCACTGCGCTGGGACCCTTTCTGCACGATCTCCAGGATCGGCCCACGAAACCGGAGTTTTTGTTCGCGCAACTGAGAATTTCACGGAAGCCTAGCCATAAATAAACGGCTTCGCTGCAAAACATGGTGAACGTCTGACAGTGTTAACGACACGCTGCTGTAAAAAAATCTACAAGCGATCAACTTCTCCGTCCACACTCGCAACGCCGCATTTTAATAGTTTCGTATACTTAGCCGGAAAATCCACAACCACTATTGAAATACCTATTCTTTTAGAAATCCCATATACTCAAAACTAAAGTATCTTCAAAACTCGTCAATGGGTGTAATACATAAATCTCTCTGAGCATTTATCGAGTAGTCACATTAGAAAAAATTGTATTACTGTACATTCTAGCAATTTGCATTATTTGCATTTGCAATTGCATTACTGTGCACTGCAGCAATTATTTGCGCGTTTATTGCAAGTTCGCAACTAGTTTTCTTTACAACGCTGCTCTCACCGTCTTCTCCTATGCGGCGGCGCCGCAGTCTCGTATTTCTTCGAAAGAGCACACTTTTAAATATTTCCTTGAATAAGAAACCGACTCCCTCGAGTTTATTTACACCTTTAGTTGGGAATGACTAACTCAAAATATTAGCTGCATGCTCTTAATTGTTAAGCCTGATCATTTGCGAATGCACGTGTAATGCGATAAATACAGACATTTGGCTGCAACGCTTTTGTACAACTTACGGGCGTGAGCACTACTTCTTTGTTAAACATCTTTCCTTCTATTTGACTAAACCCGGATACTGCACCTTCAAACTCCCCCGCCCCGCCTTTTATCACTTTACTTATTCAGTTCTTAATACAGTAAAACCCCAAATGACTGCATTTCTCGTTTCGCCTTCTCACTTCCGAAGTTCAAGGGTAGTAATATGCCTATTCTTTCTTCGTTCGAAATCTTTCCAATCACTTTTAGCTGCTGTAGCTATTCCTACAACTTAGCAGACAAATGCGTTTATTATGTATATTTTAAATTTGCTTGTTATATATCTCACTGGCTATCCAATGTACGTCAGCCCTGGTAATTTTTCTGAACCGTTGTCAAACACGTGTGCTCTGGTGTTGCATTTTCTGCACAATTATTTGTCCCTACCTATATGTTACCTGCTTTCGACCCTTCCCAACCCTACGCAGTGCATCGATTTATTTCAAGCTACTTTACAAGTGCACCACTGTCGTACCCTGTCGGCCGGGCTTAGTGAAGCTGCAGCTTTTTTCGCGTTGCTATCTTTCTCTTCTTGAGAAATTCGACTACTGATTGACTTTCCCCGTGGCTTCGCGTGCGATCTCCCACTGGAAGATTGCGTGTGAACCGATTGTTTTGAGTGTCACACATAGTGTCATACCGCATCACACAGTCACAGTCTGTCGCTCTACTAATAAATCAATCAATCAATCAAATTTATTAGTTCCACATAGAGGTACATAATAATTCAACCGATAGCCATGAGGCTAGTTGGTGGTCCAAAGCAAACTGCATCGCCAAGTTACCGCGACGAACTAAAAAAAAAAACAAAAAAAAGAGAGAGAGAGAGAAGCGTGACATAATGTAACGAGTGTTGAAGCGAGAAACAACATGAACATGAAGCGATAAACATGAACGTTGAAGCGAGAAAAAAAAAGTACAACTGCATGTAGGCATCCTGGTAAATCGCTCGGGAATGTATTGTCGATTTATGTAAAACAGCTTATAATAATAATTTGAAGCCGCC
This sequence comes from Dermacentor silvarum, assembly GCF_013339745.2. Classification (NCBI taxonomy): domain Eukaryota; kingdom Metazoa; phylum Arthropoda; class Arachnida; order Ixodida; family Ixodidae; genus Dermacentor; species Dermacentor silvarum. Next base: position 225,713,862 of record NC_051157.2, read on the forward strand.
GCTCATGCCCATCTAGGCGACCATAAAAGAGCACATATTTCTATGAGTGTCGACGTTGCCTCGAGCGCTGTTCTTTAAAACGAGGGCACTCGCTAAGAAAGTGTGCCATCGCTTCGTGCAAATGTCGCCGCACAGTGGACACGAGATTTGCTCCAAGCCACGGACAGACTAGAAGGAACGAGTATTCCGTGGGGAAGATGAAGTTGCGCACATCTAACGAAGGTGAGTTGAGCGGGTTTGTACACAGCCAGTCCAGTTGACCGGTGTTAGCTCACAGCTTTCTCGGCGCGTTGGTTATCGAAGACAGCATGAAAATGCCGCTGACGCATGCACCGCGTCGGAAAAGAAATGGTGGCTTGCAGCGACATTGGTGGAGGAGATCAAGTGACAACGCAGCGGATGTCCCGCAGCCACCAAAACCCTTGCGGTGCATCGCGTCACACAACGTCGGGGCGAAACCCGAGAACGCGACCGCCGCTCCCGTTACTAATGCACCGGATCTGGCCGGTGCCTTCAGTGAGTGCGTCCTCACTAATGGCGTTATATCTTTTCAATGATACCAAGTTCCCGCCGCTGGACGTGCGGCCCAAGTTTCTGTTCGCGGCGGTAAAGGTTCTCCTCCACCGCCAGTGCCAAAGCGCCTGTCAACACGCCTGCAAAATGGCATCCCTCCAAGATCTGCGCGCTGTCCGATCTCGAAGGCCATGGTCCCGCCAACGGCACTAGCGTTGAAACGCTATTCCGCGCAGTAGATTATTTTCTTTTTTTTTTTGCAATTTGCCGACGTAAGATATGCCGCGCCCAAATAAAACTTTGTCGTGGTTTCCAAAGTCTCACGTTTGGTCAGGTTGTTGAAAGACGTCGATTGAAGCACCAACCAACGGAGCACTAAATACATACTCGTAAGGCTCTCATACGGGAATGATCTCTGCTTGCGTCACATACTTAAGCATACTTGTGCTCGCTGTGCTTACTATGGCCCCAGCGCAGGGAAGATGAGGACACAGGAAACGCGAAAAAGAGGCGCCACGATTCACGCTTCTTAATTCTGACCTCGGCTACCATCTAGCCCATCAAATCACTGCGTTTGGTTCACTGCTTTTACTGTGGACAAGGCTCCCGTATGGGAGTCGATAACTTCGTTATGTGGAAAGGTTGAGGCACCAATACTTACTTCGCACCCATTCACAGGCAAATATTCCGTCTTTCGAAGAGATGGATTAGACGCTTGTTCTGCGAAGCTCGCACTCACATTCGCCCGGTTTAATGCTGCAGTACCGAGTGATCGACTGATCAGGGCTGAGGCGATCGTTTTGGGCAGGCGGATGTGGTATTTGAGCTCGTCTGACAGCACGTTCGCAAATTCTTTACTTACTAGTTCATTCCGCAATATGCGACGGTGACTTTTGGCAAAGACACGACCGGTGTCTGCTCGGCGTCGACTTGGCTAATTCAGAACTACAACATACGGCGCTTGAAAAACCCACGCTTAGTTCAGAAATATCCTCGCCATAATTTCGCAACATCCACCATCGCCGAGTATGCGTGCACCAGTGATCCACTATAGGTACTCGTCACCTGTAAACTCTGTTTGATCCAATGAAACGGTCATCGTGCGCTGTCCGAATTGACCGTAACTTCTCTTGTCGGAGAATGCAGCGCTTTTCGCGCAGGCCAAATTTGTGAACCTTCCCAAAAACCATAAATAACATTTCTATGGCAGCCACTGCGAGTCTTTTCTTTCGAGGAGCCCATATTGGTTTACTTTGTCGCAATTGCTACGATTGGGGGTGGATATCTCACTTTTCCTTGAATTACTTCACTCCACATTGCGGGTTTCCGCTAAACTATTTCGTCAAGCAACTTGCCTTTGCTTCGAGTTGTTGATAAATTCGACTTCGCCCTGCCATCTGCTAGCCGCCTGGTTAGCTCAGATGGTTGCACCGGAAAGGCGGTGGTCCCGGGTTCGAGTCCCGGACGAATTTTTCTTCAACTGCGAGGCTTTTCTTTCGAGGAACCCCGATGGGTTTCCTTTGTAGCAATTGGTACGATTGGGGGTGGATTTTCTCCTTTATTTACTTTCTGCATAGCTGCTGAAGTGCCGCATGGCCGCAATACACACGCTGGAAACGGAGGAAACGCGCGAACACAAACAGGACGGCGTCAAGATTAAAAAAAATAAAGAATGGCTATGCCTTGAAACGTATCTACGGACCTATATCTAAAACGTATCTAAACGTATCTACGGAAGAGTATACACTTAAATTATGCTACAGCCATAACAAGCCCATGTGCTTTTACCGAAGCTGTTTTCACCCATATTTCAAAATGAATACCTGTTTGTAATATTTGTTTTCTTAACCACACCTTACGTAAGACCCCTCCAATGGGGTTTTTAAGGTCATAAAGTGAAAGCTTAGCTTATCCGCAAAAAGAAATGATAAATAAATGGAAATGAAAATGGACTTAATCGACTTTCATTTTCATTTATGTATCATTTCTTTAATTAAATCAGAAAGTACAAATAATTTCCCCTATGCTGTCATTGGTGTCATTGTTCGTTGGCTTCTTATGATCTGACTGCATGTATAAATAAAAGCCTTTGTCTGCTTATCAAAAGCTGTGTGCGCACTGTCCTAAAGCGCAGATCTGCGTTGTGTGCACACTTTGTGAATATAGGATGTATGAAAGTTGAGTCGTCTTGCTGACAGTCGGCATTGGTCCTGTGTGGTCTTTTCAGGCTTCGTTTTCTTCCCGCTGTTTTAATCATGCTCACATAGGTAGTCTTGCTGTAGGCAGTAAAATATAAAAAGCACAGATTAACACTCCGCTTGTGCTGCGATGAATATTCTGCACTCAGCCTCCCCGTTGTTTGCTACAATCATCAATAGAACTCAATTGTTGGTGCCTTCTTACATAATCTGCTTAGTTCTTTTTTGTCGCGCACATATACAACAATGAAAAAATAACGGCGGAACCCGTCTCACGATGACTGTAGACGGTATAAGCATTCAAGCAATGTAGCGACACACGGTGTTCCTGAAGTGACGTTATTTAAAATGTGTAGAGTTATTCTGAGACTTCCGTTGCTTCGCCTACATCCCACATACACTTTCTACAGTATTGGCCGACTTTGCTATGACACTCGCTTGCCGAAGTCACCCATAAGCATGACGACGACGATGAAGAAATGACGCCATTTGTTGTTCTCGACAAAGGCGGTGACGGCATGACGATAATGAGAGGGCAATTCTGAAATGATGTCGAGGACAGTGGGATGAAGCTATGACAATGATGGCACGATGTCGACAGTGTGACGAGGCTGGACTGATGACAGTATGGGTGCAAGATAGCGACGGTTTGACGACCACGTAAGGACGGCATAACGAATGTCGATAGCATGATTACGATATAATGGCGAAGAAGGATTGACGTCGATGGAGGGAGGAAATGACTGCGGCATGACGCCAACCAGATGACTGTGTAACGACGATGGCGTGACGGCATGGGAAAGTCTAATGGCGAAAGACGACGCCCGGGATGGCATCACGACGGCGGTATAACAACGAATGCACCACGACTGCTGTATGACGATGATATGACAATGGTGTGAGGCAAATAGCGTACCGACAGCGATAGCATGGCGACGAATGTGTCACGAAGATTAAACGGCGACGATGGTGGGATGTCGAGCACATACATAGAGTAGCCAAAACTATTTGGGCTACTGAGGGGGCGACAACGGCACTTGGCAAAACTGCAATGACGATGACAGAACGACTCCGACGGCATCGCGACTACGGCCACAGTAGTGCGAGACATTAGACATCTTCAGCCACTGAGTCGACCTAGATGGCGGGATGGCACGACCAGGACGCTACAACAACGCAGTGAAGACGATAGCTTAAAAATGGTGGGCGAATGTCGCGACTGAATGACGCCAGCATCGCTACAATAGAATAAAGGAATGATGATGATTGGGTTGACGTTGTTAAAGTGATGACGACTACGACGACAAGATGGCAATCGTATGACGACGATAGCGTGAAGACAACGACATGACTACAGTCGGAGGACGAAGCTGACACGATGGCGGCGGAACTTCACGGTGGCGGTATAATGCACGACGACTGTGTAACGAGGAAAGCGTGACAAGAGTCGGATGACAAAGCCTAAATGACGATGAAACAACCACCCTTTGGCCCACGCTATTAGACGACTTGTGCTTTTGAGTCGGCTTGGAAGGCTTGACGACGACGTCACGACCAGAGTCAGAGGGTGCACCTAGAATGACGACGATGGATCAACCACGCCCACGTCGGACCACGAGCACACCCGTAGTGGCCGAAACTGGCAGACAGCCATTGGGTCGGCGTAAGCGGCTAGATAGATAGATAGATAGATAGATAGATAGATAGATAGATAGATAGATAGATAGATAGATAGATAGATAGATAGATAGATAGATAGATAGTAGTGGGCTACATAAGGCTCGATTTTAAGGAAGATGGATGCGATACTTAACGGGTTACCGGGCGTCCAAGCCTACCTTGACGACGTGCTAGTGTCGGAGCGTAGCGGCGACAGCGGAGGGAGGCTTAAGGAAGTATTAGACCGATTCCGAGATCACGGCGTGAAACTTAGGCCCGACAAATGCAAGTTCAGACAACCGTCAGTTACGTATCTTGGGCATCGAATAGATCGTGAAGGATTGCATCCCCTTGAGAAGAACGTAGATGCTATCATGCAAGCGCCACGACCCCGTAATGTCATTTGCTTCAAAATATGCTTCTGCCCTTAGAAGATATGGTTTCCACTTATCTCTGGTATCGTCGAACAGCGGTAGCTGAAGACTGGCCATGGTTCTCTTTGGTGTTTCACGTCGCGGTAGTCCGGTTTCACCGCCGTGTTGGGCCGCTTTCACCGCATGGTCGGTATCCGTGATTCTCGTCGCCACTGTAGTAACCGGCCGCGACAGGCAGCAGCACAACGAGACGCTAGCTGGTGGTGGAACAACATTTATTGAAGGCGCCGCTGCTATATATATATATATATATATATATATATATATATATATATATATATATATTGCAGTGGTGAAAGGGTTTAGGAGAGGGAACGCCGCTGATAACTCGGCGCAGGAGCCGGAGGCTGGAAAGGGGTATACGAACGAGAGGGTGCAAAAAGCGTGCGCGCGCACAGCTGGCTTGGCTGGTGCGCAGCAACGTCAACAGACAATATAACACAAAAAAAAGCAACGCATAGTCTCCGCTTGTACAACGCTTAAAGGTACAGATTTCGGTATAGGCGAAGACTTTTCCCGGCGCATTCAATTTGAAATAATCCTTCGGCCGTCGCCGTGGACGACAATTTAAGCTACGTTTTAACAAGCTTACGATGGACAAACAAACGTTCGTATATGATTACGCAACAAATTCAGGGTGTCTCAATGGCCACCAAAGAAATCGCTAGGGAAAAAGGCAAGTAGTACGACTGATTTGGTATGCATAACTGTAAATTGCCGCAGTCTGAGAAATAAGGTAAATAAATTCCATTCATTGCTAGAAATGACCTCACCGCACGATGTGATAGGTACGGAATCCTGGTTAGACGGTTCAATAAGCGATTGCGAGGTATTTCCCTCCCAGTACTTCGTATATCGCAAAGACCGCAACACACATGGCGGGGGCGTGTTTGTTCTGGTTCACGACAGCCTCAAAAGTTCTAACATTAGTGTGAGCAGTGACTCATGCGAAACAGTTTGGTGCAAAGTGTCACTTCAAAATGGTTTGTCTTTGGCTGTTGGTGCGTTTTACAGACCACCTGGAACGATCAATGCCGAGCCTATATTTGAAATGAATAATATTTTGCTACGTTTAGATGCCACATATCTCCTCCTCGGAGGGGATTTCAACCTTTCAAATATTCAATGGAGGGATTTGCTGCCCAAGTTTACCACCACATTTCTCCTGTACACTGCCTTTGGTGAATTCATCGATGCTCATCCCATGTTTCAGTTTGTACACGCCAACAAGAATGGGACCGAGCAGTGCAAATGTTCTAGATCTACTTTTCTCAAACGATCGTGTGTCTTCAGCTTTCACAGTTCCCGTCATATGTGACCACGAAGTAGTTAGGGCAAAATTATCCTCTGCTGCAGCGAGTCGTCGCATTGTTCAGCCACGTAAAGTTATCTTTTACGAACGTGGTGGCTATTGCTCCATTTCGCATGCGCTGGATGTATTTACCCCAGAATTCCTGTCGCTTTGCACATCCCTTGATATCAACACCACATGGAATGTTTTTAAAGCAAAATTGTTGTCGCTAACTCAGACGCTTGTTCCAAGCCGCATCATTTCGGCAAAGCGCCGAAGCGATAAGCGGTGGATAAACAAGAAACTTCGGGGTTTGATAAACAAAAGACGTCTCCTATTCCGTAGGTACTGCCAGTCTCCGAGCATAATAGTTCATTCCAAGTGGAAAGAACAAAGCAAGATTGTTACTAAAGAAACAGGGAGGGCACAATATCTCTACATGTAGAGCCTTTATGAAAAAGTCAGCAGAAATCCAAAAGAAGTTTGGAAATATATAAAAGATAAAAAATGCGCCAAAAGCACGATTCAGGATGTAATCGATGGAATGAACTTTGCTGGAAATCCTGAATCAAAGGCAGAACATTTTAATTCATACTTCCAGTCAGTGTTCTCAAAACCAACCGATACGATTATAGAGGTACCAGAGTCTTTCAATTTTACTCAAATGAATGACATAACCTTTACAGAACATGGTGTTACTTTACTGCTGCAGAATGTCAAAGTAGCTTCTGCCCCTGGCCCAGACAAAGTTTCCAGTCATGTCTTAAAGAACTGTGCTTCTTGGGTTTCGCCTTATTTGCAAGCGTTGTTCACAAAGTCCCTTGAACAAGGTGAACTACCCCTTGACTGGAAGCGGGCAAACGTAGTTCCCGTACACAAAACTGGAAATAAAGCAAACACCAGCAACTACAGGCCTATTTCACTAATAAGCACAATCTGCAAAACTTTCGAGCATATAATCTACACCAACTTAATTGATCATCTTCAAAGCAATAGGACTCGACATGGATTCAGAAGTGGATTTTCATGCGACACACAATTAATAGAATTTACTCACGATATTGCTGAATCGATAAACAGTGGTAATCAAGTGGATTGCATATTTTTAGACTTTAGAAAAGCCTTTGATTCTGTGTCACATAATCTCTTAATACAGAAGTTATCTGCCCTAAACATACCGACTAAGTTGCTGACATGGATAACGGCATATCTGAGCGAACGAAAGCAGTGCGTAGTGTTAAGTGGAGTGAATTCATCAGAAGCACCAGTGTTATCAGGTGTCCCGCAAGGTTAGGTATTAGGGCCGCTTCTCTTTTTGATCACCGTCACGCGAACAATACGCGTGACGGTCTCATTGGAGGGGGGCGAAGCGGTAAGGGCGACGCAGGACGACGTCGCAGCTGTGTTAGGGAGCCGGGAGAATTGTGGAATGACGCAGCGGCTTTTGGCGAGCTCAAAGCGGCGGCATTCCTTGACAATGACGTCGATGGTAGACACATTGTTGAAGATCAACAAGTTGAACGCATCGTCCGCGATCCCTTTGAGAACGTGGCCAACCTTGTCAACTTCGACCATGTTCTCGTCGACTTTCCGGCAAAGAGCTAGCACGTCTTGTATGTACGAGACATACGATTCAGTGGAAGACTGAACTCGAGTAGCAAGCTCTTTCCTTGCAGCCTGCTGCCGACCGGTCGGATTTCCAAAGAGGTCGCGGAGCTTCTCCTTGAAAGCGTCCCAGCTAGAGATCTCCTCCTCGTGTGTCCGGAACCAGACACGAGGTGTTCCGCCCAAGTAGAAGAGGACATTAGCTAGCATTATGGTAGGGTCCCAGTGGTTGTTGCGGCTAACAAGCTCATACATGCGTAGCCAGTCATCAACGTCGACATTATCTTGGCCGGAGAATATGCCAGGATCGCGGGGAGTGGCTACCGTGACGTACGTTGTGGTTGGAGTTGCAGTAGCAGCAGCAGACGAGGTGTCACCGGGAGCCATGGCGGAAAGCTGGACGGTGCGGCCGCTGCGGAGCTCCGTGGCGAGGACGGGGAACGGCACGCTCCACCAAAATGTTACGCGAACGAAGGACTAAGTACAGGAGACTATTTACAATTATATTTACAAATGATAGCTGCAGCGCTGGCCAGATCAGCCGATAGCTCGAGAGCCCAGAGCAGTTCGTCTTCTTCGTCTAGGCGCCCGCGCGCCTCGTTCAAACAACCAAATACCACACGCGTGTAGCAATATCAACGATCTTCCAGTATATATGTGTCCAGTTCAATCAGGTTGTACGCAGACGACTGCTGTGTCTATCGCAGTATCCTTTGTGAAACGGATTCGAAGCTGCTGCAAAAGGATCTTGATTATATTTTTTTCTGGTGTCATAATTGAAAAATGGCCCTCAATCTTTCGAAATGCAACACAGTTATGTTCACACATAAAAAGAAATCCCCAAATCAATAGCTATTTCCTAGGCGGTGAGCGCGTGACTGAGGTTTCAGATTATTATTATCTGGGAGTTATGTTTGCCAATGACCTTTCATGGAACACACACGTTCACTACTTATCATCCAAAGTCAGCCGTGCACTCAACTTTATCAGAAGGAATTTCTGGCAAACCCCTCTTGAACTCAAAGAATTATTATACCGAACTAACGTCCGTCCAATTTTAGAATATGGCTGTTCTGCTTGGGATCCTTACACAAAGCAGAACATAAATGAGCTTGAGCGTGTTCAGAAACGTGCTGCCCGCTTCGTTTCTGGAAACTATGACTTCCGGAAAAGCACTACCACAATTCGGAATTATCTGCGTTGGCCATCACTTGAGAACAGGAGGAAATATTTTAGAGTTTGTCTTTTGTATAACATATTGCAGGGCGGAACCGGTATTGACAAGGACATGTACACTAAGCCACCAACTTATGTATCTCATCGAACCGATCACTCAATGAAAATCCGGGAATACAGGTGCAGGGTGAACATTTTTAAGTATACTTTCTTTCCGAAAACAATTCATGATTGGAATGACTTACGAGACCATATTGTTACTGCTCCACCCTCATCCTTCTCTACTCACCTACAGCGTTTAATGTTCAACTTCTGATGCACTGTGTTGTTACCAGGCCGTTTGGTGCGGCTTGGTCTTCTTTTTCGCTTTGGTTTTTTTTAGTTCTGTTTCTTATGTCCTGCAGAGTTTGCATATTAATATGTATAATCGTATGCTCTTGTATTCAATTGTTGTATTGTATTCTGAAGGATGTTGTTGGCATGTCAGTGTCTGCGGCGTCTGGAAACGTATGTAGTATGTATGTACGTACGGATTGATCTGATTCCTGTTTTTCTGTACTCCCCCCTACAATAATGCCCGTTCGGCGCTGTAGGCATTGTAAATAAATAAATAGGCAGGCAGGCAGGCTCAATACGCCTGAAGTAGGCAAAGAATACTAATCGCAATAAATATAAGAGACACACGTGATCTTCCAGTTTTTGCTGTCAATATTTTTCAGTAGTGTTTTTTCGGTCTGTTTGCTTCAACAGGTCTTAGTTTTCTCTATTCTTGAGCGAATATATTGTATAGTGATCAGGAGAGATGCATGCAAAATACCGATCTCATTTTGCCTTCCTTCAAGAAATATATGTATAGCGAGACCTGTATTGTTATTTCAAAGTTCCAACACACTTTTTCTTTTATAGTCTTAATGTATCACGGATCTCATTTAATCTCTGCCCGCTAATTAACATCGACCGACGCACTGAACAAATCATCACACTGATAATTTTTGTAAACATTCCTTGGTTCCATTTCTAATACGCAAGATGTGCGTATTTTTTTTTTCTTTTATCAAATAGCAAGGATAGTGCAGCGGCACGAACAGGCCCCAAAATGAATTATCCCGCCCACGCGCTATCCCTGACCTGATGCCAATTACTGATCCAAGCCCCTGACGACGTCTACGCTGTCGACTACATCAAGAGATTACTCTTCTACGCGTAATTACCGCGACCGCGCGACATGCATCTGCCGGAGCATTAATCCTAAAGTGAAGACCTCTGAAACTTTGCTCTTGACTACAGAGGCGTCGGATTTGATCGTGCCTCACCACATAGCGTGCTTCTTTTATAAGATGGGTCGCAGATAACAACCAGAAAAGCGAGAAAGGCATTTATCGTGATAGAAAAGCTGAGAAGTCGGCCTGAATCAAAGTTGTGTCCTGGCAACTCAGCACTGGAGAAGAGTCATGGCCGCAGAGACAGTAAAAGAATAAATCTAACCAACCCTTCCCCCACCGCAAAATGGGGCTAAGCGAAGCCTGTCCTGGGTGCACCTAAACTAACCATGATGCGACGGCTGCGACGGAGAGAACGACGTCACTGACGGTATGCCCGCAGTCCGCCGTTGTCGCTTGCGTGCGATGTCTCGAGTTTACTCGGCGGCGTGGTTAGCAGCATTCTCCCGCCATTGCCGCTTCCAATTCTTCAAAATTAAATTGCTTCAAAATTAAATTTGTCCATTACGTAAGACAATGAATGGCTCATACCTCCTTAAGCAATGACTCATACCCCCGTAAACACGGCCTCCCCATTACGACGACCGAATACAGATGAAATGAAATTCTACGCTGGAATGATTAACGGCAACGCAGCCAGGTGAGGAAGCAGACTACGACGATGAACGCGGAAACAGTGTCACGTGCCGAGCTCTCGCAGCTCGATGATGCTGCGAGACCAACCACAGCTCCGCTGTAAAAGTCTCTTAAGTTTCTTCGATGCTCGGCGTAATCGAACCCACGTCACAAACCTTTCCCAAGGACCGAAACCCGCGCCTTAGCAGGCGGTGCCACTGATGCGCTGGGTCCACAGCTGTCGTTCATGCAGTGTTGCGGAATGGGCGCCGCCATTCCAATTCCATTGCGGGAAATTAGAACTTGCCGTTATTCAATTTCTTTCAATTCCTCGGAATGAAAAATAACTTAGCCCATTCCCACTCCGGGAATGGCCAGGCAGTACAATTCCATTCATGCAATTCCTCAACGTACACTCTTAGCACAGTAACGTTTAATAAAGGGGCATATTCTCACAAATTTGTAACCTATAAGTTGGAAATAAAATTGTAACCTTTATTCAATAACGTTTAAGAAAGGGGCATATTTTCGCAATTTTATGCACCTAGAAAATAAAAACTACTTGTACCTTTAATAAAGGTTACTATATAGTAACCTTTCGTAGAGGTTACTATATAGTAACCTTTAGCATAGGTAGACATAGCCTTTTTGTATTGTAACCTTTCGTGTAGGCATACAGTCTTGCAAGGCTTCACACGTGCGTCCTTCTGCGCATATCCATGAATTTAGGACAATTTAGGACAATGATTCTTCGGCCAACCACCAAACTTCACCGCAATGCTACTAGCGTAACTGAGCAGAACTTCATAAAAATTGTACTTCAAATGATCGGCCGAGAGAGAGAAAAACTTTAATAAATAAAATGAAATTTTAGCATGATCAAAACATGATCGGCCGAATTTCTACAACTTTCGATTAGCAACGTCAGGAGGATACTCTCTTCTGAAAAAATGGGCACTTAGTCATAACTTCTCTGCTGCACTGCTATAACTCAGCAGGGAAATTGCTTCTTCTTCTTTCTGGGGTTTTACGTGCCAAAACCCATTCCGATTATGAGGCACGCCGGAGTGGAGGGCTCCGGCCGGATTAATTTTGACCACCTGGGGTTCTTTAACGTGCACTACTAGGTGCCGTAAAAACTTATGTTATCGGAAAAAGGTATCCTTTCGACGTAGCTAATGGAAAGTTGAACTTCGGCTGATCTTCTGAAATACCATTTTTCTGAAAACGCTGCTCATTGAGTTACGCTAGTGCCCTGCAGTGAAGTTCAATGGATGGCCGAAGGAGCAATGTACAAAATTCATGTGCATGTGCAGAAAGACGCGCGGGTGAAAACGTGCAAGACTGCATGCCTATATGAAAGATTACAAAAAAGGTACATAAAAATTAACACAGGGATTATGCCCAAATTTATTGGCGATGACTCATTGTCAAAAACTAAAAAAATATTCAGGTCTAAAGACAAAATGGCATTTTATTGCCGTGAAAGCTTCCTAGTGGCCACAGACAGCATTTGTGGACCAAATTTTACTAATTCGCCTTTTTTTCATTTCTTGTGTGATTGCATATTGAAGGCAGCCAGCACTGAAAGCAAAACAATTTGCCATAATTGTGTCTGGTACCAGTTTCGAGAAATTGAATCTACAATGAACTGCGTTGCTGTTTCAGTTATTATTTCTGCACAACCTGCAGCAAAATTATGTATCTCAGCTGAAACAGCAATGCATTTTATGGCATGTTTGCAGCAAAATCTGTAAATATCTCAACTGGAACAGCAGTGCATTTAATGGCATGTTCGCAGTATGTGTTTTTGAGACTATTCTGCGGCAGAATGCTTCCAGCAACCGGATATGGAGTGCCGATTGACCAGCTCTGCCGTTAAACACAATTGTTTATTTACATGTTAATCAGTCAAATACTGGTAATATTCGCACTAATGATGATTATTCGAGTTTATTGGCGCAATTCGTACTAATGATTATTGCTGAAATTCTGTTGCGATGACTATAAAACTTGTTCAGCAGAAATCAACATTTCGTCTAAATTCTCTTTTTTTAATATTCAAGGAGAGTCTGGTTCACAACGTATAAACCTTTGCCGCCTTGCTATTTTACAGCGCAGGTCATTTACACAAGGCAGCTTGCAGGAATTTGTATAGAATGCACGATTCATCAAGACAGTTGTACCTTTTGAAATAAGCTCGCACATACTTGGTAATTTTAGGGTTAAATGTGCACAACACAAAATAATTGATGAAATGCACAGTATGCTGCTTTTGTATAGGTGAATGCATTGTATACAGGTTCGACCCGCAGCATATTTCTTGGTTGCAGACCATGTCGAAAGTTTTTTGCAAAAAGTATCATTTCGTCATCACATGATAGTGAGATTTCTAATAATTATATTTTGCACAAGTGGAAAGCACATCTGAAAAGGTGGTACATTTCCGAATGAATACGCATTTCTGTAGGCAACATTGCCGTATCGAAAAAAAAATTATGAGGTATGAGATGGCAGCACACTTTCTGGAAATGATGTGAGTAGCAGCTGTGAGAAGGAAAGCTGACACAAAACATTTAGTGAAAATGTCATGATTACCTTGTTTGCATATACAAAACAAGGAAACTCAAAGCTTTCCCTTCACAAGCAAAAATACGTTTTGCCTTGCTGTTTTCTTCTTCACGGCCATGAAGCAATAATGAAAAAACATTTGAGTACAGCGCTGCCTGGCAGCACAAATTTCTACAGCATCACGAGGAATGGCGCAAAAAAAAAAAGAAATGTTGAAGGTTCGTGTACAATATGTTCAAGTACAAATACATATATGTTTTTGACTATCACGAAGAGGACGATCTCATCCCTGTTGCGAGCACGATCATGTCTGTTTGCTGTTAGTATGTCAGTTGCTAATTCTCTGATCTCCTTGTTGTGTAGTGGAGCCTACAAGGACAGAAAAATAATCTTACAATCTCATAGTTACTTGTTAGTGTCACCCTGCAAACAACAGCTATTAACATGTAATGAAAGAGGCATAAATAAACCACAAAGAGATGAAAAACTACACAAAAACAAATAATTAAACACGCCTAAGGTGAATATGCTCTTCTGTCAAGGAAATGTCGGTAACAACAAAAATTCAAGATTAAAAAACTGAACCATAATAAATTCTCATGTCAGTTCGTACTCCCCTCCAGTACAAGTACAAAAAACAACACCGCAATACTAGTGACAGTTTAACAGTCAAAATGCAATATCAAGTGATTACAAACTGAATATCAGCACAAAAGACCAGTTCCAAGCATGAGGTCTAATGTTGTGCGTCCGCACGAAAGTGCGGACGCACAACATAAACTTGAGATTTAGGAATAACCAACACTGTGACAGTTAGGGATACAAAAAAATAATATAAAATACAGTGTTTATCAAGCGAGCAAGTAGTTGACTTCAATAAAACTGAATAGTGCGAGCATGAGCATGAATTGACGGTAAAATATACGACCGACACACACCGGCAAATAAATAAATGAACAGGAAGCATTGCTTACCTGGGTCACATTTATTGCTGTCTTCGGCATTCATTACAGCAGTCACAACACAACCGATGCTCACAACTCTTAGGTAAGCGAAGAACTTTTACCATTGGCCATCGGCAATCCGTCTCGTCGCAGCGGCCACGCAGCACGCCAAACATGTCCCTGCTCCACGCCCGGTGTCATGGCTTCTTTTCAGCGGCTCGCGCGCCTTTAGGAGTCTTTTTGGTAACTGTACCACGCGTCACGAGTCACTCAGACACACAGCACGCTTGGTAAGCGCACGCCACCGAATCGGAGAGCGTAAAAACGTGGTTAAAGCGATGAAACAAAGCGCGACACGACCGTTTCAAAACGACAACACCGGTGATACTCATCCCAGCATGCATCGCGAGACCTGCGCAACGCAGAGGAGATATGACGGCGCTCATGTTTGGCTGAAGCTGGTAGCGTCTCAGAAATTTGCTCCTCTGTGGCCTGTCGTAGCGTCGGAGCAAGCCCCTTCGCTGAGGCGGGGACGCAGGGAACAAGGGCCGTGCCACTTCCTCTCGGACGAACTGCTGGATCTGCTGCCATAACATTGTGGTGTCAGTAGAAACGGCGCCTACAGTGGATGCTGACAAGTCGGCCGGGTCAGAGCTCGGGAGTCGTGCAGAAATGCGTTGTTTCCGCAACTCGTCATAGCTCTGACAATACTGAACCACGTCTGGGACAGTTTGGGGATTTTTGGAAAGCGTCGTCCTCGATCCCCTTCATCGTGAGTCTGATTCTATCAGATTCGGACATAGCAGGGTTGATGCGACGGCAGAGGTCCACAATGTCCTCAATGTAGGACGTGAAGTTCTCGCCGGATTGCTGGACGCCACCGCGTAAGCGTTGTTCCGCGCGGAGCTTGCGAACAGTGGGACGGCCGAAGACTTCCGCGAAGCTCGTTTTAAAGGATGCCCAATTGGAAATATCAGCTTCGTGGTTGTGGAACCACAGCTGTGCTACGCCCGCCAGGGAAAAGTTGACGTTGCTGAGCTTGTCACCGTCATCCCACTTATTGTGGGCGCTTACCCGCTCATACGAAGTGAGCCAGTCCTCGACGTCGTGCTCGTCGCCATCGTTGAAAATGACAGGGTCTCGCTGTCGGGGTAAGCCGGAGCAGGCGACCACCGGTGGTGCGGGAGCACCTTGCTGGGGAACGTCGTCAGGCATTGCCGAGGCTGAGGGTAGAGTCCGGGTACGGAGTTCCAGGATGAAAAGGGAACCAGCACGCTCCACCGATAGTACGCGTTTAATGGAGATGCGCTCGGCGTTTATATGAGAGAGAGAGAGAGAGAAAACGAAGAGAGGAAAGGCAGGGAGGTCACCCAGACGAACGTCCGGTTTGCTACCCTACACAGGGGGTAAGGGAAAGGGGGAATCAAAAGAGGAATAGAGGAAGAGAGTGAGCATTGTGTGTGCAGCGAGGCACCATGACACCAAAGTCAAGTCCCATAGCTGGTGATGTGCGTTGAAGGCATCTGACATGAACCAAGGGCCAGTGGTCGTTGCGTGAATAGGAGGAGGCGGTGGGTGAGCCACGGGGCTTACTCGAGACTTGCAAGCACTGGATTAAGAGTATCCAGTACTTGCACTGCACTTCGTGCTGATGGAGTATGCAGCTTGCTTAACAGTATACGAAGGGTGTTTACAAGGGACCGAAGCATCACAACCACTTGCCGGTCTACATCGGGCAATTTATCGGGAGTCGGCATTCTCGACTCTACCGCGGTGCACTGTACACTTTGATCTGACTGTGGTGCCGGCTGTGGCATCGGTTGTGGCTCCGCCTGTGGCCTAGGCTGTGGCGTCGGCTGTGGCGTCGGCTGTGGCTTCAACTGTGATGTTGGCTGTGGCATCGGCTGTGGCCATGACTGTGGCTTCGACTGTGGCTTCAGCTGGGGTATCCGCTGTGGTTTCGGTTGTGGCTTCTGCTGTGGTGGCGGCTGGAGGTTTGGGAGCGCGGACCAGGCTTCAGTATTGTTCTCCGGCACGACCTTGTCAGTATTAGATTCGACTCCGCCAGGCCTAGGGGGCAGAGGAGGAGGAGTTGTCGGATGTGCCGCGCTCTTCATAGAGGAACCTTCGTTCTTTGAAGTCCGACGGCGTCAACGGCGTCGGGAGCGTCGCTTTCTAATGGCCGCAGCAGCTTCCCGACGAGACGAATGGTCTCTTGCCATCTGCTTCAAGACCGCCCTTTCTTTCCTCATTTTAGGGCAGTCCTTTGAGGTAGCATCATGGGACCCAATACAATTTGGGTATTTGAGCACCGTGGCTACACAGGAGTCTGCAGCGTGGGGTTGTGCGCAGCGCGAGCAAACTCTCGTGTTCTCGCACACAGCGCTCACGTTACCCAGCCTCAGGCAGTTGCGGCATTGGAGTGGTCTTTGGATAAATGGACGCACGGGGTGTCTAAAGTGGCCCACCTTGACGTGTGAGGGAAGAGATTCGCCCTTGAAAACCACCTTCACACAGCGGGATGTGCCGAGTCGAGACACGTGAGTGATAGCGCAGCCATCAACTGCTGGCTTAATTAAAATCGGCAAGTCGGCGTTGGAGATGGAGACGTCCACGTCGCTGATGACACCAGTAGTGGTATCACTGTCCAGAGGAATGCACGAGCGGACCTTCATGCCGCCAAGTTCCGTAAGTTTGCTCAAAGTGATCCGTGCCGTCTGATGTATGACGTCAATAGCCAAGACATTTTTGCGTGCGTTGACTCTGACATCCGTGACTTGCCTTGGCGCCACCGCTTCGAGAAACACCGAGACAGACTGTCGGTTGAGTCGCCTCAGGTTGTCGGTAGCGAGTTCTGGTATAAATAAAATTGTACTGACTGCGCTATTCCGAGTTGGTCCTGCAGTCGACGTGCTTGAAGACAAATAAGCCCTGGTGTTTCTTCGTTTCGCCTTGCGGCTCCTCACAAGCTGAAAGTCGTCATCGGAGAAGTCCGCACTGCTGAGCGAGTAGACACTGGTATCGTCGCTGTCGGTGTCGCTCTGGAGGCCGGTCCGCTTCCTAGACGTAGCCACCGCTGAAGTCGCCATCCCCAGCAGAGGCGCGGGGATGTCAACTTGCATCCGTGCAACAATCCATGACGGCTACCCGGAGATTTACCGAGAAATCAGGCGAAAACAGCAGAGCTACAGAAGTAGCGTTCTGGCTCGCAGAAACTTCGTCTTCGTCCCCCGGCGTTTATATGAATGCGCAGAAAACAGGCTAGGGCCAAACGGAGCGAGCGCGAGCACCAACAACAAACGTCTTAAGGCTCAACCGCATGCACGCGATATTCAAGCGACAGCGACAAGCGACGCGACAGGCACACCCTGTCGCGCTGTCGTGTCGCGGCGTGGAGCAACCACATGAACGCGACATCGCAAAAAAGAGTAGCGACGGATTTACATTGTTCTGCGAATAAATGTTATCTTGCGCGCGTAAAGAAATCTCAATTTTATCAAAGGTGAATGTTTTATCTAGACCTAGCTAAAATATGCTATCATCCCCAGTGAAAATCCGTCCCATGCATCCCCAGTGGAACTCCGTCCCATGCCGCCAGGATGAATGGATGGATGGATGGATGAGGCTGAACCCTTTAAATCGGGCGGTGGCATACGCCACCTAGCCATGACCATTAACATAATTTGTACTTTGTGGTGGGTGAAATTCCACCCCTGCCTTAATTTTACCCACCAATCAGATAACCTCTGCTTGGTCATTTCTACCCGCTTAAAGTCTATTTTGCCTTCACTATCCCTAAACCCCAATGCTTTGAAAAAATCAGCCCCGTTGCCTTGCACTGTAGGGTTAAGCCCCTTACAGAAAAGTCTGAGGTGTTCAGCCGTTTCCTCTTCTCCACACGCACAGCACAACGTGTCTATACCTTGGTACTTGACTCGGTACATCTTAGTCCGCAATACTCCCGTCCTGGCTTCAAACAACAAAGAGCTTCCCCTAGAATTATCGTAGATATTTTCTTTGGCAATTTCTTGCTTGAAAGTTCGGTATGTGCCCAGTGCTGATTTCGTCTGCATCCCTGTTTTCCACAGACCCCTCTCTGTTTCCTTAACCTTTTTCTTAACCGCTGTTTCCTGGTTTGCACCCCTCCTGCAGTCCAAATATTTGATTGACAGTTTTCTGGTCAGCTTCCTCCATTTTGTATCAACATCCCTCATGTACAAATAACTGAAAACTCTCCTTGCCCACCGCTTTTCTGCCATCTCTCTCAATCGCTCCTCAAATTCTATCTTGCTGCTGGCTTCCCTGCCCTCGAATGACGTCCATCCCATGTCACCCTGTACCCCCTGATTTGGTGTATTTCCGTGTGCTCCCAGAGCCAGTCTACCTACCCCTCGCTGCTTAACTTCCAACCTTGCTCGAACCTCTGATCTCATGCACAGGACCGCATTGCCGAAAGTCAAACTAGGGACCATCACCCCTTTCCAAATCCCTCTCACCACTTCGTACCTATTGTAATTCCACAGTGCCCTATTTTTCATCACAGCTGCATTTCTGCTACCTTTAGCCGTCACATATTTTTCATGTTCAGTTAGGTACTCAGCCCCATTGTTTATCCACACTCCAAGATATTTGTACTTATCCACCACCTCCAGCGTAACCTCCTGTATCCTATGCTCGCTGCCCTGATTATCATTAAAGGTCATGACTGCCGATTTTTCTTTACTAAACTTCAAACCTAAGCTATCTCCCTCTTTACCACAGATGTCCATTAATCTCTGCAAGTCTTCCTTGCAGAGATTGCAAGTCTTGCCAGCGTAAGGTGCTGTGGCGCCATCTGTTGAGTAAAACTTAAAACACTTTCTCGGCTCTCGGTGGCGTCTCAGGCCTAACAGCGTCAAAACAAAACAACCGATCTCAATAATAACGACAAGAGAGCGCCGATACTTAGTCTTTAGCTAGCGATGAGGTGAAGCGATGACTGATTGTACTATTTATTTTTTGCTGTCACAGCAGAGAGCAAGTTGCAAGAGCGAATACAGATCGAAGCGGGCAGACTGATTGCACAACAACATGGCAGACTGCCATGTTGTTGTGCAATCGCTGTCCCCAGCGGATGTCGTCGCGCTGACTTCCGGGCGACAAGCGATATTTTCTGGCTGGCCAGAAACCGGCGACACGACCAGCGACAGCGACGGATAGCCCTCCGCGACGGCAAAACCTGTCGCTCGTCGCCGTCGCTCGTCGCCGTCGCTTGTCGCTGTCGCTCGAAAATCGCGTGCATGCGGTTGGGCCTTTATCCTTCGTCGTCTGCTGGCGCCCGTATTTCTCACTACAAGTTCTTTTTCTGTGAGAGACAGTGAAGGGAAACTAACACACTTATCACCCAATTTTGCAATTAACTGCGCCTCAGTTATGTCACGGTTAAGCTGCGTCCTGCCGCGGGACACAATCGTGCAATCGTCCTCGATAGGTTTGCAGCCGTGATCGCGACAATGAATCCCCCCCCCCCCCCCCCTATAAGTGCACTAAGCATCACCGAAACAAGTTCGCCGAGTGTGTTCACCGTGCGGTGTACAATCTCCCGCTTTCATGTGGGACGCAAGATATCGGGCAAACTGGGCCTTGCCTCAATGATCGGCTCCGCGAACACCGCAATACGTAAAAAAATGGCACCGGTGGGTTCTTGGCGATTCATTGTCGCTATCACGACTGCAAACCTATCGAGGACGATTGCACGATTGTGTCCCGTGGCAGGACGCAGCTTAACCGTGAAATAACTGAGGCGCAGATGATTGCAAAATTGGGTGATAAGTGTGTTAGTTTCCCTTCACTGGCTCCCGCAAAAAAAGAACACAGTTTCTTGGTGGCGGCATCACTTGACTCGTAACTATGTTGCACGAATGCGCAATCCTTTTTAGTTCATGTAAGCGCCTGCGCAGTCTATACTGCTTCACACATATAAACCAATTCAGTGGCACAATAAATTTAGTTGAAAGTGTGCGCTTGATGTGTGTGTTCTTCTCTCCCGTCCGTGTCTTTTTGTTGCGCAGTAATACTTTAGTAATGGATTACTAACTTGCCTGGAATGCTGCTCTCATTATAAAGTTTATTTTATGTTCTTTCTTCGTCGTTTCTTTATACGCACCACGAATTATGGC
Organism: Dermacentor silvarum; assembly: GCF_013339745.2. Taxonomy (NCBI): domain Eukaryota; kingdom Metazoa; phylum Arthropoda; class Arachnida; order Ixodida; family Ixodidae; genus Dermacentor; species Dermacentor silvarum. The sequence continues at coordinate 225,734,246 of NC_051157.2, forward strand.
AGGTTTAAATGTATATACAGTATAGCCAACAAACCTTGCACTCGGCCGCGCAACGCTTGAAACAGCGAAGCTGGGTGATCGTAGCCCATCATTTTCCGGAAGTGCGCGCGAACGTTTCATCTTATTACTCATGATAATGATAATTTCTTTTCACGCATCTCGGGCTCTCGGGCTTACGGCCGTCACTGCGCGTTGCATGGCGCAGCTTGCAACACCGACACCTGCGTTCCAATGCCGACACCTTGTTCCAGGAGACCCGCTCCGTGAATGCGTCTCTTTCTATCTCGCTCTCATAGCGCGCAAAACTTCTTCACCTCGCAGAACACGAGCGTACGAACGCGCCAGCTGCGCAATCATAGGGTTCGCATAAATGCATGCTTTGCAGGCGTGACTGTATACTAGTGGTTACAACCAAGGAGGTTTAAAAAAAAAACTTTTTTAAAAAAACCTCGTAGGTTACAACGCTCGCCTTGGGACCGGGGGCACGCGGGCTCGAATCCCGCCTCGGCAAGAGAGTTTATTTTCTTTTCTTTCTAGGTAGTTTCTTGCTACGCACCACAAATTATGGCTAGCTTAAATAGCCTAGCTGTTAAAACATATGAACAGCAAAGTTTGCGGAACAGCCAACGAAAGCCGTTGCTTTAAAATGCGTACCATCCGAAGACGCCTAACTGACGTCTGTGCACATATTTGTTGCTTGGCTTCCTTAACTTACTGCGGTGGCGTCTATGCCTTGTCGTTCTCTCGTACTGAACAGAAGCCGTGGTTGCTCAGTGGCTATTCTGTTGGGCTGCTGAGCACGAGGTCGCGGGATTGAACCCCGGCCACGGCGGCCGCATTTCGATGGCGGCGAAATGCGAAAACACCCGTGTACTTAGATTTCATCATCAGCCTATATTTATGTCCACTGCAGGACGAAGGCCTCTCCCTGCGATCTCCAATTACCCCTGTCTTGCGCTAGCGTATTCCAACTTGCGCCTGCGAATTTCCTAACCTCATCATCCCACCTGACTTTCTGCCGTCCTCGACTGCGCTTCCCTTCTCTTGGTATCCATTCTGTAACCCTAATGGTCCATCGGTTATCGATCCTACGCATTACATGGCCTGCCCAGCTCCATTTCTTCCTGCTTAATGGCAACTAGAATATCGTCTACCCCCGTTTGTTCTCTGATCCACACCGCTCTCTTCCTGTCTCTTAACGTTACTCCTAGGATTTTTCGTTCCATCGCTCTTTGTGCGGTCCTTAACTTGTTCTCGAGCTTCTTTGTTAACCTCCAAGTTTCTGCCCCATATGTTACTTAGATTTAGGTGCACGTTAAAGCAGGAGACACACGGTACGATTCGGCGTCCGATCCGACTTACGGCGCCGCATGCTCCGGCATACGACGATTCGGGGCACATGGGACGGGCATCCGAACAATCGAGCGGCGCCTAATCTCCGCCCAGATCTTTTGCCCCAGCTTGTACGCTCGTGAGACTTCGTATCCTCGTCGAGAAATACAAAAAAAAATTGCTCCATCCACGGTTCCGCTAAAGGGAACCATGTGTGGATGCGAAGCAGCGGGGAGATGGTTAGCTTGAGCGGGAGATGGTGTAATTTTATTGGGAGGACGCCGAAGTTCCGGTGCAGGAAATCTCGCTTGAACCGCGCGTTCGCGCCATCGGTTCCGCAGCAGTTCATTCAAGCGTTTCGTTGCCTTCGCCGCCGACTCGCGTTGCCTCGTCGCTTCGGGATCCGCCGCTCGGCGTTGACGTTTCCATTCGGCTTCACGAGCCCGGATTTCAGGGTCCGCTTGCCGCCGTTCACGTTTCCTTTCTGCTTCGCGAGCCCGAAGTTCGGGAACGCCACGTCGCCGCTCCCGTTTTGCGGCAGCGGCCCGAGCGCTTATCGCGGCGCTGCACTGGAGAGAGAATGAGGCGCGCGCGCTCTGTCATTTTCATACCGCGGAACTACCGTGGCGCCCCCAGCGGAGTATGCAGCTGTCGCACCACCTCTCGTGCGCGCTGCTGCGTAGAGTAGATGATTCCTAGAGGAGAGAAAGGGGGAGCGTAGGAGAGGAGAGAATGGGAGGGGACGCACATGCGCTGTGGGGGTGTTGGACGCGGGCGCCGCTCCGTAGAGTAGAGGATTCCTAGAGGAGAGAAAGGAGGAGCGTAGGAGAGGAGAGAGATTGGGAGGGGACGCGCTTGCGCTGTGGGGGTGTGGGACGCGGGCGCCGTTCCGTAGAGTAGAGGATTCCTAGAGGAGAGAAAGGGGGAGCGTAGGAGAGGAGAGAGAATGGGAGGGGACGCGCATGCGCTGTGGGGGTGTGGGACGCGGGCGCCGCTCCGTAGAGTAGAGGATTCCTAGAGGAGAGAAAGGGGGAGCGTAAGAGAGGAGAGAGAAGGGGGGGACGCGCATGCGCTGTGGGGGTGTGGGACGCGGGCGCCGTTCCGTAGAGTAGAGGATTCCTAGAGGAGAGAAAGGGGAGCGTAGGAGAGGAGAGAGAATGGGAGGGGACGCGCATGCGCTGGGGGGGGGTGTGGGACGCGGGCGCCGTTCCGTAGAGTAGAGGATTCCTAGAGGAGAGAAAGGGGGAGCGTAGGAGAGGAGAGAGAATGGGAGGGGACGCGCATGCGCTGTGGGGGTGTTGGACGCGGGCGCCGTTCCGTAGAGTAGAGGATTCCTAGAGGAGAGAAAGGGGGTGCGTAGGAGAGGAGAGAGATTGGGAGGGGACGCGCTTGCGCTGTGGGGGTGTGGGACGCGGGCGCCGTTCCGTAGAGTAGAGGATTCCTAGAGGAGAGAAAGGGGGAGCGTAGGAGAGGAGAGAGAATGGGAGGGGACGCGCATGCGCTGTGGGGGTGTGTGACGCGGGCGCCGTTCTGTAGAGTAGAGATTCCTAGAGGAGAGAAAGGGGGAGCATAGGAGAGGAGAGAGAATAGGAGGGGACGCGCATGCGCTGTGGGGGTGTTAAACGCGGGCGCCGTTCCGTAGAGTGGAGGATTCCTAGAGGAGAGAAAGGGGAGCGTAGGAGAGGAGAGAGATTGGGAGGGGACGCGCATGCGCTGTGGGGGTGTTGGACGCGGGCGCCGTTCCGTAGAGTAGAGGATTCCTAGAGGAGAGAAAGGGGGAGCGTAGGAGAGGAGAGAGATTGGGAGGGGACGCGCTTGCGCTGTGGGGGTGTGGGACGCGGGCGCCGTTCCGTAGAGTAGAGGATTCCTAGAGGAGAGAAAGGGGGAGCGTAGGAGAGGAGAGAGAATGGGAGGGGACGCGCATGCGCTGTGGGGGTGTGGGACGCGGGCGCCGTTCCGTAGAGTAGAGGATTCCTAGAGGAGAGAAAGGGGGAGCATAGGAGAGGAGAGAGAATGGGAGGGGACGCGCATGCGCTGTGGGGGTGTTGGACGCGGGCGCCGTTCCGTAGAGTAGAGGATTCCTAGAGGAGAGATAGGGGGAGCGTAGGAGAGGAGAGAGAATGGGAGGGGACGCGCATGCGCTGTGGGGGTGTTGGACGCGGGGGCCGTTCCGTAGAGTAGAGGATTCCTAGAGGAGAGAAAGGGGAAGCGTAGGAGAGGAGAGAGATTGGGAGGGGACGCGCATGCGCTGTGGGGGTGTTGGACGGGGGCGCCGTTCCGTAGAGTAGAGGATTCCTAGAGGAGAGAAAGGGGGAGCGTAGGAGAGGAGAGAGATTGGGAGGGGACGCGCTTGCGCTGTGGGGGTGTGGGACGCGGGCGCCGTTCCGTAGAGTAGAGGATTCCTAGAGGAGAGAAAGGGGGAGCGTAGGAGAGGAGAGAGAATGGGAGGGGACGCGCATGCGCTGTGGGGGTGTGGGGCGCGGGCGCCGTTCCGTAGAGTAGAGGATTCCTAGAGGAGAGAAAAGGGGAGCGTAGGAGAGGAGAGAGAATGGGAGGGGACGCGCATGCGCTGTGGGGGTGTGGGACGCCGCGGGACGGAAGGAGGGACCGACAAAGCCCCCGCCATAAGCTGCTTCGCATCTGAAATAAACAACTTTGCTCAATGCGGCTTCGCTTTACGCGAACACTGTCACTAAAATTACATCTTTGCGAGCGACAAAACATTTCGCAACGGTGTGTTCTCCACTGAGGGCTCCGCCGACAGCCAGCGATAGGGCCGGGAGGCCTAGCTCTGCGGATGCCACGGCCGACGGCTCTTGCGCTCCAGTCCGAGCGCGTCGACGTGCGCTTATTTTTGCCTACACGATTAACACTGTACGCGTAGGTTACCCGTAATTAAATACACTTGGATTACTCGACGCCGTCGATGCGAAGGACAAGCCTGCAAGCTAAGCGAGTAGCCTCGCTCAGACAGTCGGTGTGTGCTGTCTACCTGCGAAATGCTGTCGCATCGCGGCTCCCGGCCTTATCTCGCAAGTAGCTGAAAGCTAGTACTAGGCGCTGCTTTGCAGAACAGGCTCAGGTTCGAGATAATTTTACCGAACTGGTAACTATTTCGTGTCAGAAACGAATTGTAGCAATGCTGTTGCAGCCGGCACGAAAAAAAAAAAGAAGAGGCGACGAGAAACCGGCCCGCCGGCGCCGCCTCTCTGGAGGGAGCGTCAGAGAACGTCACATGCCAGGCGCACTGTCATTGGCTGCGGCCAAACGACGGCGCGGTTGTCGGACGGTGAAAATCTGTCCTGTTTGTCGCACGCCGAGCATCCGATCCGGCGCTTCGGCACGGCAAAACGCCTCGGTTCCGGCTGCCGTTCCGGCGCGTCGGTCGCCGGATCGGACACCGAATCGGACCGTGTGTCTCCCGCTTAAAGAACCCCAGGTGGCCCAAATTTCCGCAGTCCCCCACTACGGCGTGCCTCAAAATCAGATCGTGGTTTTGGCACGCAAAACCACACATTTTTTTTTCAACAGCAGCGTGTCTTCCCTGCAGGATGGCGAACAGCAGCGTGGTTCCGAGCTGCGGCGTGTGGATGCTGGCACTGCTCGTCCTCGGCTCGCTGCTAGGCGCCCTGGCTGAGCCACAGGCTGGCGGCGACTGGAACGCCCTGTCCGGCATGTGGGGCAAGCGCGCCTCGTCCGACTGGAACCGCCTCTCCAGCATGTGGGGCAAGCGGGCACCCTACGGACCCTACCAGGTGCGTCAGTTCGCAATTCAACTGGCCTGGCACGGGCGCAGTTTTGGTGTTGCAGGGTCACTGTAGTCTAAAGCTATTCCAGTCGCGTCTATTTCATTTCTGCCACTAGACCTCCACGATTGGTGAAAACATTTGACAGCGCAGGGCCTCGCTAGGCTGGTGTGTCGTGCGCAGCGTCGCCGAGCTGGGAGAGCGAGGGAAAGCAGAGGAGAGGAGAGAGAAAGACAGGCAGACAGCGAGAGAAATAAACAAAATTAAATGAAATTTTCTAGGCGAGGCGGGATTTGAACCCGGGTACCCACGGTCCGAAGGCGAGCGTAATAAACACTGCGATATACGCCTTCCTTTTTTGAGCATGGTATTTATTACAGTGATGTATGTAAAACAACTATTTACAATAATATGAGCACCAGGTAGACGTTAGTAATCACATGCCAACAAGCAGTTCATATAAAGAAAACGTCCCACACAGCAACACCTTCCATCGTAAGAAAAACTTGAAAGAAAGAAAGAGAGGAAAAAAAACAGTATAAGCTTTCTTGGCGAGGCGAACACACGGTCGGAAGGCTAGCGTACTACGCTATACACCCACGCTTGCAGAGCTCCGCTATTCTCACAAACGTGAAACTGGCTTAATTTTTTGTGCCTGTCTGTCACGTGACGTCACACGAACTGCGACAATTACCCCATCTTTATGACGTGTACACACGGATTATGCATGATTAGGACAAACATAAAACAAAATTCTTTACTCTCTACGCATTTTTCGCCATGATTCCTATGCAATTGGTCAAAATCTTTGGGCTGCAGTCCACTTCGCCCCTCTGTCACGCGGCGTCAAAAACCGTGTAAACTGTCCACATAAACATAAAAGTGGTGACATGTACGCACTAAAGATGGCGTACGCACTAAAAATTGCCCCTAAAACTGACATTTCCTTTTTCTGAATAGCCGTAGACTGCCCCAGTTCCCGAAGAAATAAAAAAATTGGAGGACGCCTATAAACTTCGCCTTTAAGAGTGGGACGTGATAGTGTTATCAAGTCCCGTTCGCATCGCATTCTTTCTGAGTAGGCTTCACTGCAACACAGAGGGTCGAAAAGTCAGCTTACAAAGACCAAGCTTACACCGAAGCTCTCATAGTCGGCTTCACTTTTAAAAAGAAATGCATTGCTCGGAAGACCGTAGAAGCTTGGGCTAGTTGGTCAGGCTAGCCCTAACGAGTGCTCGGAAGACGTTTTTCCAGGGGCAAGATAATTCATCTTATATTAAAATGTGAAGGCCCTAGCACCTTTTTTCATTATTTTATTAATTGTTTGCTATGGCCCCGACGCGAGCGTGTGTCCAAAACGCATTAGGCAGGCTAAGTCCCCATTTGACCTACCGAGGATGCGGGCGCCATCTGGATATGAATTTCGCAACTAACCTATCCGAGCGCGCTGCTGTTGGTATGGTAGAAATGCTGCAAAAGGGGTTTGAGTTTGAGTTTCCTCGTAACAGAATTGTTTTCTCGTGCATTCAAAGTACAATCTGACGCCAACATTCTGTAGGTTGTGGTTAAGTCGTGCTTTACCATTTTTTTCTGACGGATTTCATGAAACATTTGGTAACAGCGCAAACAGACGGCCACAAGAAGGGAGACACCTGCACACACTTGTACTTCTAGTGGTCGCCTGTTTGCGCTGTTACCCAACATTTCAAGATGTACGAACTCGCCAAAAAAGAAGTATTAATGGCGGATTTCACTGTGAGAAATTAAATTTTGGTGCACTAGCACCTTGCGCCACGCGGAGAGCCTGCGCGGTCGGAGTGGGTCGGGTCCGCCACGGAGGCCGACATCCACGCCAACGCCGGCGCCGGATTTTCTGCGACACGGGGCCCTTAACACTATCGCAGTAAAATGGCTGTCTACCAATGGTTCTGGCAGTGGCTACGCGGATCTACCGGGGAGAATGAATTTCTTCGCGTGTAGTAAAAACTTTTGGGTCGCAGTATAATGCTATCGAACCCTTTTGGCACGTATACGACGCCACTCTGCCAACTCTTTTTCGCCGTTTTAGCGATATTTTTATCCTTCCTGGTGGTTGCATAGCGCCACGATTTCCGGCCAGCCACGGCAAGGGGAAGCGGACCAATCGCAGACGCCGGCACCGCCGTCCTCATCCGGTTATCTATTTTCACTGTTCTAGCTTGGACCCACCGTAACCCTCTCTACTTGTGCACGCTTCTCGCCTCTTATCAGCCAATTTCATAAGAAAGGTCTGTCAGAAGGAATAGATTAACGTTGTGCGGCCCGAGCGCTGATTGATGCTCACCGGTAGCGCTAGCACAAACATTGCTATATGATTTTTATAGCAATAGCAATTATATGGACACTCATGGTGCCGTCGGCATGATGTTCCGCATATATTTATGTATACTTACGCGATATCTTTCATGACTCTGGTCATGAGACAGTAATTTTGCAAATAATAAAAACGGATTGCAGTACATACATCAGGCATTACCAAATCCTCACTGAGAGCTTACCACTGTTATTGAAAAGTGCAAAATCATTGCATTATACCGGTGCTAACATTTGGAGCAGAAACTTGGAGCTCAACAGAGAAGCTCGAGAACAACTTAAGGACCACGCAAAGACCGACGTGACGAACAATGTTAGGCGTAACGTTGAAAGGCAGGAAGGCAGCGCTGTGGATCAGAGAGCAAACGGGGATGGCCGAGAGAAAGAAATAGCACTGTGCAGACCGTGCAAGGCGTATGGCAGGTAACCATCATTAGAGTTACATTATGGGCGCCAAGGGAATGGAAGCGCAGTCGAGGGCGCAAGAAAATTAGGTGAAATTTGCAAACGCAAGTTGGACTAGCGCGGGCCAGGGGTATCTGGAGATGGCTGGGAGAGGCGTTCGTCCTGCAGTAGGCATAAAAATAGGCTGATGACGATCATGCTACACGTTTATGTTTGGCGCATCCAGCCGCGGTGGCATAGCGGCAATGGAGCTGCGCTACTAAGCACGAGGTCGCGGCTGCCACATTTCGATGCGGGCTAATGAAAAAACGGCCATGTCCCGTGAATTTGGGGCACGCTAAAGATCCCCTGGTGATCAAAATTAATCCGGACAAAATGAGAGCGAGAGAGAGAGGGAAAGAAATAGTAGCAGCACCAAAGAGGAAACGCGCAGAGCTGCTGCGACGCCGTTCGCGTTTCCCCGCGTTCGCGCCGAACGCGTGGTGTCCGTGACTGCAACAGGCGCCTCTGGTGGCGGCTCGGCAGGTTTCGATCAGCCATGCCCCGGCAAGTGTGGAGGCGCCGCTTGGTCGTGGCGTCCAGCATCGGTCATCCCTGCCGACAAGCAACGCCAGAGCCACCCCACCCCCACCACCTCTTTCGTCTGTCTAGAACAGGTGCGCTGTCAAGTGTCTCCCCACCTTCCGCGCTCTCCCTCTAGCTCCTTTCTTACGATGAACCTTTAAAAAGCTGCACACCGCCACCTCCGAAGAATATCCCCTGGAGAAGGAGCCGAATTTGCTCCGAAACGTCGGGCTAATAAATTGCCTTATTTGGTTGAAGTCACTCTCTAAGTCTTAATCAATTTTCCCAACCAAACAGGTAATTCTGTCGAAATGCAACATGTGCACGGCACAGAAAGGAGGCGAATCACACGCCGCACCGCGAGGTGGTTGCTAGGCAACCCAGGTGACTCATCGCGTAGCGAGGTTTCTCCCGACGCGTTACGGATTTACGGCCGGCTATAAAAAAAAACAAAAACAAAAAACACCGCCGAAGCACTCCGTACAGATGAGTAACAAGCGAAGCTGAAATGTGCGGCCCCGGTGTTTAGCAGTGGGTTAATCTCGACGCTGTATTGAAGCGTTTCTCAATTATTGGTTACATGTTTGCGTTTCTAGTGGACCGCAAGCGAAAATGGCGGGCGGATGCTGCTAACCACGACGCCGAGCTAACTCGAGATATCGAACGCATGCGACAACGGCGAACCGAGGACGCGGCGTTGTGGGCAGAGCAGGTACGACGCAGAGAACGACGTCACCAACGGCGCTGGCAATGGCGCGCGCGCTTGGGTGCAACGTAGAGAACGACGTAATTCACGGCGCAGCCAATGGAGACGTTTAGCGAAACATGGGACGAACGGCTTTTCGTTTCGCCTAGCCATATACAGCTTTCGCTGTAAGAAGTGTTAATCAAAGGGGCACAGCACATGCAAGAAGCGATCGAGGGATCTTCCCGCAAGTGTGCATGACCTAGCTTACTTTCCTACACCAGAACTGTCGCGGTGGAACGGAGGTTATATACAATTTGTTTTTGAGCATTTATACTGTGGACGTCATCTTCCTCATCTGTACATAACTACATCATTATCGCTTCGCATCTTCGTTTTCGGTGCGCTAGCTCATGCTTCGGGAATAAAGCAGCGGTTGAATTGTTGCTTTTCAAGTGATGGAAGTGCTTTAAGATCCCTTTGCGTATTCCTCTCCTGGTTCTTCGCGAGCAAATCTGGCAACACCTGAGTCTGCGAAGTACTAAGTTCGGGGCTTATTGCGGAAGCAGGGGCAGATGGTGGATGCAGCAGATTTGCCCGCCCGAGGGAAAGTATGACAAGGATCAAGGGAAAAAACGGAGACTGGTTGAGTGTCCACACAGGAAGCACTACCCAGGAGAGTGTGGTGGCTGGCATTTGAAGAGAGCCGGTGGACGCTGCTAGCCTGTCTGGTATTACGTCATTTGGTATCTGGCGTAAGCGGCGTCCCGAAAGCAGCAGGCATCCTATGACGCCAATTCATGTTCACTCCGCCACATCCCATCGAATTGACACCGATGGTCAGACTGTTGCGTGCCGTCGTCCCTACCGCGTTTCCTTAACCGAGCGCCAAATCATCGAGGAAAACGTCGCCAATATGCTCAGAAAGAACATCATACATAATGAAGAATGATGTAAGTTCTCTGCATGTTCTTGGTCATCACCCATCGTTATTGTGCAACAAAAAATTGTGACTCCAATGCGCGCTGTGAAGGTGGTTGGACAGTGAAGCTGTAAACTACACCCACAAGGATTATCCATTATAACGTCACTTGAATACACACACGTGGCTCCACAAAGGTTCAAAAAATGTGGTTGATCCCTCTTATATAGGAATCGGTATAGAACACGAAAGTGAAACGTGTCTTCACAGAAGTAGTGTAATGTTTATTGCACATTGATATATAATGTCTATTGGTGTTTTGTGGCTAAAGCGCCCTTAGGCGTTGATGCACCCACGCTGACGCCTGGTGGCACGTCTCCTCCATCACGAAAAGTTACACTTCTTCGGAAACCACGTATTGATTTACTGGTATCTTTCGCAGAAACCTGCCGTATCGTGTAGCGTTATAATGATAACTGTGCATACGATCGTTTGTAAGTGAAACGAAATCATATTCTTTCGATTATGCTTTGCACCTCAACCAACGTTCCGCAGAACGAAACGGGCTGGGACAGCCCATTGGCGTCTGTCGCACACGCGCGCGTTGGCTAGAGACGCCACTCGGCATAGCACGGTCCGTATGGCTATCGCCGTCTGGTGGCCGCCGGCGGAAGGCATCATTCTCCGTGCCACCGAAAAGCCCGCGGTCGGCACACTAGTAAGTATATTCTAGGCACTATAGTAGTGCTGAGACCACCGAAGCGTTCACTGTCGGTGCGCGTTAGTGTCATAATGCAGTACTTCTCTTTTCTGCTCGTAGGCGGCGGCACCGCCCGGAGCAAGAGCGCGGGTACACGGAGGAGTGTTAGATGTATAAGGCGCGTCTGTGTAGCCACGGCCGGGCTCGACTGGCGCGCGCGCTCGTTTCTTACGGCCTTCTCACCCGTCGGGGAAACAATGGGAGAGTTTCTCAGCACGTTTCGCCACCCGTCGGCGGTAGGGGCGCTGCGACCCTGACCCTGCTCCGCGTACATGCGCTTGCCTTCGCGCTCGCACGATCGTTTTCCCGCGCATTTTATTCGGTGCTCTGTCAGTTTCGTTCAATATGAAGTAATTTGTGGGCTCCGCGCCCAAAAGGACACTAATAAAGTTCTTCATCCATCCATCCTGAAGACGGTCGTACAGCCTTTAGTACGCGCGGCCACAGCCAAGACTTGGCGCCGTTCATTGCACATCCGTATATAACTGCTGTGTGATGATGTACTGCTGTCTTCCGTATTGCAAGTCCCGTTCCGGAAAAACACCCGGTGTTTCTTTGCACCAGTTCCCAAGCAATGAGTTTCTAGCCCGAGTTTCTAGCGCTTTTGGACAAGATATTTGGACAAGATAGCATCAACTAATAAAGGGGAATTATAAGATGGACATAGCAAAGATCGTAGCCTTCTCCTCCGGATGCGCTACTCGGCAAATACATAATTTCACTATAACTCCTTTTTCCTCACGCAGCAACTCTTTTAAGTATTCTTTTTTTCCGCGCACAGTAGTGGACTGGAACCAGCTAAAAAATGACGTCGTCTCTGCGCCAACATTAACTTCTTTTTCATCATGTTTAAAGTGACATTTTTTTGTTTGTGCCATGTTTGCAGTGACAATGTTTTACTTCTTTAGAGTAACGTTGCGTGTGCCCAACCTGTACGCTTTGTATTTATTCAAATAACAGTTTTCTTTATTAACGTGTGCATTTTCTGTACATACCAAACCAATGTATTCGTTATGCTTGTACCACCCTGCTAAAATCACCGCATGGTGATTGCAGTATTTATAAAATAAATATAAATAAATAATAGCGTTTTTTATTTCGATAAAACCTCCACACACCTGCCACGCAGGAATGTACTAGAAGTTCTTGAAAGAGGAGTGCAGCCCTATTTACAACGCGCTCCCATCTTGAGCTGCCCTGAAGGTGTTGACGACAGTCATGCGATACGATCCGCAAATCGAGAAGTTTCTGAGAATACTCCTTGTAAATCAGTCAAACCAACTGACTGAAGAAAACGACAATCCCTATGTACACAAGTCACCAAGGAAACACTTTAGATTGTAATTGTGAATTAAGACTCATTTGTGAGCTATTGTGCCCGCAAGTTTTCGCCTGAAAGTATGGCAACCATTGTAAGTGCATACGAGCAATAAATATTTATTTTCATTCCTAAAAATGCATTTGATGGCGCAGAGCTATTCTCCCGGCGCATGCAGCCCCAGTGAATTTAAAGAAGCTCGATGTATTAATACAGTTACACTGCATCCAATTACAAGAAGCCTAGATGAACCATTTACGAGTCCTCTACAATTAGGCGACTTCTTCTTGAATGCACGGTGAGGTAAGAAGCGCGCCGGACCCAATCTTCCACTGTTGCGCGCGCTGCACAGATCGGCTGGGAGCAGCTGAGCAAGAGGGTGGGGTCGCAGCGCCCCCCTCCAAGCAGCGGCGATAGGCATGAACTAGCCCCGATGCGAAGGCCGTAAGAAGCGAGCGCGCGCGCCAGTCGAGCCCGGCCGTGGTGTAGCTCTCTGCAAATGCGTTTGTGGCGCAATGGGTTAAACGCTCGGCGATCTATCGTCGCGGACCGAGAGGTCGTGGGTTCGATTTCCAAATTTTCCATGTTTGTGGAACTTTTTCTTCTGGTTTCTTTCTTTGTATTATGTTTGTGTACATTGTAAGCTGACGTATTTCCGTGACGGAAATACGTCAGCTTACAAATACGTCAGCTTCACTGACGTATTTCCGTATTTCCGTGACGGAAATACGTCAGTGAAGTCTTGGTGGACCCCGGCATAAAACACTTTCGTGTTAAAATAAAGACAAGTGAAATGTATTTAAACACATCCTTTATTACTTCACAACGACATTATATTCACGCTGTTCTTCTGGCATCTTTAATTTCCGTGGTCTACCCATGGCAGCCTGGAATGAACTGCATGAGTTGCTAGACCGTGGTGACGTCACTGCGTGATGTCTATGCTGTTCGGTACTTTCCCACTCGGAGTAGCTTATGCCACGAACACACTAGCGGAAAAACGCGCACGGCGCGCCGCCGGCGGCAAGACGCGCGCCGCGAAAGCAGCCGCGAAACGGGTTTTTGTTGCCGCGGCAGGGATCGCTCCTGGACCGATTTCTGCGGTTTGCCGCGTGCCGCGGATGAAGGAGACCAATGAGAGCGGCCCGCTTCCGTGACGTGCGCGCGGGAAACTGGTGCCATGCGGACCCACCGGACCGTTCGTTTCTCGTTTCGCACTATCATCTGCACGCGTGAGCTCCCGGATAGTTCGAGAAGGGGAGAGGTGTCTAATCTGTCACGTGATTGCCGCAGCGGCGCGCCGCCGGTTGGTGTGGCCGCCCTGCCGCTGCTGCGTTTTGCCGCCGGCGGCGCGCCGCGCGCGTTTTGCCGCTAGTGTGTACGTGCCATTACGCAACCGTAATCTTTACCGGGAAACACACGCGGGAGAAGGAACGCTGTAAAGATCCACAACGATTACCCATTGTGACGTCGCTTGAATTCACGCACGTGGCTCTACAAAGAGTGAAACCAGAGACGCTGGTTTCACGAGGGTGTTGAATGAAGTCAACCCCTTTAGAAGCAGCTGCAAATCTAATCTTTACAGGAACGCCTCGGAGGGTGTTCCCGTTGTTCACACGCGCCTTATCATTCATGATGTAGTTTTGATGCTTGTTTTGTGGTTATGAATGCGAAGCATTTCTTGGCGAACATTTGCCACTTTGACAGTATCTATCTAGCCGCCTACGTCTTAGTGCTCTCATGGCCGTATCGTTTGTTACCTTGGTATTTACCAAAAGTGGCATACTACGATAAGAGTGTATGACGAACATAAATGGTTGGTCATGCATTGAATATCGTGATATGTGTGTCATGTAGGTGATGAAACAGCTCCCTACGTCTTGGTGCTCTCATGTTCGTTTTGTTAACTTGGTAGGTATCAAAATTGGCATAGTATGACAAGAGTGTATGACGAACATAAATGATAGGTCATGACATGCATGTCATGTAGGTCATGAAACAGCTGCACAAAATCATAATGACCCAGCGAAAAAAAACGAACACTCAAAAACCACTGAAATGGGTTCGGACGTGGGTACTAAGTAAAGGAAACACTAAAGCATAATCGTACAAGTCATAGTCATGACCATGACTCGGCAAAAACGACAATGACTCGACAAAAAAATTATTAACACTAAAAAACCACTGAAATGGGTTCGGACGTGGGTACTAATGAAGGAAACACTAAAGGGTGGTGGTAGAAGCCATAGTCATGAGCATGACTGATCAAAAATGACAATGACTCAGCGAAAAAAGATTAACACTCAAAAAGCAATGGAATGGTTTCGGATGAGGTAAAAGTTAAGGGTCGCAGTCATAGGCATGAGCATAACTAAGGCTGTCGCCTTAAGGTCTCGTACGGTACGGCCACGCTAGCAACAAAAAAATGCGCGCGTCATGCCGCGAGCGGCAAGTTGCCTCGCGTCAGCGCCTTGCCGCGATCCCACCGTTGCACGCGCGTCTCGCCGCGCGGCAGCGCGATAAGATCTCCCGCGCTCTCCGAATGCGCGCGGAACACCGCGAGCGCTCGTTGTTTCATGCGAGAGACAACGATGGTCGATTGAAAACCCGGCGCCGACCGGCGGCGGTCCGGTTGTGATGGCTCCGTGACGTCACCCTCGTCGCTCTTGATTGGTTCTTCATCTCGCGTCACGCGGCATTCGCCGCAGAAACGCGCGGCACGCCGCAAAACCCCCGATTCCTGCCGCTTTTGCCGCGCGTTCTTGACGCGCGTCTTTCCCGCGCGTTTTTGCCGCTAGCGTGGCCGTACTCCTGAGGACTCATGACGTGAATGCCATGACAAGCGTGTCATGTAGGTCATCAAACAGCCGCCTAGGTCTTGGGGCTCTTATGGTCATTTCGTCAACTTGGTAGGCTCCCCGGGGAGCACACTGCTTCACATAACATCGATTCCCACAGGGCGTGGCTCTGCCGATTTTATGGCGATAGCAATTATATGGACACTTCAACCGGATTTCTGCCGTCGCCGTCGTCGTCGCCGTCGCCGTGAGGTTCCGTACGTACAGATTCCAAGGGCGATAAAATCGTCGCCGCACGCCGTATGCGCGAGCGAAAGCGCGCGGGGGAGGCGCGCTATCACGGCCAGCGAACGCACGGCGGAAAGCAAACGCCACCGTCGCGCGAAAGGCCGTGGGGGTATGGGAGGGATGGAGGGAGGGAGGGAGGGAGGCGGGGCGACACTGTGCTGCTTCACCAAATGCTTACTTGCAACCAGGCGCAAGCGGAACTGGCCACTCAGTCTCACACGCGAAAGCATGAAAGCGGGAATGCAGCGCGGGAGGGAGGGGGGGTGGCAGCTTCTCCTCTGCCAACAACTTCTCCTCTGCGCTTTGCCCGGCGGTGCCGGTCGCGTGCATAGTCTCTTATCTCCACACGGCTCTGACCTTTGTATGCGCGGCGCCTTCGCCGCTCAGTTTCCGTGGAAGCGATAGACCGCGCGAACCTGCGCTTGCTGCCAGCGTTTTGACAGTCGTTGTCTGCGGTCATTCAGTGTGATCTATTCAAGTTTGCTTGTGTGCACTGAAACCACGATTGTTAGTTCAGTTAGTAAGCCAATGTGTCCAAGTTTATGCAGCCGATAAAACTATTATCCCTACTCCGAATAGCTCTCTATTAACTTGCTATCGCAATCGATGCTTCGCCTTTCGGGCGAAACTGCGACATTTTTTTTTAATACAAGTGCTGAGCTGTATGTTGTATGCCTTATTTCGAAGGAGATACGCTGTTCGTATTCAATTTTTAGCCTGGCGTTTTTTGCTTACGCGGACACGAAAACTTCCTTGGCTGGTAGTGGTACACAGCTTCGCTGTAATAAAGATGGGTCGGTGCGCTTTTGTGTTGATTACCGCGGGCTAAATAATATCACCCGGAACGATGTCTATCCGATGCCGCGTATCGATGACGCGCTTGATTCTTTGCAAGGGGCGCAATGCTTCTCCAGCCTAGATCTTCACTCAGGCTATTGGCAGATCCCAATGCACGAAGCTGACAAAGAAAATACCACTTTTCCTTGTCCTTTACGAGTTTAACGTAATGCCTTTCCGCTTATGCAATGCTACCGCCACGTTTGAAATAATGATTGACACTGTTCTTCACGGCTTCAAGTAGAAAACGTGCGCATACTCGACGACATTGTCTCTTTTCTTGGACTTTTCCTGAGCACCAGAAGCACCAGAAAGTGTCATGTAGGAACGCACTGAAACAAAAGGTAGCGCAAGCTTTCATTCACCTTTTATTGCGATAGCAATTATATGGACACTTCAACCGGATTTCTGCCGTCGCCGTCGCCGTCGCCGTGAGGTTCCCTATAGATAAAATCTTCGCCGCGCGCCGTATGCCCGAGCGGAAGCGTGTGGGGACGCGCGCTGTCACGGAGAGCGAACGCACTCAATCTCCCACGCGCAAGCAAGGAAGCGGGAAGCCAGCGCCGGAGGGAGCGGGAGGTGGGGGGGGGGGGGGGCGCACTTCTACTCTGCCAACAACCGCGCTCGTCGCTGGCTCGCACCGTCGGTTATCTCCACACGGCTCTGACCTTTATGCGCCGTGCACTCGCCGCTCAGTTTCCGTTGAAGCGATAGACCGCACGTACCTTCGCCCGTTGCTGCGGCGTATGCGCTTGCTGCCAGCGTTTTGACAGTCGTTGTTTGCAGTCATTCAGTGTGATCTATTCATGTTTGTTTGTGCGCGCTCACACCACGCTTGTTCAATCAGTTAGTAATAGTCGGGCCACATTTTCCAACGCACGCTACACATTCAATGCTGCCCGGGTCGGCAGTGCAGCGCTACAGGTGTGTCCCTTCGCACGCGCTGCCCACGGGAAGCGCTTCTCATCAACACCACCGTTTCACACGCGCCTTCTCGTGGTCATCGAGTCTCTCTTCATGTCGGTCTACTTACGCGGCAGCACACCTGCTTACTTAATCAGCTCATGTTTACTACAATTCATATTGCTACCAAAGCCGCTCACCTTACTTCGTATGACATTGCTGTGTTGCTATCGCATTCATTGCTTCGTCCTTAGGGCGAAACTGTGACATTTTTGAACGAGGCAGCTTTTACATACCAGCGCATTATTATGCTTTCCCAGATTTTCCTAATGACGCGATTGAAGGTTTAGACAACCAAAGGTAACCTAGCCTAACAATCATTTCGGCTTGTCTCTGCAAGAGCCTTGTAGTAAGCTTCCTGCAACGCTCAATTTTTGTCCATGACGTGAAGAATTTCGTGAAGTAGACGCGAGTAGTGTCTGACAGTCTCTACCAAAAGTGAGCCTGGTTTTCCGTCGACGTGAATACCTTTATTATTCGTCACCGCACAATCTCGTTTGCGCAGAAGTGAGATAGAATTTTTGAGAAAGGTTCCTAGACCTAACAATTGCTTTCATGAATTGACCATTTGTGCTGGCAGTATGCATAACCTACAGCTCAGTACAGTCTAGGAAAGTCAATCCAGGCATTGCCAAATCTTTGAAGGCTGCTTCTTCGAGGTCTTGCCATCGTACAGGCGTAACAGTTTCGAGTCACAGATGTTTCGTCACTCACTGCAAGTGGCGGATTTTCCGTGCAATTGCTATCTGGAAATGCGGAATGAGAGATAAGACGGCCAAAGATGGAGAAAACAAACCTAAAAGTAAAGCGCTTCTCTATCGCGCACGGTTGTCATTTCTAGGTTGTCCAGAGTGTCACATCACATAAAAAAGGTAGAAGAAAGGGCCTGCATTCAGAGTTGTTTCTAGGTAAAAAACTATGGGGGCACCTACGCAATTTTTATTATGTTAAATGCATTACTTGTCGCTGAGCAACGAAACGTGCGAAGCGAGTTGCTGCAGCGAAACCACCCCGACAACCCGAAAGGCAGAGTGGACGCCGACAGTGGCGCCACTCTTATCGTGCGCTGGTTCGCCCGCCAGGCAGGGCCCAACCTCGAAGTCGCTGCTGCAATGGTGGCGCAGTAGATAGCGCGCTCGGCTACGGAGCAGTGGCGGTGCGGTAGAGGATAAAATCGTCACTTCTTTATAGCGGAGCTATACACGTCTACCCTCCCATAAATTTTTCAATGTCCGCGCCTCTAAAGTCACTGGAACTTGGAAAGCACCGCAACCGCCGGAACGCGCGCGGGCAACACTGTGCTGTTGTTGCCAGATTTGGTCCATCGCGCCTCTCGGGCGGCAGCAGCTCAGCTATATAGCTTCGCTTTCAGCGGTGTCTGTTATCGCAAATCGACACATTTCATCGTCCTTTGTATAAAATATGAGATGGTGCATTAAAAAATTATTGGGTTTTACGTGCCAAAACCACGATCTGATTATGAGGCGCGCCGTAGTGGGGGACTCCGGAAATTTCGGCCACCTGGGGTTCTTTAACGTGCACCTAGATCTAAGTACACGTCTGTCTTCGCATTTCGCCCCCATCGAAATGCGGCCGCCGTGGCCGGGATTCGATCCCGCGACCTCATGCTCAGCAACCCAACACCATAGCCACTGAGCAACCACGGCGGGTAGATGGTGCATCTACTATGCGTGCGAAGCAGTGCATGTAAGTACCATCGGAAGACCTTTACAGGTGCCAAATTGCATGAAGCGAGACCAGCGAAAGGACGGGCGCGAGCGGCCCTCCTTTCGTTTGTTTTCTTTATAAGCTGGGTGCTCGGTGGGGAGCTATCCAAGGAGCATAGTAAATTGCTTAACAACGTGCATTATTAAGCAACATTACTCGCGTTAAGCATTTTATAAGACGCAGGCCTACGTGAATGTCGGGTTTGTTTACATTCACTGGTTTATCCTCGTATCTAGCTCGTAAATCTATTGGACGCGTCGCAGAAAATGCGAGCAGCTCTTCCTCTCGTTTTCTACGCTTGCTACAGTGAAGAACGGCACGATAGTTGTCGCAGTGGCCCTGTGAATTACACAAACAAAACCGTATTTCGCTTAGCTAGGTACGATATAACTTGCATCTACGCGGAAAGTGAAGCATTCAACTGTGCCCCACCCGTTATAAATGCAAAACGAACCAGATGTTCGTGTGTCACGCAGGATTTTCTTTTATTGCGATAGCAATTATATGGACACTTCAACCGGATTTCTGCCGTCGGCGTCACCGTCGTCGTCGCCGTCGCCGTCGCCGTCACCGTGAGGTTCCCTATAGATAAAATCTTCGCCGCGCGCCGTATGCCCGAGCGGAAGCGTGCGGGGACGCGCGCTATCACGGAGAGCGAATGCACTCAATCTCCCACGCGCAAGCAAGGAAGCCGGAAGCCAGCGCCGGAGAGAGCGGGGGGGGGGGGGGGGGGGCGCACTTCTCTTCTGCCAACAACCGCGCTCGTCTCGCCCGCACGGTCTCTTATCTCCCCACGTCTCTGACCTTTATGCGCCGTGCATTCACCGCTCAGTTTCCGTTGAAGCGATTGACCGCACGTACCTTCGCCGCTGCGGCGTATATATGCGCTTGCTGCCAGCGTTTTGACAGTCGTTGTCTGCAGTCATTCAGTGTGATCTATTCACGTTTGTTTGTGCGCGCTCACACCACGCTTGTTCATTCAGTTAGTAATAGTCGGGCCACATTTTCCAACGCACGCTACACATGCAATGCTGCCCGGATCGGCAGTGCAGAGCTACAGGTGTGTCCCTTCGCACGCATTGCCCACGGGAAGCGCTTCTCATCAACACCACCATTTCACACGCGCCTTCTCGTGGTCATCGAGTCTCTCTTCATGTCGGTCTACTTACGCCGCAGCCACCTGCTTACTTAATCAGCTCATGTTTACTACAATTCGTATTGCTACCAAAGCCGTTCACCTTACTTCGTATGACATTGCTGTGTTCTATCGCATTCATTGCTTCGCCCTTAGGGCGAAACTGTGACATTTTTTTTAGGCTGACCAAGCATCAAGCACTGCCACGCATCGTTTATAAGCGTGGATGTAATCGCTTTCTAACGTGACTACAGATTTACCCGCGCTCGAAACGATTGATACAGATTGACTTCGACGAAGATAAATGGTCCCTGATTGCACTACAAGCAAATGGATACTAAAGCACAGGCCACGTTCTCGTTGTTTTGAGCAGCAATAAACAACAACACACGAGAAAATACATATTTGACATCGACAGGCCCATAGATCTTTATTGCAGTGGTTTTGTAACTACGTAATCTTATTCTGGACACAGCCACCCGCACTCGGGCGCTCTTCGGGCAACATTTTGCTCGGTTTATGAGAAAGGTGAATCTCGGGGCCCTGGCAGCGTCGAGAACGCGAGCTGACAATCCGCCATTGTTGCGCTGCAACAGGACTCAGCCTTTCTGTTCGTTTCGCACTTCGGGACAGTGTATGCGGAAGGTGCACACATGCATGATTCATCGTCTGAAAGAAACACGGCCGTCACTTGTGCCGTAAATGACACCGAGGTCGACGGTATTTTTGGCCGAGCCATTGCTTTGCGCTAATCAGCGTGCCGTTCCATTATTTACTGGCTGACCTTTTACTGGTGGTTATGCGTCTGGTGGGGCCATTTCGTCGTGCCTGCGCATCAAGTCATTCGACAGTTTGGTCTGTGTAACAAGACGACTACAACATCTGCGGAACTAGTGGCAATCAGAGAGGCCGTTCAATATATTTCGCTACAGCCTCCTCAAGTATGGACAGTCTTCAGTGACGCAAAATCGGCTCTGCAACTACTTAGACTGGTGTTGAAAGAAAGCGCTTACAGAGTGTTGGCTTTTCAAACTGCCGAGCGTTTCAAACTGCCGTGACTTTAGCGCAAAAAAACGGCCACCACATCACATTTCAGTGGATTCCCAGTCACTGTGGTATACGAACTGGCTGATGCCGAAGCGAAGAAAGCACTCGAAGAACCAGAGTCAATGCTCGCAATTCCTTTTTCAAGAGCGGACGCCAACATGCCTCCTTTCCAGTGTCATCCGAAAATCGACAGTATTGCACTGGGACAATCCGGATAATCGACACAGACGACTACAGAGATTGGACCCTACCATGAAATTTAGGCCACCACCAAAAATTCAACGCAGCTGTGCCAGTCTTCTGCACAGACTAAGTACGTGCACCTCATGCGACGCACCGAGTCTCCAGACTGTGAGTTGTACCATGTAAATGAGACTATAGGTCATGTGCTTTCTGACTTCCCTAAGTACGCGGAAGAGCGTCAAAGGTTGAAGAATGACCTTACGCGTCTCGACAGCCCACCGCTGTCGGAGGACGTTATTTTAGGCCCTTGGCCAGACGCTCAATCGAGTTTCTAGGCCATCCAGGTGCTACTGAACTTTTTAATTTAAAATTATGGGCCTGGACTGTAGGCTTTGAGCATGCCAAATTGCTTGCCATCCTCCTTCTCTCGTCATCGTCACCGATCATGCGCCTCTTTCTTTCCCTCTTCCCCCAAGGCCGAGTAGCTGGCTAGAGGAATTTACCTCTGGCCGACCTCTCTGCATTTCCCATCATTAAACTTCTCTCTCTCTCGTGATTTTCCTTTGGGGCATATCGTTTGCGACAAAGGCGTAATAGGAATTCTTCTGGTGGCCTTCGATGGGCCATTACGGCATACCCGGGCGTGTACAAAAATCACGCGCCATTTCATTGTTGTGAAGGTGGATTACCAGCGAAGCAGTTTAGCACACGACATACAGGTGACACAGAATTTAGATTTTGTTTCTGTTGAGCGCAACGGGCGGTCATCCCGAAGAAAGACACAGGTACACGCACTTTTATTTTGATCGGCGGTATACATTCGCGTGAAAGGCTACCGCCACCTACGTTCCGCAACCCGGCGGAACGTAGACACGCGTGATGGGACCGCCACATCGGGACAGCGTAAGGAAACTAGGCACGCAAGCGCTTCGAACGACGACAAGAGTGCGGGCGTACACATGGCCGGCGCAGGTCGCACAGCGGCAAATCTTAGAGAAACCCTTAATATCTGCCTGGGAGTCTACTGATCTTGAAAATGGGGCCTATTGATAACTAATCCACTGAAAATGGATATGCAAGTGATTCAGACGTATAACCTTTTCCATAGAATGAAGCGATTTTGCATCAATTTGGGGAGTTTTTGCACACGCAGATCTGTTGACGGACACGAGAATCGCATCGAACCCTAGCCATAGACAGCTTCGCTGCGAAAGTCATTTGCGTGACTCCAACCATTCTCACAAAAGATTCCATCACCATCTGGCGCGATAAGATTAGACAACCCGGGGCCCTCTCCCGAATCTGGATCGCGTAACTGGTTCATGATAGTTCAAAAGGTATGTCACCAAATTGGTGAAGCCACTGCAATCTAGCGAGAAGAGAAAGTTAGCAGCTAAAAGTGAGATCAAGAAATCTGGGGCCAGATTCACAAAGCTTTTCTTTCGTAAGTTCGATTTCCCATTGGCTGACCACCTTCGCTAATAATATGTCTGGCATCCGGATTGGCTAAAATTCCTTCTTACGAAAAATTCTAGCGTAAGAAGTTTTTGTGAATTCGGGCCCCGGTTTTTGCTAAAAGTTCTCTAGCAGTGCACTTTCATGCACTGCATCGGATCGAGCCTATCCGGAAAGCGAATCCGACACTCTTGCAATGTGGCGTGCAGGCCCTGCTGCTGCGTGCCGGAGAGTCTGGCGAGGGCGCAGGACACGGCATCAGCGCCCGTGCCGCGGGACCGGCTGCTCTGCGCGAGAACCACTGGAACGACCTCAGCGGCTACTGGGGCTGAGTCGGCCCGCCGAGGTGAATGCCCTCTACGTTATCGATGTAACTGAATGGAAACAATTACATTACTATGGAGGAAAACAAGCAAGCTGCGCAACGAGAATGGAAACGAGACAGGAAAACCAAAAGTACTTACCGCACATTACTTTCAACGAACATTATTTCCAAGATATAGATTAAAGGTTGTACAAGCATACGCTCCAACCTCCAGTCATGACGACGGAATAGAACAGTTCTATAAAGATGTTGAATAAGAAATGCGAAAGGTGCAAACTCAGTGTACTTTTGTCATGGGCGACTTCAACGCAAAAGTGGGGAAAATCAGGTTGAGAAACAAGCAATTGGCAACTACGGCATCGATTCTAGGAACAATAGAGGATAAATGTTGGTAGAATTCGCGGCAAGGAATAGACTCCGAATAATGAATTCCTTCTTCAGCAAGTGCAGTAACAGGAAGTGGACCTGGAAAAGCACTAATGGAGAAAGAAGAGATTAAATAGATTTCATACGCTCTGCCGATCCTGCATAGTGCAGGATGTAGAAGTGTTAGGTAGGGTAAAGGGCTGTGATCATTGGCTCGTGGAGTCCAGGATGCTCTTCATTTGTGAAGAGCAAGATCAGTCAAGAAGAAACAGGCCAACCTAGACGCAGTAAGGGTAAAAGCAGACAAATTAGGCTGGTATTCGCAAAAAAAAATGCCGTTGAAACGAAACCGTAACTAGGCTTATTTCGGAAGCAGCAATTGAAGTAGGAGGTAAGGCACCAAGGCAACCAGTAGGTAAGCTCTCCCAAGTAGCAAAGGTCCTAATCAAGAAACAACAAAGCATAAAATTGTCTAACTCAAGAGATCAGATAGAAATCGCGGAATTATCAAAACTGATAATCAAGGAGGCAGTAAGCGATATTTCCAATTATAACGTTGGAAAGATTCAAAAAGCAGCAAAAAATGTCCACAGAATAAAATAACTCAGAACAAAACTTGGCGCAAGACAGGGCAACACGTATGCAGTGCAAGATAAGCAAGGTAATGGCATCAGTAATAGAGATGGGTCGCTCAGGAGCGAGCCGGATCTTTTGAGCCGCTCTTATTAAAGAGCGAGTAAGCCGTGGTTCAGTGAATGTGAGCGGTTGCTTTTTTTTTTTTGGAGAAAGGGAGCCGGTTCTCTCTCCGAAAGAACAGCCGCTCACTTGAACCACGACTCACTCGTTTTTAAAAGAGGGAGGCTCAAAAGACAGCCCAAGGCGAGGGGGTGGAGGCGACTGTTGCGAGGAAGGGCGGGAGGGCAGTTGCTTTCTCGCACCGCTTTAGATGGCGCGGAACTCGCACCCAGCAGAAGAGACGAAACGGTTCTGCGCGGCTCACTGAGCGAGAGAGAACCGGCTTCCTCTCTCCGAAGGAACCACCGCTCACTTACTGAACCACGGATCACTCGCTCTTTTTTTCTTTCTGGAGCGGCTCAAAAGATCCGGTTCGCTCCTGAGCGGAACCGCGGACCCCGCTCAGGAGCGAGCCGGATCTTTTGAGCCGCTCAAAAAAGAGCGTGTGATCCGTGGTTCATTAATTGAGCGGCGGCTCTTTCGGCGAGAGGAAGCCGATTTTCTCTCGTTCAGTGAGCCGTGCCGGACCGTGCAGTCAGAGCCGCGTCTTCTGCTGAGTTTCGAGGTTTCGTTTTCTGATCGACGCGGTTTCGTTTTCTGGCAGACTCGCGCTACTCGTTCTCGCTCGCAGTGTGGTGTGCGCAGCAGTTCCTTTGGTTTTTTGTGCGTCCCGATGCCACCGAAGGGAGAAGAAGCCTTGATTGACAAATGATGGTACCGTTCGTTGCCTGCTGCCGATCGAACGATGTCTCGCGACTCTCACCGATCGCACATCGTGCGCTGGTGCAGCAACACTTCGAAGATGGTCTTCCGTGTCTCTAAAGACAACAAGTGAACGTACAGTTTACGTCCTGGTCTTCATTTGGGCTAATTCGTGTAGTCATGAAAAACTTTGCATTTTCTGGGCGTGTATCACTGGCACGTCGATAAAACGAGGCCAATGATCGGTTGTGTTGTAATAGAACTTCTTCTTCTTCTTCTTTTTTTTTTTTGTCCTCAAACATGATGGCATGATCGCCGGTATCGCGCGTGCGCTGAAGAGAAAAATAAAAACGAAAGGTACGTGCAGCAGTTTTGTGGATCTTTAGTATTATTTTTGTATTGTACTGCAGGAAATGATTTCGACATTCATTTTGCATGGCGTTGCAGCTCACTCATATTATAGTGAGCGTGCGTATGTGAATAAATGAATAAAGTTGAAAGATAATGTAAAATAATTATGTGTTCTTATTTTGACCAAAGTTGATTTTAAAGTACCACAAAAACAGAAAAGCTCCTGTAATGACGATTAACTTACTTTTTTTTCTTAGAAAAGTACGTCGAATTCTGCCTGTTACAGTTTTAGAAGCATATTATCCTCAATATAACAGAAAAGAAAGTTTCATTACAACCAAAAATTTATTCTTTTAAAATATCTATAACTATTCTCTAAACATAGCAAAAATACCAATAACACGGTTATTCTATTATGCATATATCATTTTTTTCACATCCAATTAACTATGGAATATGCATAACACAGGTGACACATATAGGTGAGCCGTTCAAATGAACCGGTTCATATCAGCGAGCTGAGCCGTTCCGAGCCGCTCACTGAAGTGAGCCGTTTTGCGCATCTCTAAATTCAGTAATTTCGAATTGACAGTAATAGTAGCAGAAGAATTTTATAGTGACCTACACAGTACGCAGTGCAGCCACGCAACCTTCATTGGCAGGGGCTCCGGAAGTATATCTGATGTGTGGGGGCCACGTCTGGGTGCTCATGTCGCATATGTGGTTCACCTCTCTCTCTCTCTTATATGTATATATACATACACATATATAATTACTATATTTAGCTGCTTTTTATGAAAGAATACTTTGTTAATAAAACACAAAAAGCGTGATGTGCGGTTAATTCTGTTGTCGGGCACTGTTTGGAAAATCCGCGGATTGCGGGTTCATTTACGTATCTCAGAAATTTCATACGTTCTTCTAATGATAACTGTCCCTTCATTCGGATTTTGAGGAGGCCTGAACTGGGCATGCTGGTGCGATGTTCGCAGGGTCTGTCGAGTTCTCCAAATACACCTTTAGGAAAGTGTTTTTAAAGGAAATCAAACTTGTCGCGCACATCCCTGCTAAACTTTCTCAACGAGCACTGAGGAAGCGCAGTGGAGAGAAACGAAGGCCTAATAGAATCTTCGGAGATTTCTTAGTGAGAACGCGCATATTGAACAAACAATGAATGAGAACTTCAAACGAACGGGCTATGAAGGCTTCCAAAGAAAGAATACGTACATGTCAGCAAATACACGGACGCGTACATACAGACATACATATAAATCATATTAAAATGATGCACAAAATTACAAACCCGCACTTTTCCTTCAACTTGGAGTCATAGACAACAATTTTTATATATATACTGGACAGTGCGCCATCATGTCAAACGAAACGTGATCAATTTCACTCCCAATTTCACAACCAATTATCACTACGGTCGTTCCCTGTGGCCAAGGCGGGTTGAGTCGAACCAGAATAAAACGCACATTTCAAGCTTCACGAGTGATAGGCTAATGATTTAAGTCGTGATTTTCTAGGAACAGGCTTACACCGGAATTTGTTATCTTCTTGCTTTTCATGGACTTGCATAGGGGCAAGGTAAAAGGGAAACGAGAGACATCCTAAAGTCGTGGCACTGAGACTTGCTCCTGCAAGGATCTCGACGTAGAAAGAGCACCGACAAAGAGAGTCTCAAAAGTCACAGTGTCCCATGTAAGAGGTCGCCAGCGGTATACGAAAAAGAGGACAAAGTTCGCGGAGCGTTCCGAACGGCGCGAGCGCGTGAGGCGCGTGAACCGAGCTGTGATCGTGGAAGAAACAGCACGGTTCGATTATTATCGACGTGGCTCTTGAGCTGGAAGGTCGTCTCGTCAGCCATGCTCTGACGACGGGAGAGCGGAGGACCCGGCCACGAAGTCGTGACGCTAGCAAGGCCCAGGCGTAGCGGTAGTCCTCGGAGACGTCCGGGCGAAGCTCCTGGGACCGGCTGCTGCTGCTCACGGTGGTTCCGGTTTTCTTCTCGAAAATCCCTCTTCCTCGGCCAAGCCCGTTCAACTGATAATCACCGTGCTACCTGGTCGCCATGCCGAACGACGTAAGGCGAAGAACGCTTCGCGAGGCCTAACTCGGCGAGTGACACGTCAGCGTCGGCAACTACGGCACCAGCCACGTTCTCGGCCCGGTCGACGGAACCGCGAGGCGTCGGCACCCTCAACGCTTCGGACGAGCCCGACACGGATTCGACAAGAACTTCAAGACGACCATCTGTAAGAGCCCACGTTTCCGCTTTGCGACGCAGTTAGGCCGGGGTCAGGGTGGCCAGACTTTGGCGAGTGAAGGCTAAGACTGACCTAGACTTATAAGGCGGAGCTAGGCTCCGGAAATGGTAGTTCTTTTTCAGTAGTGTTGTATTTAGTTAGTCTTGTATTTTCGGCTGAGTAAGCATTTTGGTTGAGTTATGGTTTGAGTTTTGTGTGCTTTGTGCTTTTACCGTCCGTGTACCTATTAAATCCTTGTTTGCTGTGCTGCCAGTCGTGTCTCCTCCATCGAGAGTAGCGCATGTACGCAACTCTCCGGCTCTCAAGCGAGTAGATAGGTGACACACATCCTCCAGAAAATTTTGTTTCATGGCAAAAAAAGGAATCAGCTAGGCGCCGACCAATGCGAAGTTTGTGCCTAACCGACGTTTCGGCCCCCACACGTACGGGAGCCTTCATTTGATTTTGATTTTTCATTTGTTTATGTATTTAGCCTTATTAATGTTTTTAGCCTTTCAGCCTTGTTCACAAAGCTGAACAAGGCTCCCGTGTGGGGGCCGAAATGTCAGTAAGGAAAAAAACAATTTCAGCTTGGTCGGCGTCCGTTTCCTGTTTTTGCCATGATTCTTCCCCACCAGAAGGGATTTCATCAGACCCTCAACCTTCGATCAGTCCCTCGAACAAGGTTTCCGTGTGGGAGCCGAAACGTCAGTTAGGAAAAAATCATGAGCCATTCCACTCACTGAAGGTGGACGACCAGTGAAGCTGTTGAGCACACGACACAGAGGTAAGACAGAATCGGGAGGTCGCGTATATTCAGATCCGATCGTAGCGGATCTTAGCCGTTGTATCTCCAGGTGAACGCGTCGACCAAGTACATGTACGGCAGTCCTCGTTCGGGGACGGCGGCAGTGCCTATTGCTCCCACCGAGAAAATTTGAATAAAATATGTTACCCTTGTTCCTGGAACCTCTTGGGGGCCCCAGGTACGACAAGGGTAGTTCGAGGGCGCGTTACAGGTCCCAGAGCGCACAAGCAGGAGTCTACAGGTGCCCTTGCACTTGGACGCTTTCTGCACTATCACTAGGATCGGCTCACACTTTTGCACACGCAGTGGAAAAATTCGCGGAAGCCTAGCAGTAAACAGCTTCGCTGTAAAAAAAGTTTCACCTTGGTCGGCGCCTGTTTCCGGTTTTCGCCACGATTGCTCGCGACCAGACGAGCTTTCGTCGACTTCAAAATTTTGCTTCGTTTGTTGAAGGCAGTCCCCTTTAACGAGTCAAAAGAGTCGCTAGCCTCACGGGTGGTGGCAGAAGAGGGTGGCAGGAGTGGGGGGGCTTCGGAACAGCTTTGAGTGGGGGGGCATGGTCCCACTGGGTTAAAACCTGTGGAGGAGACTACCCCCACTGCTCCCCCCTCCCCCCCCCCCCCCGGTTCCGGAGCCCCTGATCATTGGATGTAGTGATGAAGATACAGAGGCTCCTTCTATTCCTGGTGATGAAGTGAGAAAGGCCTTGCAAGACATGACCCGGGATTTTCAGCACGTGTTACCAAGAAAACTTTCCTCTGCGAACGAAACGCAAACAATCTTCGCATATTCGTAAACCATGGATCACAGATGACCTGTTTCGCAAAATAAAGTTTAAGAACATGCTCTTCAATAAGTTTGTTAAGTCGCGTAATATTACTCATCTGCACATGTTTAAATGCTACCGTAATAAGCTAACAAATGAGCTTCGGAAAGCTAAAACATCCTATGAACATTTCATGTCTTGTCAAAATGATAGTCGCAAAACTTGGAAAAAATAAACAGTATGCTAAATCGTGCATCGTCCTCATATGCAAGTATTGAGATTTTGAGAGACGGAATTAGTATTCCGAACGAAGTACTACCCGATTGTTTCAATAATTATTTTATCAGTGCAGCTGGCATATGTGTAGATAAAAATGCCGACCGCTATATTCAGGTCCGATGCCCCGATAGCGTTTTCTTATATCCCACTACTGAATCTGAGTTAATTCACTTATTTTCAGAGTTACGTAATACTACATCGTGTGACGTTGACGGCATACGGATTACACCTGTAAAACACGTCTTAGACATTATCGCACCTGTTTTGGTATACGTTTACAATCTCTGTCTGGTATCTGGGGTATTTCCTGCAAAAATGCAGATCGCTAAAGTAATAGCACTGTTTAAAAAGGGTAATAAAACTGAAATATCTTACAGACCTATCTCTATACTTCCAACATTTTCAAAAGGACTTGAGAAAATAATATTTCGGCGTATCTCAGATTTATTAGAAAAACACAGCCTGCTAACAGACTGTCAGTATGCTTTCCCAAGTGGAAGGTCAACCCAGCTTGCCTTACTAGAGCAAAAGGAATTGATATTGAGAAACATTGAATTAAAGCAACTCACACTCGGTATACTCATCGACTTCAGTAAAGCGTTTGACTCTGTTGATCATGAACTTTTAATAAAGAAGCTAGAGTACTACGGTATTCGCGGTATTGCTCTAGATATAGTCAAATCTTATTTAAAGCAGCGGAGTCAACTTGTTGAAATTAATGGCATCTGCTCCCAAATCAAACAAGTAAGAGTTGGAGTTCCATAAGGGAGCATACTAGGCCCCCTTTTTTTAACGTCTATGTTAACGAGCTTGTTCTCGTGGATAGTGAGCCAAAATATATCATCTACGCAGACGATACTACTGTGCTTTTTTCGTCGAACAATATTGCAAGCTTAACTTCAACTGCAAATTCTGTCCTTGCTAAAATACATAGATGGTCACAGGATAATGGCTTAAAATTAATACTGACAAAACCAAAGCTATTTTATTTTAAGCCAAGAATAAATGCTTGAACTTAGAGTCAGACATCTTTATAGGCTCTTCAAGAATTGAGCTTGTCCGGTCTGCGAAAAAACTTGGTGTGTTTTTTGATAGCCATATGTCATGGAATGATCACATAGACTTCCTTGCAGCTGCGCCTAAGTAGCTGGAATACTGTTCAGTTTAAAACCGCTACCACGCAAAGTCAAACTTCTCTTATATAATGCTCTTTTTCTGAGTCGCATACACTACTGCTGTCTGGTGGGAAGTACAACGTCTGCTACCAACATAAACCGATTGTTCCTGTTGCAAAAAAAAAGGTAATTCATACTATTTTCAATGCTCCAGCAGATTCTCATACTGCACCTCTCTTCAAACAACTTAAATTACTCACGCTGCACTCTCTGTTAGACTTTAGACTGTCATTAGCCTATCGAAAAGACGTGAAACAAAATCAGTCATACATTACGTCTTTAACGCAGTTAATTAGAAATAGAACAGAATACCGCACACGGTCACCTGAACACTGGCATGTACCACGTCATCGCACTAATTATGGTTTTCAAATGTAACATCATCGCTTACCACGCTTGTTAAACGCACTCATGCGCAATAACATTGATGTCATTTCTTGTCCTGTTTTGCGTTTGTATGAGTTTTTCAGTGATATTTGAGCATGATCAATTCTTTTTTTCACCGTTTCTGTTTGCTCATGTATAAAACTGCTATTTTCTGTTTGTAGTGTTTTTCTTATATTGATTTTTTATGACATAAGTTTAAGGCAACATTGCATTGTATTCAAATGTATTTTTGTTGTCAGTCCTGAATTAGCGCCTGTGCCTCCCGCTGCTGCCCTCAGACTGGGTTTTAAGGCCCGTCAAGTTGCTGTGCGCAACTTTTTCCTTAAGTCCCCCATAAATTGTACATTTATGGAAATAAAGGCAAGAAGAAGTAGTTTATTGATGTGAAAAAGTAGAGAGGTCGGCCGGAATATGGAGCATCTGGCCTGCTACTCTACGTAAGGGAAGGGGAGGAGGGGAAGAAAGAGGGTCATAATGGGGGATGATAATGGGAGGAATTAGGTGAAAGGACACATTGCACAGATGATTATCACAAGCGTGAGTCCAGGCCCGTGTCGCCTAAGAAGCGTGAAAAAGCACGCATTGCCTCTGTTGTCTGGCAACTCTGTGGCCCTGCGCCTAGCAAGAGGTCCTCCGACAGTGGTCTATTATATAAATGCCTCAAGGTGGCTGCCAGTGTGAGTCTTTGGCGTGCATACTCAGGGCACACCACGAGCACATGGTCTATAGTCTCTATAACACCACACACTGAACATTCCGGGGAGTCTGTCCGTCCAATGATGTGCAAAATAAAGGCAAATTCAAAATGCGGTAGGAGAAGATGGAATAACGGTCGATTTAAGCAGAAGCTTGTGGCCTCGTGCCTCACGACTTCTAGTGTACCAGGGAAATTGAAGAATGCCGACATTATACTTATCATCTGCGGAGTGCAATCAACGTCTTTATATGGCGTTCAAAGATTATTAAAAAACATTTGTGTCGCATATATGTACACGTGCTTTTGCGGGATAGCATTTTCCCCTTCTGTCACGTGGCTCATATCGCGATCACATAATTCTCGCCCACAATATGTATATAAGCGCTGGCCGCAAGGCCGGGCTGTGCATTTTGTCCCTTGTATCGTTTGGCTGTCATTCTGCCACGTTAAGTTGCTGCCATGCAATAAAGCATGCTTCGAGACAGTCTGCGTCTTCGTTTACGGAACAGGCCAATTTGATTCAGTAGAGATACCAGAGGTCATGGAGGCATTGCGTAATCAAGAAGGTGGCATGCGTGAATATATTGGGGAATATCTACAAAGACTTCACAGCTACCACAGCTCTCCACAAAAAAATTGAAAAAAAAATGCGCAGATCCCACGCACTGTGGGAATCGAGGTTATGCGAAGCATTTTGCAGGCCGCTGACTATGCAGCATTGTTTGGGCTTCCGCAAAGCGTTACCACTGTGTTTGTGTAAGTAGAGTATTTGAGTGTATGACGCGAGTACAGTGAACTCGAATTAACGCGAGTGCGTGTTTGTGGCGGAAGCAGCAAGACAAATGTAACAATTGCATTATTATTGCGATAGCAATTATATGGACACTGAAAGCTAATTTCTGTCGTCGGCGTCGTCGTCGCCATCGCCGTGAGGTTCCGTATGACGTCCAACAGCGATGAAATCGTCGCCGCGCGCCGTATGCTGTATGTGCGACTGAAAGCGTGCGAGGGACGCGCACTTTCACGGGGAGCGAACGCACGGCGGAGAGCAAACGCGCGTTCTGCGCCGTGCTCCCTGATGTCCTGCAGAATTAAGCGTCACTTTGCCCCTTTACAATCGCCATATATATAGAGCAAACGTGACTTCTTCAGTCTTGCGAAAGGCCGTGGGGGGACGGGAGGGAGGGAGGGGAGGCCATGTTTAGCTGTGGCACCAAATGCGCATTGATATAAAAATGTCGTGAGGTGATAAGGCGGTAAGGACTTACGACGCTGCTCGACGAGTGTCCCGTTCTGATCTGTTCTGCGCGTTGCTGGTGCTGCTGCATGTCGAAGTTTGTACAGCTGATAAAACTACTATCCTTACTCCGTTTAGCTCTCTACTAATTTGCTATCGCAATTGATGCTTCGCCTTTCGGGTGAACCTGCGGCATTCTTCTACGAACTGCCGAATTTGATTGTAAACGAATGGCATGGAGGTGCGAGATTGTAAGAAGCGCACAAACTCATTGACGGCAGCAAGTTGCATCACTTAAAGCACACAAACGGGTGACGGCGATACTGTAGCACAACCTGAACCGCGCGTGTCCTCTAATAACCATTCGGACGAGTGGCGTGGTGCGCCTGTTCGCCTTGGCCGAGCTGTGATGGTCGACGCTGCCACGCTGGAATTCGACGCAGCGTTTTCGTACTCAAGCACCAGGAAAGAGCGCACCCCGATGTTTGATTAAGCGTCGTGGTTACGACGAGAAGGCCTGTGAAAGCCCGGTACGAGCTTTGTAAGGAACGAGGAAGCGTTGCTGCCCGGCGTTAGGAAATCAATGCTTGTGGGAAACGTGCTTTTCAATCATTGTTTGAATGGATGCGTCCACCAGTGTTCGGCTGCCGAGGAGGAGGAGGAAATAACTTTATTGAGTCCTGAGGAACCCCTCCCCACCCACTCTGTTTAGTGGTCGGCAGGGGTCGCGGGCCACACCCACGTTGGGACGGGAAGCCCGTGAGCCTCCGCCCTTTCGTGAGCCCTCTGGGCAGCCCGGAGCTGGGTCTGGTGGTTGTCGCTTCGCAGGGCGTCCTCCCAGTCTTCTTCTTTACGGAACATGGTGCCGCTTAACGCGGAGCATTGCCAGAGCATGTGCGCTAGCGAGCAGTATGATTCGCCAGAATCCGGACATTGCGGCTCTACCTCTGGTGAATAAAGGCTCAGTCTGCCTCTCGAGGGGAACGACTCTGTCTGAAGCATTCTGAATATCGATGACTGTGGTCTATTGAGTTTAGCGTGGGGGAGCGGGAAGGCCCTCCTCGACAGCTGGTAGTACGTTGTTATTTCGTTGAAGGTGAGCAGCGGGTCTCGGTGCTCCCCTCCCTCCCCGCCACTTCGCTCGCCACGATCGCCGCGGTGCGTGAGTCCTCGGGCGCGGTCGTGCGCCAGCTCGTTGGCGTTGGGAAAGTCGGGGTGCACGTCGGCCCCCATGTGGGCCGGAAACCATTTGACGATGTGATGACCCGCGGCTCCCTCGTTGCCGAGGACGGCCGCCGCTTCCCGCGATATGGAGCCCGAGGCGAATGCTCTGGCCGCCGATCGCGAATCTGTGTACACGTAAGGACGTTCGGGGTCCCTCATTGCCATGGCGATTGCTACCTGTTCGGCCACTTCAGACGTTACCCCCTTCACCGATGCCGCGTTAATGATCGTCCCATCCCAGCGTATCGAGACGGCCGCGTACCGGTCGCTGCGCCCGTACTGGGCCGCGTCTACAAATGCCGCCAGTCCCGGGCAGTTGGCGGTCGATTTCAGTAGTGCTCGGGCCCTCGCCTTTCGGCGCCCCTGGTTGAATTGCGGGTGGACGTTTCTCGGAAGCGGTTCAACCTTGAAAGTGCCCCTGATCGACGTGCTGAGCGCGACCTTGTGTGCGTTGCACTCTGCCTGTGCATTTATGCCTGCTTCTTCTAGGATGCGTCTGCCGGCTCTGGTGGTCGACAGCCGCACGACCTGTGCCTTGGTCTGTGCTTCGATGATTTCTGCTAGCGAGTTGTGGACCCCTAACTGATCGAGCCGCTCTGTGCTTGTAGTAATCGGAAGACCTAGCACCCTTTTGATGCTCTTGCGCATCAGTGTCTCTATCTTGGCCGCGTCTCTCTTGGTCCATTTTAGTGCCGAGGCTACGTAATTTACGTGACTCATGAGGAAGGCGTGGTAAAGTCTGATGAGACTGCTCTCGCTGAGCCCTCCCCTGCGGTTGGTCACCCTGAGGATCAGCCGGAGCATGTTCTCCGTTTCGGACGTGAGTTTCATGACGGTTTGCGTGTTACCGCCTTTAGCCTCAATTAGCAGCCCCAGGATTCTTATAGTGTCCACTCTGGGGATCGGCTGGCCGTCGTTCGTATGTAATTTGATTGAGATTTGATCGATCGGCG
Source organism: Dermacentor silvarum (assembly GCF_013339745.2). NCBI lineage: Eukaryota > Metazoa > Arthropoda > Arachnida > Ixodida > Ixodidae > Dermacentor > Dermacentor silvarum. The sequence continues at coordinate 225,769,018 of NC_051157.2, forward strand.
TCAAATTCCTCATGCCCTGTTTCGAGGGCCTGTACAACAACAGTTCCGATTTGCTGGGTGACAGGCGGAGTCCCGTTTCCATCAGCTACTCTTCCGTTGTGTCCAGCGCCTCTTGGAGAGCCCGCTCGACATCTGCGTCGGACCCTCCCGTGCACCACACCGTAATGTCGTCTGCGTACAGGGCGTGATTGACATTGGTCACTCTCGTCAGCCGGTCCGAGAGCCCTTTCATTGCTAGATTGAATAATAGTGGGGAGAGCACCGCTCCTTGTGGGGTGCCCTTCGCACCCAGCGTGTACCAATCGGACGTGGCCTGTCCTATTTTGATCGTGGCCTTCATGTCTCTGAGGAAGGATCTTATGTTAGAGTGGAATTTCCGACCGAGCCCCATCACCGATATCGTTTCCAGCAGAAATCTGTGTTTGACCGTGTCGAATGCTTTCGTAAGGTCCAGGGCCAGTATGCCCCTGGTATCTCTGGTCATTCCGTCGATTATATGCTTTTTGAGTAGTAGCATTACGTCCTGTGTGGAGAGGCCCGGTCTGAAGCCCACCATGTTGTGTGGGAAGAGGCCCTATCTCTCTATGTACCGCGATACTCGGTTATGTATGGCATGTTCCGCTGTCTTGCCCACGCACGAGGTTAGCGATATCGGCCGCATGTTCTCCGGCGCAAGTGGTTTACCGGGTTTCGGTATTAGTATGACCGAGGCCTCTTTCCAGACCTCGGGTACTCGTCCCGTTTCCCACGCTCTGTTAATTTCTTCAGTAAGCTTCTCGATCGACTTTCCATCTAGGTTTCTCAACAGTTTGTTCGAGACCCCGTCCGGGCCCGTCGCCGAGCGTCCGTTGAGGCCTTGTAAGGCATCCCAAATTTCTGATTCCGTGAAGGGTGCGTCGAGTTCTTCGACCTCTGCGCCAGCGTATTGTGGATAGTCGCCGTCGCCCGACGGGCTCAGTAGCAAATACGTCTCCGCCAGCTCCTTTAGGAGCTCGCTCTCCGTTTTGCCCTGCTCCTTTTCCTTGTGTAAAATCCTATCGATTGCCGATCTCTGATTACTTTTGGATTGCCTGTCGTCTAACAGTTGCTTTAGGAGGTTCCATTTGCCTCCGGCTCTCATTTGTCCGTCTACCGACGCGCACACTTCGTTCCACTGTTGCTTTGAAAGCTCGATCGAGTGCGCTTCGATTTCCCTGTTTAGTGCAGCTATTTTCTTTCGCAGTCTGCGATTAAGTCTTTGCGTTTTCCACCTGGCCGTGATGGAATTCTTTGCCTCTAATAGGTGTGCAAATCTCGCGTCCATCCTTTCCACGTTCAGTTCGGTTTGGACGACCCTCGTCGCGGTGCTAACGTCCTCTTTGAGCCTTCGAAAGAGGCTGTCTAGGTCCGCGTATTCGCTTGTGTCTTCCTTCCTTATTTTGCGGAACGCGTCCCAGTCGGTGACCTTAAATTCTCTCGGTGGTGCCGCCCTGATGGGGATCGTCACCGCCAGAATGTAGTGGTCGCTACCGAAGTTCTCGTGCAGGTTGCGCCATTCGGCCCCTCGCACGTTTTTGACGAAGGTCAAGTCGGGCGTCGTATCCCGCGCCACCGACGTGCCTAGTCGAGTCGGATAGCGGGGGTCCGTCACCAGCTCTAGCGAGCACTTAGTGACTGCCTCCAATAGCCGCTCTCCCTTGGGCATTGGCCTTGCGTAAACCCAGGCTTCGTGGGGCGCGTTAAAATCTCCAGCCACTATTAGTGGGGCCCCCCTGGCCATTGAGGTCGCCTTCGTTATTATCGATGCGAACGACTGTCTGTGGTCAGAGGGCGAGCTGTAGACGTTCACTACGAATACGCTGTTTTTCAGTCAACCGTTCGGTATGATTTCGATCGCGGTTGCCTCCGCTTTCAGGTTGCCTAATTTCAAATCTTGTTCCTGGAAAGAGCATTTGTTCGCGACGAGGGTCGCCACTCCGCGTTTACCCTGTTCGAATTTCGACGAGCCGACCCGGGATCCGGGCAGGGTCGCCTCGCCACCCAAAGTTTCTTGTAAGATTATGACGTGCGGTTTGTCCGCTTGTGAGGCAAGGAACTGCAGCAGCGGAGCCTTGCGCTTTTTGAAGCTAGCGCAATTCCACTGCCATACGACCAGCTCTCTAGTTGAGTTGTTCGCCATGATTGACACCTTGGATTTGTTTAGCACCTGCAGGTGCCATGTGTGCTTCGATACGTGTCACTCTTGTCGCGAGCGCTACCATGCTTTCCGCTAGTTGCTGGACCATTAGCTGCAAAGAGCTAATCGACTGCTGAATTCCCAATAGGATGCTACTGGACTCGGGTTCCGCCAGGTTTCCCTCCTCCGTCAGAGGAGGGGCCCTGCGTTTCACCGAGCGAACCGACTGTTCCCCTTGCGGGGTCGGTGTACTTTGCGACACCTGCTGCTGCTGTTGTTCGACTAGCTGGGGAGTGGAACCTTGTTTTCGAAACGATTCGAAATCCGCCCTCATTTGCTGAATCTCCGCCTTGAGGCGCGCATTTTCTTCCACAAGTTGAGCTATTCTAGGGTCTTCCCTGTTATGCTTTGGCAATGCTACCTGCGTTACCTTTGGTTGTGGTTTCGGCTGCGGCTTTAGCTTGACCCGGTCCGCCCAGGTCGGCCCCTCTTGAATGCGTACTTGGGAGCGAGAGCGCCCCCTGGAGCGGGAGCGACCTCTCGATCGGCTGCGCTGTTACGGTGGCTAGATGGGTAGGTGTGCCGACCGAGCGTAGTTCACCACTTCTCCGCATCATGACGCAGAAGTGGCGCTGCGGACAGTAGAACGGCTGAGCTGCGCGCAACATCGGCTGCGCTGTATAGACGAGCAGCGTGTTTGATAGTATCACTGCCTCTGCTCTAGCTTTGAAGTACGCGTTATACAATGGCGTTTCGAGCAGAGTAAGCAAAGCCAGGTTGGGGAATTTCTTACTGTCGTCTACTCAGAAGACACGATATGCTGAAGTAAATTTTTTAGCTTGGCGATTGGTCACATATATTTATTGGTACAAATGCGGCGCTCCAGCCCATTGCATTAAATACGTAGATGCATTTTTCCCATGCATAAAACAATACTGCAGTGGTTTTATACGGTATATGGAAACGTTTTTACGTAATATTAGTGAGTTCTAATGTTTCAATTTCGATAAATGCAGCTATTGTGTTTATTGCTGCCCCAGTTACGGTATTTAAATTGTTACGCGACGAATTGTGTTGGTAAGTGCATATGGTTCACTGTTTGGTTACAATAAAATAAAGTAATACGTCATTGGCTAGATTCATGAATATATTTAAAATACAAGAAGCGCTCTCATAACTTCAGTCAGCAGTCGCACCAACATAAATAGCCTAGCACCAGCAAGGTTGCAACGTTGGTCCACCACATCATAACATTATTCACAGCACATGCCTCCGCTTCAGGTGGTTCCTCTTCTCCCTGGTTCTTTCGCGCGCCGTGTTCTTGCCCTTGACAAGAAAGTAAAGGCGTGTAATTGAATAGAACTTCACAACATCGTTTGTGAGCTCTTTCTTCTGCCGCTCACAGCCGATCAAATTCAGAAGATTCAGCTGCAGAAAGAATGTAAAGTTGGCGATACTGTTCCTTCGTAACTCATTTAAACTGAAGCACAGCTTGAAGGCGTCTTCGAGCGATGCTACCAGTTGTTTTTTTTTTTTGTGCTTCAAAAGGGAGCAACAGCCCTGACGTACTCATTCTGTTGAATTCAGTAATGTCCCTGAGCAATCGGAGCACTTGATTCTTTGCAGGAACTTCTTTACTACATAGCCTGCTATATAGAATTTAAGCCTAAAGTCACTTTTCTTTTCCCTGTAGCAGCACAGCGGTGCTCGATGTCGCAGGCGCTGAGCACTTCATGTGCGGCTTGCAAATTTCCAATGTCGAGGAGCTCATAGACGGACGCTTTTTGGTGTACGGCTTGCTCATTAACGTCGCCGATACTGAGCAAGCTACTGAGCAGCCCAGGGTGAACATTTCCGCTGTCAGACCGCGGAACATATACGCTGTCTTTCTCACAAATTTAGAGCCCGACTTGCAGTTCGGAGCGAAGCAGTAAGTATCCTTGATGGTCTTCTTTGGTGGAGCAATGCCGCCGCTAATCTCGCTGGTCATTTTTCCGACCTGGAACATTCCACATCGCTTAGGAACTTGCAAACAGTACGAGAGACGCGGAGCTCTTCACCTTTGAAACTGACACGAACAGACGACATACAACTATTAAAATACGGGCTTTATTTTTTGCTCGCCGCCAGCCCCCTGTAGCAGACGACGCGCGCTGCGGAACCGTTCTACTGACCGCAGCGCCAATTTTGCGTCATGACGCGGAGAAGTGGTGAACTATGCTCCAGACGCGTCGGTCGGCACAGCTACCCATCTAGCCACCGTAGCGCTGTCGTACTGTCGGCGTTGTCGAACGTCTCCGTTGTTGGGCGCTTGCCACGCTGGAATCGCGTGATCTGCTCTCCGGCCGTTGTGGCTGACTTTGCAGCTGCGGTTTCTTCGCCTTTCTGCGTCGGCGCCTCCTGCGCCGCACGACGTAAGGGACTTGGTATCGTTGCTTGCACTTGCCGTCCGCCGTCGGGTGTTGGCCCCCGCAGAGGTTGCACTTGCGCGAGCACTGGTGGTCTTCGGCCGCGTCGTTGCCTCCGCAGCCGCGGCACTTCTTCTTGTCAGGATTTGGGCAGACGTCGACTATGTGGCCCAAGTCACCACACCCGTAGTACACGTCGTTCTTCCGCCTGTATAGCCAGCAGCGTATTAGGCTTACGCCACACATGACATAGTCCGGCACTTTCATGCCGTCGAAGAGCACTACCACCGTCGGGGTGTTTTTGATCGGCTTAGCTTCTAAGACCTTGGGATTTCTTTGGTTCACGATCATGGCCTGAAGCTGGGCCTCGTTGATTTCGGGGTCCACTCCTCTGATGACCCCCTTGCACGTGTTGTGCGGCGCCGCAACGTATGCGGCCACTTTGAATGCGCCTTCTCTTAGGTGAAGCTGGTGAACTCCGGCGTATGCGTTCGCGTTCTTCTCGGTCGGCATGGACACGACGAGAATGTTCTGGGTTGCGTTCGGGCAAACGATGTCTTCCTCGGTCTCGTTCGGCGTGAGCGAGGCCGCCATTGCTAGCGCTTGCGCTGGGCGAATTTGACTGACTTTTTTCACGTCGAGGCCGTCTCTATGATGCGAATGTCGGTAGCCGGGGGAGCCTCGATGCGGCGACGAGGCGCTTGACCGCGGGCCGGCCGTGCGGCGGCCGCCCTTCGTCTCTGCTCGTTCCTCGTTGCCTCGGTCCGGAACGGTTGGTCCCGGTTTGGCCTTCTTGTTTCTGCCCATGGCCGTCGTCCAGCCCGGGCGATTCGCTTCTTCTCGGGAGATGTCCTCTCCCTCCACGACTGTCTCCATAGCGGGCATACTGCCGCGCACACGTACGAGCGATGCCTGGGCCTGCTCGCTCCTCACCAGTGGCGTAGCCAAGGGGGGGGGGGGGGGGTTGGGGGGGTTCAAACCCCCCCCCCCCGAAATTTTTTGCACCCCCCCCCCCCACTAACCCACCCTTTGCTCTCGTCGCTTCGCGCTGACATATTTCAAGAAACCGGTGCTACTTTGACACTTTCATTCCTGGGCGCTTCGGTTTGGGTTGGTAATTTACAGCGAATCATGTCTGCATATGGAAAAAAACTGTCACGGTGTTTGTCAAGGCCTTGACACTCTGTGAGGTTTTGGGCGCGAATGTGGCGGCCGCATTCTGAAACAACAAATGCGCAACAAATGAAGCAACAAATGCGGCAGCCGCATTTTAGATGAAGGCGAAAATGCTCGACGCCCGTTTGCTTAGATTTAGGTGCACGTTAAAGTCCCCAGGTGGTCGAAATTTTCGGTATACATTTCCGCCGCTTCCCTTCAGGTGCCGGTTAGGCCGCGTTCGCGTAGGAACTTGGTCTCGAAGCTGGCGGAAGCGGCAAAATCTTGCAAAAATCCGCCCGCCTAGGCGGCAAAACAGGCAGAAAAACAGGCGGCGAACCAAATTGGTCTCGGACCGATTTTTTCGCCATGGCGAAGCGGAAACGTGGCGGAAAGTCGTTCTGCTCGACCGGAAGCTACACTAGCATGTAAACTTCCGGTCGTAACATTGAACATGGCACCAAAAGTGTAGGCTGCAATGCTGATCGACGCGATCAAGAACCACCCCTTGCTCTACGACAAGAGAAGTACTAAAACGTACTGTCAGCAATACTCGCGATAGTATTCAACGTCGCGCGACCGGAGGCGCGGCAACGAAGCCAACGGAGTCGCGTGACCCAACTTCTCGCGCTTTTGCAAAGCCAGGCGAACCCACCACCGCCGTTTCCGAGGTTTTCTTGTCTTCCGTTTATTCATTGTCCATTTCTAGAAAACAAGTAGGTAGAAGTATAAAAGCCATTTCTTCTTCCACTTCCATGACAGACAATAGTTAGGCAGATTCCTCGTTTGCGCTCCATAATTCTCCTCGCGCGTGCACGGTATGTTGCAGAAGTCGCGGGGTGCTTTTCTCGTCGCGACGATAGATTGGGAGCGTAGGTCTCACGTAGGAGGCGCAGGCTTCGGTTAGCCTCAACACAAAGGGCCAGCCCGGGTTTTAGCTTTGGTGTTCCCGTTGCCACTTTCGTGTCCTGGAGGCGCCGAAAATAATACGAAATGATGAAATGTTATTACAACTTGTAAATAAAAGCTATTAAAGAAATATAATCACGCCTAGGCAGCAACCTGTGACACAGCGCTACCGCGCCCGTGTGAGGAGAATTGCAGAACGCCAACGAGGAATTTACCGAAGGTCGCAGATGACACGCGAAATTGCGCAAGATGATCACTTTTGATGACGGGTGGGTCAGTGAATGAACATACCGCTCGAAATAATGCGATAATGAGCGCCACCACGCCGACAAACGTACGCAGACTAGATGGATGTGGACGAAAGCGGCAGCGGCGGCCGCGGTGGTAGCAAAACAAATGTGAACATGGACATGCGCGGAAAAGATTTTCCGGCCGCTTTGGCCTTTCCGGCCGCTTTGACCTCTCCACCCGCTTGCCGCTTCCCAAGTGTGAACGTAGCCATAGTCTGCAGCGCAAAACGTCTCTCGTTTGCGATTGCGCCCCTACGGAAGGCTGGTAGTTACTGTTGTGTTGCTGAATCCCAAACCAGCAATTACGAAAGGCTGATAGTTGCTGTTGTGTTGTGGAATCCCAAACCAGCAATGTACACACCAAAGGGTTGATGCCAGCAGTGAAATTCCACCGACTCGCAACAGAATGCACGAAACAGACAGCCGACAAGCATGGATTACATGTGCGCAGTACAGCGTAAGTAAACTCTTGTTGCAGGCGCTGACAGTTCTCATCGGAGTTCACGCGTCCTGAGAAATTGATTATGTGCACTATGCACTGAACAAGACCGGAGTTCATTCCTGCATCACTAGTACACCAATCAGTCGAGATTCTGTGAGGTACAAGGCCGCTTCCTGTTTGCACCGGCCTAAGTGAAGCAGAAATGACTCGCACGCACTACTTAAAATGCGTACACATGCCATAACTATGCAGTGCGGTGAAATATTCTGTACAATTCTGAATCTGTTGACGTAAAGGCAAATGACGGCTGCACGCTCGCACACAGCGGAAGACACAGCGGCCCATGCACTTGCCGCAGGAAATGCAAGGCGACGAAAGCTTCGTAAAAAAAAGCATTACTCGTTTTTGCGCGTATTTCAGTTTTCTAGCAAAGACGCAGCGAACAAGCTATTGCTATGGGAGTAGGTATATAGCCTGCATGGTCACACGTGCATTTTCACGTGTATAGCCGTCCTTGACTTGTGAAACGCACTTCGCCCCGACGAGGACGACGCCATCTACGCTTAACGGAGATTAACAATTAATGATGTCTTCTCCGATCGGGCGGGTCGTCTCAATGATGCGTTTTCGAAGACTGGTCCATTCAGTGGCGCGATGAGAGACGGTTACTCCAAACGCCCACTGTACCTGTCGTACTTACTGTATTTTACTGAGCTTGCATTACTTTTTACTTAATTTCTTCACAAGCACTACTTTTTACTAGAGCACTGCACGGGCCGATTTTTTCAGCCCGGGCCCGGCCCGGGCCCGTTATTACGTTGGGTGGCCCGCCCGAGCCCGATCAAAACTTTTATGGCGAGACCCGGGCCCGGCCCGGGCCCGGAAATAATATACGTTACCCGGCCGGCCCGGCCCACCACCCCTTTACCTTAGGCCCGAGCCCGGCCCGAGCCCGACTCTAAACCGGCCCGAACCCGGCCCGAGACCGAAAAATAATGTTTTTCAGAGTTGAGTCGCCCGAGAATAACTCACTGCACGTTACATGCACACCACCAGAAAGCCCGAGCCCGGCCCGGGCCCGGGTCAAAAAGCACACGCCGTGCCCGAGCCCAGCCCGAGCCCGGGAAAAAACAGTTCTACCCGGCCCGGCCCGGCCCACGGGCCCGGGCTTTCGGGTAAGCACGAGTCCGTGCAGTGCTCTAGCACACACACACGCGAGGGGGGAGGGGGGGTCCCATGTCTTTGATATACATACATAGAGGGTGCTTAAACTACCGATATTTATTATCGATCACGTCACGTAGAGGAAAGCAGACGCTTGCCCGATGAACCCCCCCCCCCCCCGAAAAAAATTTCTGGCTACGCCCCTGCTCCTCACCGCCGACGATAGGCCTAGTCGGGTAGGGCTAGCCGAGCCGCGGCGTAGTCCGAACACGTCTCGAAAGTTGAAAAAGAGTACACTGACCGGCAAACATCAGACATCGGTGTGTTCCTTAGAAGAAACTGCGTCGAATAGTGCACATTTCGCTGCTAGGAATCACAAAAATCAGTCCGAAAACGTGTGCAGAAGCGGGAGCCGAAATTTCCGCGTCCGCACTGGTCGGCTTCTTCTTCTCTCGGCTGCCGAGATGCCGGTTACTTCTCATGCTTGGCACCTGGCTAGAGCGCAGATGGCACTGTAGCATGAAATCAAACTGAAATGACGCAGTTTCGGCCCAAGTTTGTAGACAACTTGGTCCACTGGGTCGGCATAAGTTCTTGTCATGGCAATGTCATGCTGTGCATGCATGTACGTATGTCACAAATTTATTTTATTCTTGTCGTGCGTGCCATGACATTCGTAGGAATCATGTCATGGCTAGACATACAGACCATGAAATTTATACCAATCATTTTATGACCCACATGGCAAGACATGCCATTAATGTCACACATGCATGTCTGTCACGCATATTCAGATGATGAGTCTGAATATATTCAGAATATATCCCGTCAAAGAAATTCATGCCATTCAATTCATTATAGTCATCTCATTTGTGACATTCCTGTCAATTTCATTTTCTAACAAGTTATCCGTGAGATGAATGAAATGACATCACATGCCTCATATAATTGACATGCATCTGATGACCTGGTTGTCATGAATAACATTATTGACATGAGGTGATGGCGTCGTCGTCATTGCTTTAACTGAATATGCATCAGGATATGTGTGGCGAGACATGAGTGCATGGCAAGACAAGAATGACATGGAATGAGATGCTCATACATGTCTTGTCAATAATGCCATGTCATGCAATTCATGGTATTCATGTCAGTATATATGTGCCATTCATGCGATGTTATTTATGTCATGCCATTGATGTCAGGTCATGCAGGCATCTCATGCCATTCATATCCATATATATATATATATATATATATATATATATATATATATATATATATATCGAATTAAGAAAACGACCGCGACAGCACAATGTCTTGTCAGCACCATTCATACAATTTATGATTTATGTCATGACATGCATGTCATAATATGTATGGGTTGTGATTGATGTAAGGTCATGCATGCATGCCCATTCATATCCTGATATATATTGAATTAAACAAACGACCACAACGGCATCATGGCGTTCATACCATTTATGTCATGACATACATGCCATGACAAATATGTCATGTCAGTGATGACGTGGCTTGTCATCATGTTCTGTATGCATGCATATCATGTCGCCCCGTGTCTTTTCTGACATCATCATCATCAGTCTATATTTATGTCCACTGCACAACGAAGGCCTCTCCCTGTGATCTCCAATTACCCCTGTCTTGCTCTAGCAGATTCCAACTTGCGCCTGCAAATTTTGTAACTTCGTCACCCCACCTAGTTTTCTGCCGTCCTCGACTGCGCTTCCTATACTATAGCTTCCTATTGCTACTCTCCTACACACGTTGTTGTGCTCTTGGAGCCCTTTGTTGAGGCACCTGCCCGTAATTCCGATGTAGAATGCTACACACTTACGACCCTCATACCACTCCTACTTTACACTATCCAAATTTCTTTACATGTTTGACACCACATTGCGATACTCGAAGGTCTCCATCACTGTGCTCTACGCTCACTTTTCTACACAAACCTATCATCTTCCTGGGCGCCCAGAAAACTACCTGCACATCATACCGGGACGTCACTTGTTGCGATCGGTGCGCTGCTGTGTGTATGTTAAACTGCCAGCGCCGTGGCAGTGGCAGCTGGTAGAATGTGACACATCGTTTATCAATGTCAAAAAGCACGCCCCAGAGGCGCACATTCGAATGCATTTGCTTGAGCTTCAGGCCAGGTACTCATGACCAGAAGTTTACACTGACGCATCTAAATCGCAGCCGTCGGTCCATCATTTTCGCAATCCGATGTCCTGTACAAGCATCTTCACTGCTGAGGCCTGTGCGCTATTGTCGGATGTGAAGCGTATTATGCAATTCAAATTAGAGAAAGCAGTTATATTTACGGACTCATTAGGCGTAGTTAAGGCTTCATTGTATCTACAAAAGCATATAAATGCTGTAATTATTCAACTATATTTGCCTCTGTGCACTATTTAGGCAGCCGAATGATGTTTTGACGCCATAAGCTGCTTTCACATGCATGCAACCGCAGGGCTTCGCTTTACTTGTACGCTTTCCCTGCAGTTACCTCGCAGCATCCTTTACAAGTAATAAGGACGAACGCCTTGTTCACCTGCGGCACCGCGTCTGTTCGGCGTCTATACTTGGCGTTTGCTCGCTAACGTCATCCAGTACCATATGCTAGAGCGGGGTAGTAAGTTAACTTTCAAGTGAATAATTAGGCCTTTATAGCGTTCCGCATCGTCAATGCATCATCAGTGCTAACGTTGTGGCGCCACCTGCTAACTGGAAATGAAACCAGCTTTAAGGGTCGGCGCCGTGTATGTAGTCCTAACAGCGTGAAAACAAACAGCCGAACTCAATAATTACGACAAAACATACCTAATTCTTTGACCTCAGCTTGAGATGAGACTTAAAGATGACGGATTTTGCCACTTGTTTCCTGCTGACAGGGCAGAGAGCCAGTAACAAGTGCTAATTCTGATCGAAGCGGGTGGTCGGCACTGTATGGGTGCTGCCATGTTGCTATAGGTGATCACGGATAGGATGGCTATTACGGTTACCGGCGGTAACTGCCACAGTAATTCTCGGTATACGACGCGCTTGCGCAAAGGTCCTAACATGTCATGTATCGCTGTACCGTATCACGTAGCGAGGAAAAATAAAACTCTAGTGTAGCCAATAATCAGCCAGTTACGCCAGGAACTATATACCGCTGCGCAAAGATATTGCCTGTGTACGCTTCGTACCTTCGGCAGTACTGACAACCGCTTGTGAGATGGAGTATAGCAACTCGCTTACTCTTGTGGACCGTCACGAAACATTCAGCTTCGACCATTCGTGCGCTATCGATGTAGTACCGTCACTTATTGTGCGTATATAGTGCGCATATATTCAAGTGTGCGCCCATTCACTTATTCTTGACACTTTGGCGAAAGAGTGGGTGTAAGTTTCCGTGCTGGTTAGGATAGATGTATGTGCGCGAAACCTACTACGACAGGAAGCATCGCTACTCCCGTTATCATTGTTTAACGAGCGGTACTCACTCTTGCCGACGTACCGGGGCTGAAGCCTTTTCTTTGAAGGTTAGCAAGACAACGCTGGTGCATGAGCGAATTCGTGTATGCTCGAGGAAAGCCGTACATCTCGACGTGCCGGAAACATGTACGGACAGTCGCAGCAGCGGTCCGCGAACTTGGCCCCCACATATTCATTACATTCCTGAATATGCCAGTCACTATTTTGCAGCCAACTACTGCAAGCGTCTTCAATCCACATGATTGAATTATGAATTGAATTAATTGAAGCATGAATGATGCACAGTTCATTAGCGAAAACTTAGTTGCATTTCCGACAGCTGATCGCACAGAAGCAAGGTAGAAGCGGCAATGGTTTCGTAGTCGTGCGCGGTCGCTGAGGAGACTTATGGCACACCGCCGTAAGCGCCATATCGTTTCACTAGAGTAAACTGCTCCGCGAAAAGGGTCAATAGACGATCACAACGAGCTGCTTGCACTGCTTTGAATACTTCGCCGAACGTATCCTAGAAAGCAAGCGAGGAGGTTATGCGTTTTGTGATGAAGCGTCATTTTGTTTGTCATCCGGACGGACCAACCCTGATGCGAACTATAAGACGAATACACTTTGTATCTTAACAAAACAGTAACGAAACCCCAATTATTTTTTTTTTCGCTCAATGCCTTGAGCAGCATTGTGCGCTTCTCGTCGTAAGCGGCGCCCCGTTAAGCGTGAAACTGCTCGGGTGGCGAAGGCGCACGCGTGCAAGCGTTATCTCAAATGTGGAAACAGGCGAGGCTTCCTGACTTGTTCGTCTGCCAGAAAACAGAGGAAACTTTTCTTTTTTCTCGTTTACCTAAACGCTAATAAACTCGTTGCCCGAAGGCGTGCATGACCACTTTTATTATAGCATCGGCCAGTTCCTCTAAGCCATTTTTCTTCGGCAGCCATTGCGGTCTCAAATCGGAACCCGCCACACGATTTTTATTCTTTGTTATGGTCTTAAATATGTCCTACTCGGCCTCTCTAGGTCACGATTTTAGCCGCCGTTTCTCCAAGTCGCCGTCAAGGCGTGCCCAAGTTATCGTAAGAAGTTCGTGTTTCGCGCATATATCAAAGTGCCGCCTGCGCACTTCGTTCAGCAGTGCACCGCAGAAAAACGACGAAGGCGCTGCAGCCGCCATTCCGCGAGCAGACTGCGCTGTATAAATATGCGGCACGGGACGCTGGAAGCAATTGTGCTCTCCTTTTACGGCCCTCTATGGAAAAGAACGGCCTCTCGCTCACTGATGGCGGCCGCGTGGCGTGGCACTTGTTCAGTTGAGGAAGGAGCCGCAACAGAAAAAGCCGTGCTGCAAATACAGCGTTCATTATGGAATATTGCCAGTGCCTTATAATTGTATGAGCTTTTTTCAGGGGCAAACGACAGTGCAAACGCGCATACTTAAGCTCTTTCCCCTGTCCGTTCCAAATTGCCAGAAACAAAAAAGCTGCGTTCAGACATTTCGTCACGGACGTAAAGGTTCAGACATATTGGTGGAGCTGAAGCTTTCTGTTAGCAGAGATACGAAGGACCTCGTGGAGGAGGTCTTACGGCACTTGAAGTTAGCGATTTATTATGTGGGATAAATTATGTTTGTTTATCTGCCAAGCAAAATGATGTTCCTTCGCACACGCCGTTTCAAGACTCAATAATGAACATATTTTGTTCCTGTTTTGGTTGTGTTTTTGACATTGCATTCATCAGTTATGTCATGTTTGTCAAATGGCTGATGATGGTCGGGAATAATGTTTGCAGTTTAACAGTTCCGTTTACCCTTGACGCTACAGTTTAGTTGTAGAGGCGCTATTGCAATTATATGCATGTATTATATCGTTTTCTGCGATTCCATTAATCCTGAAATGCGCTTGCTTGCCACACAGCTTTAAAATTATGGCGTACTTGAAAGAGTACGTTGTGAACAGCCTGTCAGTTGCTGTGAACCACTTTCAGATCCCGGCGGCGGTCAATGAGACTCGTTTGTCACGCAGCCTGGACGTTCGCTCTTGTCTATGCTTGTGAGAAGCATACTGCATTGCAACCATTTTTAGGGCTCGCTTTCGTTTTTTGCGTCGAGGTAGAATGCCTCGACAAGTTTGCAATTATGCAGTAAAGATAGCCTGCTGTCTAGAGAGACTTGAGTTTCGGTTGAAAGTATTTAGCATGAGATGAGCACGTCGCTTGTTGACGTGCTTGACGCATCACGACGTATCCTTTACAGCGAAGCTGTACACGTCTACCAGCCAAAGAAATTTTGTGTCGTTGGCGAAAGCACAAAAGCGCTTAGCCTTGCACTCGGCCGCGCAACGCTTGAAACAGCGAAGCTGGGCGATCGTAGCGCAGCATTTTCCGGAAGTGCGCGCGAACTTTTCATCTTATAACTCATGATGATGATAATTTCTTTTCGCGCGTCTCGGACTTACGGCCGTCACTGCGCGTTGCATAGCGCAGCTTGCAACACCGACACCGCGTTCCAATGCCCACACCGTGTTCCAGGAGACCCGCTCCGTGAATGCGTCTCTCTCTCTCTCTCGCTCTCATAACGCGCAAAACCACTTTACCTCGCAGAGCAGGAGCGTACGAACGCGCCAGCTGCGGACGAAGACGACGACGCTCGAACGCAATCATATGGTTCGCATAAATGCTTGTTCTGCAGGCGTGGCTGTATAGCCTAGGTTGCTGAACATGCATTTATGCGAACCATATACTAGCAATAGAGAACGAAAAAAAAAAAAGTGGCTGTATAGCCTAGTGTTTACGACGCTAGCTTTGGGACCGGGGGTACGTGGGCTCGAATCCCGCCTCGGCTAGAAAGTTTATTTTCTTTTATTTCTCGGTAGTTTCTTGATGCGCAACACAAATTACGGCTGGCTTAAACAGCTTCGCTGTTGAAAGCGTTGCAGCAGGCAAGTGGCTCGCGCTCCCGCGGTCGTCGTCTTCCACAGCTGTATGCCTTGCCGCTCATCATTCCAGCGTAGAACATCACTTCTCTTCTGCCGTCGTAATGGGGAGGCCGCGTTTGCGGGGGTTATGAGCGATTGCTTAATTAAGGACGTATGAGCCCATTAGCGGTGCATCACTGCATGCTTCGCACCTCCCCAGGTTTCACGCCAGTGGAGCTGCATTTCGCTGAATGGGTCATTTGACACTTACGCATAAAATTTAATTCACCGCTTAAGCCGAGCCTAGGACTCAACTAGTGCTAACTGTAATAACTGATAAAAACTAACAGTAATAAAGGCGTCCATAATGGCCAAATTGCTGAGGCAGTTAAAGAAAAAAAATTGCTGCGGCTTCGCTCAGCTACTGACCCTGGATATGCAAAGCGAAAGCTTGGTTTAGCCTGGTTGAGTTTTGGTTTGACTTGATTAGCCTTTCATTTAGCTGTAATTATTATACCTAGGTATACACTCATCGATAGAAGCCAGATATAAATTATAATCCGACAAGTCCAAGCGTTTGCGAGCCGAACGGCTAGCTCTTGCTCAGTCTCCGACGCGCGCTTGCTATTCCGGACCCTCTTAAGTGAAGCAGTTCGCCGGGCGAAAGATGCGTGTCAGACGCCGCTTGTGGCGTGGTCGGACGCCGGTAAGATGCCGCGGGGTGGTCAGACCTAAAGTCCCTAGATTTTCTGCTCTTTTTCAAAAAAATAAAAAAAATGTCTAGGAACTTTAGTCAGACTATAGAGAAAGAAACGCTGCCAGCAACAGCTCAGCTCGCGGTGCTGCCACCAGCAACAGCTAAACGGCGGAAAACGGCCAGTGTAGCTTTCGCCACAAAAAAAAAAAAAAAAAAAAACACTGCCCAAGGACTCCGTACAGATGCTTAACGAGCGAAGCTGAAACGTGCGGCCCAGGTGTTCAGCAGTGGGTTAATCCCGATGCTGTATTGAAGCGTTTCTCAATTATTGGTTACATGTTTGTGTTTCTAGTGGAACGCAAGCGCCAATGGCGGGCGGATGCTGCTAACCACGACGCCGAGCTAACTCGAGATATCGAACGCATGCGAAAACGGCGAACCGAGGAGCCGGCGTTGCGGGCAGAGCAGCGTCAACGTGGCAATGGCGGGAACGCGTTCGCTAACGACGCCACTAACGGCGCCGCCAATGGCGCGCGCGCTTGGGTGCGACGTAGAGAACAGCGTAACTGACGGCGCAGCCAATGGAGACGTTTATCGAAATATCGTACGAACGGTTTTTCGTTTCGCCTAGCCATATACCGCTTTTGCTGTAAAGTGATGGTTTCACAGCATACAGCTAAGCACTAGTTTTCAAAAGCAAAACCACAAAACAAGCATCAAAACTACATGATGGATGATAAGGCGCGTGTGAACAATGGTAACACCCTCTGACTCGTTCCGGTAAAGATTAGGTTTGTAGCTACTTCGAAAGGGGTTGACGTCATTCAAAACCCTCGTGTGAAGTGCAAAACATATCATGTATGCTAATGACGTCTGCACGTTCCTTCTCCCGCGTGTGTTTCCCGGTAAAGACTATGGTTGCGTAAGCTACTCCGAGTGGAAAAGTACCCAACAGAATAGAGGACGCCCTGCGAAGCGACGACCACCAGACCCAGCTCCGGGCTGCCCAGAGGGCTCACGAAAGGGCGGAGGCTCACGGGCTTCCCGTCCCAACGTGGGTGTGGCCCGCGACCCCTGCCGACCACTAAACAGAGTGGGTGGGGAGGGGTTCCTCAGGACTCAATAAAGTTATTTCCTCCTCCTCCTCGGCAGCCGAACACTGGTGGACGCATCCATTCAAACAATGATTGAGAAGCACGTTTCCCACAAGCATTGATTTCCTAACGCCGGGCAGCAACGCTTCCTCGTTCCTTACAAAGCTCGTACCGGGCTTTCACAGGCCTTCTCGTCGTAACCACGACGCTTAATCAAACATCGGGGTGCGCTCTTTCCTGGTGCTTGAGTACGAAAACGCTGCGTCGAATTCCAGCGTGGCAGCGTCGACCATCACAGCTCGGCCAAGGCGAACAGGCGCACCACGCCACTCGTCCGAATGGTTATTAGAGGACACGCGCGGTTCAGGTTGTGCTACAGTATCGCCGTCACCCGTTTGTGTGCTTTAAGTGATGCCACTTGCTGCCGTCAATGAGTTTGTGCGCTTCTTACAATCTCGCACCTCCATGCCATTCGTTTACAATCAAATTCGACAGTTCGTAGAAGAATGCCGCAGGTTCACCCGAAAGGCGAAGCATCAATTGCGATAACAAATTAGTAGAGAGCTAAACGGAGTAAGGATAGTAGTTTTATCAGCTGTACAAACTTCGACATGCAGCAGCACCAGCAACGCGCAGAACTGTTGTCGACGCCGTGGGCGTTTTTCCCGCGTTCGCACCGAACGCGCGCGGCGTTGGTGACTGTTGCCGGTGCCTCTGGGGCGCCTACCGTCGCGTCTCTAACCTAAGCTGCTTCGCATTATCGCGCGCGGAGCCGCAGGTGTTGCCAGTCGTTGCGGAATCCGGAGAGGAGCGTCGGAGAGGAGAGGAGGAAAGCCGAGAGGAGAGGAGATGAGACAAGGAGAGGAGGGGGAGGAGGATGCGCAGCGCTGTAGGGGTGTGGACGCACGGCGGTTGGATGGATGGAGGGAGGTAGGGAGTGACATAGCCCCGAGCATAAGATGCTTCGCATCTAAAACACAAAGCACCTTTTCTTCGTGTATCTGCACTGTCATCTCATTCGCTTACTCCTACGCACACCTTCTTCATAAATTTCGTGTTACTTTACTCCGTTATTGTGCAGAACTCACCAAGGAGAGAGGCCACACAGGGCGTGACGCATATTCAGTTGTTTAAACTTATACCGGTGTCGCACGACCAAATTTTATCGCGATGAAGCCCCATCCGGATCGAAATTCTCGACTGAGATTGGCTCCCTCGCGCAGCTTGTGCGAAGAAGCCAATCGCGGCCGAGAAATTCGATCCGTATCGGGCTTAATCGCGATCAAAAGTGCGCCGTGTGACACCCATATGTCAAGTGAACAAAAATTAAAGCAGGTCTAAAAAAAATTACGTAGCTTGCACTGGCGGCGCAATGCTAGAGAGACAGCGGAGCTGATAGGCACCTTAATAGTCCTGGCCTTTGGGCTAGGCTAAGCACTACCAAGTCATCCCCCGCCCTTCCCAGATTTTATTTATTATTGATTGATTGTCAATTAGCTATTTATTGGCTATCGATTGGCTATCGCAAGGTATTCTGCACGTATTTGGCCTAGACTAAGCACTAACAAGTCATAATAATAAAACAACAACAACAATAATAACACCTTTATTCATAAAAACAAGTGGTACAAAGTGTCAAGGCATTAGAAAAAAAGTTACTACAACAAGCAACTTGACTGGTCCTAATAACCAGAAGGCGCATAGCAATAATCCCCAGCACTTCCCCGACTTTATTGATCAATTGTCGATTTTCGATTAGCTATTGATTGGCTATCCATGACTGACTCAGCTTAAGTTGTCCCAACCATGTTTAGCTAGACTTAGCCAGGCTCAACTTCGCTGGTTCACAGAGGTGTGCGTCATTGCGCTTGGACCCTTTCTGCACTACCGTCAGGATCGGCCCACATTCCACTTTTTTCGGTTAACGCGCTACAAATTAAGCCCGGCTTGAGCAGCTCCGCTGTTAAAATTCTTAAACGTCACAGCGGCAGCGCGTGGCATCAGCGGCAACAAAGCTGCTCAAGGGGGAAACGAATGCGCATCTTTAGGCATACAATATACTCAGTGCTCAGGGCAGACCCGTCGAAGCCGCCACAGCGCCAATCGCAAGTGGGGCCCCTCGCGGCTGCACTCGGATATCGCCGGCGCACAAGGAAGAAGCGCAGAAACATGCACGCTTGCAGTAACGGAGGGACGCGCATGCGCGCAAGCGTCGGTCTCGACACCAGGGGTGCGGCGCCAGTAGGCGAGGAGGACCGTTTCGCCACGCGCGCACGTGCCCCGCAATATTTTGTCGCCGAGTGTACCTTCGCCCGCTGCAGCGTATGCGCTTGCTGCCAGCGTTTTGACAGTCGTTGTCTGCAGTCATTCAGCGTGATCTATTCATGTTTGTTTGTGCGCGCTCACACCACGCTTGTTCATTCAGTTAGTAATAGTCGGGCCACATTTTCCAACGCACGCTACACATGTAATGCTGCCCGGATCGGCAGTGCAGCGCT
The DNA here is from genome assembly GCF_013339745.2 of Dermacentor silvarum. NCBI lineage: Eukaryota > Metazoa > Arthropoda > Arachnida > Ixodida > Ixodidae > Dermacentor > Dermacentor silvarum. The sequence continues at coordinate 225,788,232 of NC_051157.2, forward strand.
ACAGGTGTGTCCCTTCGCACGCGCTTCCCACGGGAAGCGCTTCTCATCAACACCACCGTTTCACACGCGCCTTCTCGTGGTCATCGAGTCTCTCTTCATGTCGGTCTACTTACGCCGCAGCACACCTGCTTACTTAATCAGCTCATGTTTACTGCAATTCATATTGCTACCAAAGCCGCTCACCTTACTTCGTATGACATTGCTGTGTTGTTATCGCATTCATTGCTTCGCCCTTAGGGCGAAACTGTGACATTTTTTGAGCGGCTCAAAAGATCCGGCTCCGGATCTTTTGAGCCGTTCAAGAAAGAAAAAAGAGCGAGTGATCCGTGGTTCAGTAAGTGAGCGGCGGTTTTTGAGCTACTCAATAGATCCGGCTCCGGATCTTTTGAGCCGCTCAAGAAAGAAAAAAGAGCGAGTGATCCGTGGTTCAGTAAGTGAGCGGCGGTTCAAGAAAGAAAAAAGAGCGAGTGATCCGTGGTTCAGTAAGTGAGCGGCGGTTTTTGAGCTACTCAATAGATCCGGCTCCGGATCTTTTGAGCCGTCAAGAAAGAAAAAAGAGCGAGTGATCCGTGGTTCAGTAAGTGAGCGGCGGTTTTTGAGCTACTCAATAGATCCGGCTCCGGATCTTTTGAGCCGTTCAAGAAAGAAAAAAGAGCGAGTGATCCGTGGTTCAGTAAGTGAGCGGCGGTTTTTGAGCTACTCAATAGATCCGGCTCCGGATCTTTTGAGCCGCTCAAGAAAGAAAAAAGAGCGAGTGATCCGTGGTTCAGTAAGTGAGCGGCGGTTTTTGAGCTACTCAATAGATCCGGCTCCGGATCTTTTGAGCCGTCAAGAAAGAAAAAAGAGCGAGTGATCCGTGGTTCAGTAAGTGAGCGGCGGTTTTTGAGCTACTCAATAGATCCGGCTCCGGATCTTTTGAGCCGCTCAAGAAAGAAAAAAGAGCGAGTGATCCGTGGTTCAGTAAGTGAGCGGCGGTTTTTGAGCTACTCAATAGATCCGGCTCCGGATCTTTTGAGCCGTTCAAGAAAGAAAAAAGAGCGAGTGATCCGTGGTTCAGTAAGTGAGCGGCGGTTTTTGAGCTACTCAATAGATCCGGCTCCGGATCTTTTGAGCCGCTCAAGAAAGAAAAAAGAGCGAGTGATCCGTGGTTCAGTAAGTGAGCGGCGGTTTTTGAGCTACTCAATAGATCCGGCTCCGGATCTTTTGAGCCGCTTCAAGAAAGAAAAAAGAGCGAGTGATCCGTGGTTCAGTAAGTGAGCGGCGGTTTTTGAGCTACTCAATAGATCCGGCTCCGGATCTTTTGAGCCGCTCAAGAAAGAAAAAAGAGCGAGTGATCCGTGGTTCAGTAAGTGAGCGGCGGTTTTTGAGCTACTCAATAGATCCGGCTCCGGATCTTTTGAGCCGTTCAAGAAAGAAAAAAGAGCGAGTGATCCGTGGTTCAGTAAGTGAGCGGCGGTTTTTGAGCTACTCAATAGATCCGGCTCCGGATCTTTTGAGCCGCTCAAGAAAGAAAAAAGAGCGAGTGATCCGTGGTTCAGTAAGTGAGCGGCGGTTTTTGAGCTACTCAATAGATCCGGCTCCGGATCTTTTGAGCCGTTCAAGAAAGAAAAAGAGCGAGTGATCCGTGGTTCAGTAAGTGAGCGGCGGTTTTTGAGCTACTCAATAGATCCGGCTCCGGATCTTTTGAGCCGTTCAAGAAAGAAAAAAGAGCGAGTGATCCGTGGTTCAGTAAGTGAGCGGCGGTTTTTGAGCTACTCAATAGATCCGGCTCCGGATCTTTTGAGCCGTTCAAGAAAGAAAAAAGAGCGAGTGATCCGTGGTTCAGTAAGTGAGCGGCGGTTTTTGAGCTACTCAATAGATCCGGCTCCGGATCTTTTGAGCCGCTCAAGAAAGAAAAAAGAGCGAGTGATCCGTGGTTCAGTAAGTGAGCGGCGGTTCTTTCGGAGAGAGGAAGCCGGTTCTCTCTCGCTGAGCCGTGCAGAACCGTTCCGTCTCTTCTGCTGCGTGTGACTTCCGCGCCATGTATTAGCAGTGCGAGAAAGCAACTGCCCTCCCGCCCTTCCTCGCTAGTACTCGCAAGAGTCGCCTCCACCCCATCACCTTCGGCTGTCTTTTGAGCCGCTCTTTTTGAAAAACGAGTGAGTCGTGGTTCAAGTGAGTGGCGGTTCTTTCGGAGAGAGAACCGGCTCCCTTTCCCCCCCCCCCCCCCCAAAAGAAAAAAAAAAAAAAAACGCCGCTCGCTTTTACTGTACCACGGCTCACTCGCTCCTTAAAAACAGCGGTTCAAAAGATCCGGCTCGCTCCTGAGTGACCCATCTCTAGTACGGATGAAGCCGTACTACGCACGCGAGGGATAAGCAACCCTCACAAACCGCTTCAGCACTGTGTGCATTCCTGTATGTTAGTTTTTTTTTTTTTTGTCTTTTCAGGTTGGCACTTTTGCCCATAGTGCTCGCCCGCTGCTCTGAAGCGACCTGGTCGGTCGCTTGTGAGAGGGGAAATGATGCGAATTAAGTTGGCACGTGATGACTTTGGCCCCTTGAGGCGAGGACTAGAAAGTTCGTGGTCGTGGGCGGGATCTCCGAGGATCAGCCATTGCTAAAGGCAGACGTTTTTTGCCAATCTTTCGCTGGTTAACTATTTTAGCTTGTTCTAGCTAGGCGACAACATATATATATATATATATATATATATATATGACGTCATGACATTCATGTCATGAGTCCTCAAGAGTCCCTTTAGCTACAGCTAAGAGATCTTAGGCGAAAGCCTTAGTCATGCTCATGACTATGACTTCTACCATCCACCTTTCGTGTTTCCTTCACTTAGTACCCACGTCCGAACCCATTCCTGTGGTTTTTGAGTGTTAATTTTTTTCGCTAAGTCATTGTCATTTTTGCTGAGGCATGCTAATGAATATGACTTCTACCAGCATCCTTTCGTGTTTCCTTCACTTAGTACCCACGTACGAATCGATGATTCGTTGGCAACAGGTTTGAGCGCAGTGATGCCGCTGGGCGCTAGCGCCCAGTGGCGTGCTACTTTTTCAAATCTCCCATGCTCTCTTTGCCCGAAAACATTGAAACCACAGCAGCTATCATCAATAGGGCTCTACAACTTATCTATCCAAGATGTTTGCGATCAAAGCAATACTTTCAGGTGCCTGAAGAAAGGACAGTGAGCAAAACTAAGTTGGTCGCTTACTAGTAACGCAGACGTGGAATTTTTAAGGCTTGGTACGAGTTGGCTGAGACAGCCTAAATAACAAATAGCGCAGTCCAGGTGTTAGCCTCCGTGTTAAGTCTGCCATCACACAGCTAAAAAGAAACAGACTCGGTACACTGCCTTATTTTGTTTTACTTTTAAATCTTTGTTACACTTATGCAATCATTTCGTGAATATTTTACCGATTTTTCTTTTTCTGCTGTTGTTCTCTAGGTACTCATTGCGTTCGCATGTGTGATAACTTGCTTTAATCAGCGGCTCCTCACAGAAAGAGAATTAGTTGAACGTTGAAAGGTGTTGCGCAGTTTCTTTTCTTAAGCAATATTGAAGGAATCCTGTCGCTTAGTCAAATCAGCCACAATCCCGCAGCAAAAACAGGTGTGATCGATCACGTATTCGCAAGAGCGACACAAAACTTGAAGTTCAGAAATGTATCGTACACCACTTTGACACGCTGTTACAGTCTTCTAAGGAGCGCGCCAGAGTTTTCCGAAACGTCGTTACAATTAACAAAATTACAAACTTATTCAGTCATAACGCCCCGTAGTGGAGAAATGCAATTGCGTTTCCGTCAGATCAATTGTGCAACATTTTCCCGTCATGCTTTCATATTGCCTCCATGCACGTGATCGTGCCCGCGAACTTCCAACAATCACGTCAATGCAAAACTTGCGGACCTCCTATCGTTTAGAAGGATGCAATAACCTTCAGGTTAGACTCGAATCTAATGATATGCCTTAAAGCAAGCCAGAGCGTCGATCACAAACTCTCAAAGTGGCTCGACTATCAGTGGCTCGACAAAGGAGCCCTCAACCTAGAAACCTTCGCAATTTTTTTTTCGGGAAACCAGTTTGTTTGCAAATATGGCAAAAGTCATTCTGACGACTTCCTTTGAGTATCTTTCAATGCCGAAAAGAATGACTAAAGAGAACTCGTTTTCTTGACGAATTGAAACGAGAGAAGGCGCGTCTGTAAAGATTGTAACTCGTCACAAGGCCACAAGCCTTGGCTCACATCGTGTGCCGCAGTCATAGCGGCATGCTAGTGAGTTGAACGATTTCAGAGTTCGTTTACAGTGTACCATTGGACGCTTATCTGCCTTGTCGCAGGTTTACCACCGAGTGCCCCCGACGACCGGAAGCCCTTGGGTTGCCTCCGCTGGTCCCTGGAAGAATGGCAGGCATGTGTACATAAGAAGCCAGTTCGAGCCGATGAGCAGGCGCGTCTGAAAACACCGCCGTTTATTTCGATTTTGTTTGTGACAATGCCACATATTATTTGTCACATGTGGGTGCTGGTAGTTCGGCTTTGACTCCCATGTGCCTCTTGCTTCATCAGCTTGTAGCTGCTCATTTCAGCAGCAGCCAATCGGAAATGTTTACATGTGCACCACGTGCCAGAAGAAACGATTGTAGTACCCATTGCAGTTCACTTTTATCAGATACGTTTTGTCGGTTCTTGTATATGCTTGAGTTAATCACACATTTCTTTACCTGCGCGAGTGCTCCGGAACCAATAAAGGCAACCCTTTGAAAAAGACGCTGATGGCCTCTGTCTCCTTACTTGTTCAGTATGTCCACTATATATTATGTCTCACCATACATTCGCGTGTAATCGCTGGTACTTGCGTACATTAGAGAATGCCCACTGCTCAGCAATTCATTGGACCGCATGGCCACCGGCGCGCCACTGGAGAGCTGGGTGACGAAATGCAGTCATACTGCGTCACAAAGGCTCTTGCTTTCTTCTTATACCACAGAGCATCGGCTTGTTGTCCCACCGATCGCGCAAAAGCACCGTCAGCCACAAGCTCCGGGTTTCATTCGCTGTACATGCCAGCCGCGGTAGCACAGTGGCCGACGCCCTTGCAGTGACTATGGCAATGCGCTGCTGAGCCCGAGCTCACGGGTTTCATGCCCGCCGTCGCATTTCTACGGGGCCAAAAATGATCTTGCACGAATGTCAACAGTGTAATCCCGGGTGCGCGCTCGTCATTTATGCCTGCGGTAAAGAACCTCAGGTGGTCGATGCTTTACGGCGTGTCTCGTAATTAGATCGTGACACGTAATACCCTAGAGTTTAGTTTAGTTAATTTCAAAATGTATGCAAGTTCACACAGGCGACAACATTTGTGGAGTTTCAAGTACAACAAGCACGACCGTGCGCCGAGAGGCAACGGCGATAATCTGGTAACACAGAAAAGCAACGGCGCATGGCTACCAAGACAGCACGGTGGGAACGTAAAGATTGATCGAGTTGCCGGGAGAAAGATGTAATAGAAGCTATAAGAACGAGTAGCGAAAAGTGTGCAAGCGCAACATCTGTCCACATACTTGAGAAAGCGAATGCCTTTTTTTTTTGTTTTTTTATATGTAACGTGACGTTCTGAGCAAGAGTGGTGCGAACGAAAGCATGGAACAATATAGTAAGTGCACAAATCTCTTTAGAATCAACTGTTCAAATTAGACCAACGTGATGTGTACGCCTTCATCTTGTCTGCTGGCGCTAAAATTTCTCCATCCCTAGCTGGACCTTCTAGGAGTAGCGCCAACTGCGAGAAGGGCCTCGTGGCTTATGCCAAGAGAAAGTATTTCTTTGTGCGAGCGCTACGACCCACGTTGCATAAAGTGGCAGTGGGACATTAGGCAACTGCGAAAGCAGTCATTGTCATATCAAAGTCATATTATATCAAAACCATATCATATCGAAGAGCACGTCCGGGTGCAAACGTGCGCACCGGTTGAGAACAGAAAAGGATGAGCGCGAGGTGCCTGTCGTCTAGCAGCTACTCCTGGCCCACACCAGGGGGCGGGCTGAAGTTCCATGAAGGTAAAAGTACAGTACAGGATAATCGAAACCAACCAAGTACAGGATAATCGAAACTGTAAATAGACAACCAGGGGTCATCAGAAAGAAAGAGAGAGAAATAGAGACCGTGAATTGGATGCAAAGAATGGAAACGAAAAGGACAATGGAGATTTACAAGAATGAGAAGAAAGAAATTAGAAGGGAAAATCTGTACGATAACACAAAGGGCAGTGCCTTGCTATTTGAGGCTCGAGCCGGTTGCCTAAGGATGAAAACATATCGGAACAAATATTCGGAACTAGATGAGACATGTGTATGCTGCAGTAAAGATCCAGAGACCACTCAGCACATCCCAATGGAATGCGACGGGATCCACCCAGCGAGAACCGTAGGTAACGTGCAACTCCCAGAAGCGCTTGGGTTTAAAGTGGAAGGAAACATAAACAGATCAGCCGTAGAGATCAGCAAGAGACGATTAGAGTACTGGTGGAAAAAAAGCAGGGAAAAGATGGATACGACCTGATCTCTTAAAATCATAGGCAGCGGTACAAGGTAAATTTTTGAAAAAGAAAAATAATGAGAGGTATACAAAATTGCTAGATAAAGAACATGTATAGCATACCTGATTAAATCAAGCAGGCTAGGTGACTATTTGTCGCCGCCCCGTTTCAAAGGGGATGCCAATAAATCATCATCAAGGAAGGAAACACCTACTCAATCACCCACCGAGGTCATCTGAAAAATGAAGGGTAAGCGTAATGCAGCAATATTGAACCATACCGAAAATTGCGGCTACAATAAATGTTGTTACATGTTGAAAGACGCAGACAAAAGAGGCTATTTGCACACTATTTACACTGGAGCCAGACCGAAAAGCAGACGATGATGGTGAAACAGACACTCGCTCGCGCCAAGAGCCTATGGCAAAAGCCCTTGACAGTTTATTTGCGAATCTTTCAGAGACAATTGGGCAAGTTTTCACTTCTCAGTTGTCGCAACTTTTGCATGTTACTGCGCATCCAAATGTTCCTTCTGAAATCGCAGTTTCTGATGAAAATATAAAGAAACACCAATCGGCAGAGGTCTCGCCTCGCAGTACTGATGACAACGCAGCTGCCGCAACTCCTGTCGAACCTGAGGGCTTTAACAGTCACGAGACTGGTTCAGATACCACTGAGAGCATGGATTTAGATGCTCGAACGTGTAAGCGTCGTGCTTCTCCAAACTCCCCGAGAGCAACTACCCTCCACAAACTAAAAGCTAAAAAGAGTCAAAATGACAGGTTAACAAAGGATGATTTCCTAAAGGATAACATTCTACAGACGGCAGTAAATACTGCCGGAATATCGCCAACATAGGAAGCTTAAAAGTGCTGCAGTGCAACTGTCGTTCCATTTTTGCTGCAGCCGCTGATCTGTTATATCTCTGTGAAGAACTTTCTCCTGATTTGATTATTTTGCAAGAAACTTGGTTATCCACAGAAAAGAGTTTTCATTTAAAGAATTATCGCAGTTTTCGTCTAGATCGCCCTTCTCGTAGAGGGGGATAAGCATTTTTCATCTCAACAAAAATTTGTCATAGAGCTAAGATTAGTCACCAGTCATTCTCTGCTGAAAGTAAGATTCTAGCATTGGATTTAACGCTTCCTGGATGCGCCCCATTTTCGATAGTCAATGTTTATTTTCCTACAGGAGTTCTCAATACAGGAGTTCTCGATGCCGTGCTTGCAGCCTGCAGAAAGGATCTAATCATAGCTGGTGACTTTAATTCTCACCACGTATCATGGGGTTATCGGTCCGACTCTTGTGGTAAGATTGTTGGATTGGGTTTCGTCAAATAATCTTAACTGTGTAAATTCGAGAACCCCAACTTATGTATCCGGCAAATCACGTTCGGTGTTAGACCTAACTTTTTCCAGTTCGGGTTGTGCAATTTTCTCCTGGTCTACTATCACGTCGGCCACAAATAGCGACCATCTTCCAATAATTTTTGAGGTCATGCGACCAATTAATTTAGTCGAAAAGCATGTCCGCACCTTTGTTAACTATAGTAAATTTCAAGATTCACTGCGATCAGCTTTAAATAAACAGGTTGGTCTAAATGATGAAGTTAAGGCAGTTAATTTGTGTCAAGTGATAAGTGACAGTTACAAAAAATCCAGCTTCAGTATGCAGTCAACTAAAGGGGGTACTTATTCACCATGGTGGAATCCGGACTGTGAACGCGAATATAGAAGAAGAAAGGCAGCCTGGAGAAAGTTACTGTATAATCAATGTCCACGTAATTGGAATGACTATAAATTTGTTGCAACTACATTCAGGCAAACAGTTGACCAAGCGAAAGAAAATTATAACACTAAACATTACAGTTACATATCGCAGTCTAGTAATAAAAAAGCCCTATTTAGGTTTCTACGGTCTAAAAAGATTGTTTCAGCCCCAATAAATGTAGAGTCTGTTAGCTTAACTTCCACTGAATTGGTACAATCACTGGAGGAGATTGCAAAAGGCTTAGAGCGTAGATTCACATCACTTCGCCCCTATGATATACCGGCGCCTGAAACAGCTAATGATTACATAGCAGTCACATTAGAAGAATTAATGAGAGTGGTAAACATGCTGCCAGCTTCAGCCCCAGGTCCTGATGGCATAACTACAGCAATGATAAAACTATTATTCGAATTATCACCCCAGGATTTGCTTAATCTTATAAATTTCTCGATTAAAAATGCATGGATTCATCCAGACTGGAAGGTTGCCAAAATAATTCCACTACTCAAAAAACCGGGTAATGGATATACAATAGAAAACAGACCTATTTCTCTGACCTCAAATCTCGTAAAGTTAATCGAGAGAGTTCTGTATGGTCACATCGATAGGTGTATAATCGAGAACCAAATATTAAGTGATTCTCAAATAGGATTCAGGCCCGGCTGCTCAATTTGGTGTGCTCATGTTGACTTGGAGAGTCGAATTCAACTCGCTCGCCGCAACAACCAGTACGCTGCCTTAGTCACATTAGACATTGCGAAGGCGTATGACAGTGTCGATCACAGTATCTTAATCAACAGACTCGAAAGTGTGAGTCTCCCAGAGTACACAATTGCATGGATTCAAAATTTTCTAAGCGGACGCACATTTTATTGCTATCAAAACGGTGTGTCTTCTCGCATTTACAAACAGACAAGGGGCGTTCCTCAAGGTGCAGTACTTTCCCCCGTATTATTTAATATTTTACTAAATCACATCCCGACACATCATGACGTACAGGTATACGTATACGCTGATGATATCGCATTTTTCTCAGTATCAAATGATATTCATAGCTTATATAAAACTTTGCAATTGTATTTGAATCAGATTGAAATTTGGCTAAAAGGAATACAAATGTCGCTAAATGTCAGCAAAAGTGCAATCATTGTTTTTCCCTTAACTTTTCCTATCCGAATAACACTGTCGTATGGCCAGGAGATTATTCCACAGGTGCAATCTTTAAAATATCTGGGAATGATTTACACAGAAAAGCTTAATTGGAAGACACACATAGAATACATCGCATCTAAAGGAGCACGCGCAGTTGGTTTATTACGACGAGTCAGCAGCAATCGTTTTGGAATGCGCAGAGAGACCTTGCTGATGATTTATTGTATGTATGTCCGCCCCATTCTAGAGTTTGGATGCGTGTTATTTTCTGGAGGTCCTATTTATAAATTACGCCCTCTAGTTCTTTTAGAACGCGAATCACTACGTCTATGTCTCGGCCTTCCCAAATATGTAGCGAATAATATTCTTTATCATGAAACTCACCTGCCTTCTCTTCAAACTCGTTTTCGTATACTGACAGTCCAAACGTTACTGAACATATATGCTTCTCCCCAGAGACGCTCCTTCTATATGTTTATTAGAGAACCGGCTGCATTCTTTGAGAATCAATGGTCCAGACTGCATTGTCCCCAGGTAGTTTTTGTGCAGAAACTATTAGAGCCATTAGAAATATCAATCCGTGATGTGGATTTTCAAAATTTCCCTACTGCGACAGTAAGCGTTGAATTCGATGATATATTTCCTAATAACGCTAAACTCCTGCCTATTCGATACCTAAAAAGTTTGCTAGATGACCACCTCGAGAACCTCCAAATAAATGCAGTAATAGCCACAGATGCTTCTGTCAGTGAAGAGAAGGCAGGTGTGGGAATTTTTTCGGCATCCTTAAATTGGTCTTTCTCCCTTCGACTACCCGACTTTACGCCAATATTTCAGGCGGAGTTATTAGCGATCATCCTAGCCTTACGAAAACTTCCCACATCTATTACTTCAGCCGTAATCTTAACCGACTCCTTGTCTGTTTGCTCCGCTTTATCAGTGCCCAATTCATCTATCATTCTCCGTGAATTTCATTCATCCATCCCCCAACATTTACGCCTTATCCATCTGGTATGGGTGCCTGGGCACGTGGGGCTCACTTTAAACGAATCTGCAGACGCACTAGCAGCGGCATCTCTTAACGGCCCGGTACTGAGGATCCTAAGACCTTCGGCATACGTCACTTCTGCGAGATTTAAAAAAAATTCTGTCCAAGAAGATCAGGCCAAATCATGTGTACTCAATAACACCGATTTTCAGCACCTTAGGTTTCCTTGGCACAGCAGATGGTGTTCAACAAGAAAATTTGAGGTGTCGTTTACTAGAATGCGTTGCCGAATACCAAGGCTTAATTTCTATACCCATAGGTCTGGTTTGGCGCCTTCCCCTCAATGCTTTTATTGCAATGAACCCGAAACTATGGATCATTTCTTTATTGAGTGTCGTAGGTTCACCATGCATAGAAAACGACTTCTAGAAGGTCCCCTTCGCCAACTTGGATTGAACATTACGTTACCTATCATTCTATCTCTGGGGGCGTCGGCACTAGGACACTGTAATAGGAACGTATGTGACGCCATATTTAATTTTGTAATGGAAACAAAGAGACTGCCATGCTATTTTTTTAAGACAACAAAAATATTTGCTTCAAATTTTAAGATGCTATAGCATGAAAATTAATATTAGCGATTATAATTCATTGATTATATCTCATTCTTCAGTAATAAAATCCCATTTAGGTATCCTTCATTTTTCTTCCCACTGCCGCCCGGTTCATGGCCAATCCCCCGTAGTGGGTTGTGCTATATCTACAGGCACCAAAACAAACCAAACCAAACCAGACACTTCGTCGTGTTTTTTCTGGCGGCTCGTCTCTTGAGTATCGGTCAGGCGGGACTCCCGTGCCCAAGGTGGTGGTGGTGGTGGTGGTGATGTTGAAGCAGGCGGGGTTAGCCTGGCATGCATAGCCGGCAATTGTTCCGCCTATCCTCCTTCGAGTTGAGATCGGGGGTGTGTCACCAGGTGTGGATGAGACCCGTGTCTCGCAGGAACGCTATCAGCAGTCGTTGCGCTCTCTTCCTGATTGCCGCGGGCCCTCCGGGGAAAACGACGTCTTCAAAGGTCCTGTGCGTAAGACCGCTCTTTTGTAGGCTGGCGACCATCGCTTTTCTTTCTGTGTCAAACTGCGGGCATAGCCAAATGAAATGTTCGATGTCACCAATCTCACCACAGAAAGCACGGAGTGAGGAAGTGCGAAGCCCAGTCTTGAATAACCAAGCTGCGGTGTACGTAGAGTCGGTCCTGATGGGGTATAAAAGCGTCGCTTCTTCACGGGTAAATCCATGAGTCACGCAGGCTTTGTGGGGATTCTTGCGGATATCCCTAAAGTGAAGGCGGATTGCACCCTTAGGTTTCTGAAAAGCGTTTGGAGCTTTCACTTTTGGGAGACACGTCAGCTCTAGGCGCGCAAGGGCGTCAGCTTTCTCTTTTATTTATTTATTCACGTTGCCTCACAGGCTCCAGCATCGGAGCATTATGTGAAAGGGGGGGGGGGGGGAATTACATAGATAGGGGTATTGTCAGGAGCATAAGTACCATGACCATGCAAAACAATGCTTATTCACTGTCAGTGTGTGTGTGTGTAAAAACTTTTTATTTACAAAAGTCCTGAGGCTCGACTATTTCAAGTCGAGGCGGGCCGCTCCCACGATGGCACCAGTACCCATCACTAAAAAGTAAACACGACATTATACAATAGTTAATAACGCATTAGTATTTAGAAAAAATTGCCGTTACTTCGGCCCTAAAACTAGCTGGATCACGTATATTCACGATGTGCTCAGGAAGACCATTCTAGTGAATGATAGCCTGCGGCAAAGCCGATGAATTAGATGCAATGGTTCTATCAGAAATGCGTTGGAAGCTTAAAGGGTTGTTTAAACGGCGTGAGGTGCGGTAAGGTTGTGCAAGAGGCAGCGTTGAATGATTGACGCTATAGACTATCTTGTGGAATAGACAGATAAGGGCGATTATTTTCCTTGATTGCAATGTAGAAAGGGAGAGCGATGATTTAATGTTTGTTACTCTTGAGTGGTGGTTGTAGTTCCTGGAAATGAAACGTGCGGCACGATTTTGAACCAATTCGAGGGAATTAATTAAATAAGCCTGATGAGGTGACCAAATGGGTGATGCGTACTCGAGTTGCAGACGAACAAATGTTTGATAAGCGAGCTTACGCGTAGTGGCAGGAGTTCCATGGAGATTACGTTTTAGATATCCTAATGTGCGCGATGCTTTGGCTGTTACTTTCTGTATGTGGTTGGACCAGCAGAGGTTACTCGTGAAATGAACGCCTAAGTATTTATATAAAAGTGCGCGGGACACTAAAGTATTATTCAGTAAGTAATTGGAAGAAGATGACTGATTTTTTTTCCGGCTGAATGTCATGAGCTTGCATTTTTCGGTGTTAAGTGACATTTGCCATGATGTGCACCAAGCAGTTATGTGATCGAGGTGACATTGAAGTGCTAGGTGATCTGAAGATGAAAGAATTTTGCGATAAATGATGCAGTCATCTGCGAACAAACGAATGGTTCATGTAATGTTAGATGGCAAGTCATTAATGTAAATGAGGAACAACAACGGGCCCAGGACGCTACCTTGAGGTACACCAGAAAGTACATCGATAAATGGAGATGAATGATCGTTAATAACTGTGAATTGTTTGCGAGATGACAGGAAATTCCTTATCCATGAGGTTGTTGATGAGTCTATGTTAAGGTAAGTGATTTTACCTATTAAACGTGAATGCGCGACACGGTCAAATCCTTTTGAGAAGTCTAAGAATATGCAGTCTGTTTGAAAGTTCTGGTCCATATTGTGTAGCAGTTCGTTAGTAAATTCTAGCAGTTGAGTGTCACACGAGAAGCCTTTCCTGGACCCATGCTGGTTAGTAAAAAAGAAATTCTTACTGTCGAGATGCTGCGCAACACTTGATACGATTATGTGTTCGAGGATCTTGCATGAAACTGATGTCAATTAAATGGGGCCATAATTACGCGCGTTTGATTTATCACCTGATTTGAAGATGGGGATAATCTTGCCAATTTTCCAGTCGTTTGGAATTTCTCCAGTTGTTAAGGACTGACGAACGATATAACAGAGAATATTACTTGAATTTATGACAGTTTTTTTAGTATTTTGTACTAATATCATCAACAACGGCGGAAGTTGATATCTTGAGATTATTTATCAATGATGTAATGCTGGTGACACTAATTTCTATGGGGCTTGAGAACAGCGTGTCCATCAATTCCTACGTGTGATGGTATCCACTGAAACCTTATGTTAAATAATTTGCTCGTTAGATCGTTAATCAGTGGCAGAGATTGCCTTGTAAATTTCTCTAGAGGTAGGCCACGATGTAATCTCTGTAACGCTGACTTGGAATCCGTCAGCACTACGAAATCTCGCGCAGAAAAGGCCTGTAGTTTCCGCAAAGCCGCGGTGATTGCGGCGCTTTCTATTGTTGTAGAGGAAACTAGGCGATCCAGTCGGCCTGACCATGACACACCAAGGGGTGGTATGCAGAATGCCGCTGCACAGCTATCTGTTTGTGCGCACACCGAACCGTCTGTGTACACTTGTAGGTGGTGTTGACACGCTGTTCTCAAGTGGTCCAGCACAATAAACTTTGCTTCTGCAGTTGAAATGGTGCGTTTCGCCGGTAGGTGGGGTACACTGAGGCTGCAGGTCACGTCTGAAAAGGACCATGGCGGGTCAGGGCGACTTCGTTTGGGCCATTCCAATCCAAAAATTGGAAAGTGTTCAGCGCCGCATGGAAATGTGAGCGAGTTCTTACTCTTAGCCGCCGGAGAAGCGCCGTGCCTGCGCGGGACTCGCTCAGCCATAATAGCTGCGTCAGCAACGACTGAGATGCCAAGAGGCGGAGTGGAAGAGACTCTGCGCCATTAGTGACTTTCTTGTTTGAAGCCGCCTGTGGAACCTCCATTGCCAAGCGAAGTAGAGCACCCCACGGGCCAATTTTCTCAGCCCGGGCCCGGCCCGGGCCCGTTTTTACGTTGGGCTGCCCGCCCGAGCCCGCCCGAGCCCGCCCGAAAGTTTTATGGCGAGACCCAGGCCTGGCCCGGGCCCGGAAGATAACTACGTTACCTGCCCGGCCCGGTCCACCACCCCTTTATCTTAGGCCCGAGCCTGGCCCGGCCCGACTCGAAACCAGCCCGAACCCGGCCCGAGACCGAAGAAGACCTCCGAGCGTCATTAAAAAAAACTAAATAAAGAAGAGAATGAAAGGAATTGATTCTTAAAGCATAAATACATGTCATATGCAATTATGAACACCATTTGAGCAGTCTGAACGCAAATTCTGGCGCGTAAAGTAGTACGAATGACCCTGCCGAGCAGTATCGCCAGCAGTTTCCAACGGCGCGACCTTCATGCGGCCCAATCCACTTCTATTGCAGCGCCGCCACAGTATTTTTCCACGTCGGGCGCCTCACTGCCAAGCATGCGCCGCCCCAGCCGCTCGTCTCACCTCAACCGTATTCCAGTACACTCGAGCCGAAGCATAGCCACGACCGGTCGTGAGCGCAGCGCATGGATGGAGTAAATGGAGAAAGCTTCTCGTTCATCCTTGGTGCAGCGTAATGTGCTGCTGTAAGGCGGCCGGTTGAGAACATGCGTGCAATCATGGATGGACGCAGTGCCATATTTCAGCCGCGTGACGAATTATCTTATCTTACCAGTCATCGTTTTACCAATTCGCCTTTGAAGAATCTGGAAGTAGCGAACGCGGTTGCACTGCGCTGAAAACATTAATTACATTGATTTAGGTAAGGAATACAAAGGCATCCTTTGGTTTCAGGCGACTTCGGTCTTTCTGGAATTTTAGATTCTGTTCAAACAGCATAAAATACGACGGAAGAAGAAAAGGGAAGTACACCGGAGTTGCACTGCTAGTTTCCAGTTGCACCGGGGCAATACATTTTTCAGATTCGAGACGCGCGAGGATAACTCGCTGCACGTTACATGCGCACCACTAGAAAGTCCGAGCCCGGCCCGGGCCCGCGTCAAAAGACCCGAGCCGGCCCGGGCCCGGATGAAAAACCACATGCCGTGCCCGAGCCCGGCCCGAGCCCTTTAAAAAACTGCCCTACCCGGCCCGACGCGGCCCACGGGCTGGGCCGGGCCCGGGCTTTCGGTTAAGCCCGAGCCCGTGTAGTGCTCTAAAGCGAAGTCTGTTTCTGTGCACTGCCTCCAAGCACTCGAATTTACTCGATGACGGTGATATCAGAGGGAGCTGACAGAGAATGCGGCTTGTTATCAGTGCAGCGTTCAGTTTAAGCATGAACATAGGATTGTTTTCCCAATGTACACCTGCCAATCGACGAAGTGCGTTGACTCTTTGCACTGATGCAGCCATGACATTTCCGACCGCACGACGCCATAGTAGCTTGCTGTCGATGGTAACGCCCAGGAATCGAACATGGATTGCACGAAGAATGGAATGCCCTCTCATATTTAGCGTCAGGCGTGTTGACGCGTCTCACTCCCGGAAAAAGCATGAAGGCAGGTTTTTCCGCTGATAAAGATAGGCCAAACGTCAATAAGTGGCGTTCGATGGTGGAGATTGCACCCTGGGCTATCCAGGCCAATCGTTTGTGTTGGTACCCCGAGATCCAACTGCAGATGTCATCTGCGTAGATGGACATTTTAACTGCCGTCCGACCTACTTTCAGTGCATCTGGAAGGCTGGCCATGGCAACGTTAAAAAGCAAGGGAGATAGCACATTTCCTTGTGGGACGCCGAGGGAAATTCGTCGCTTATCACTCATTATACTTCCGAGCTTAACTTGGACATATAGATCTCTGAGAAATTCATGAACAAATCGAAGAGCATTTCCCGAGACGTCCATGGTTCGGAGTCCGTTGATGATGCCTGTATTAAACACACAGTCGCATGCCTTGGCAACGTCCATAAAGATGGCGAGTGTGGAAAGGCCGTCTGCGCGATGGTGCTCGATATGGCTTAGTAAATCTAAGACACTGTCCTGGGCACTCAACCCTGGATGAAAGCCAGTCATACACGATGGCAGTCTATTTCCTTGCTCAAGATACTATGCTAACCTCGCACATATTAGTCTTTCCATCAACTTTGATAACCATGATTTTAGCGATACTTGCCGATATGAGGCGAGGTTCGCAGGATCCTTTCCGGACTTGAGTACTGGCACCACCCATGCTATCTTCCACACTTCTGCGATCTCTCCTGTGCTCCAGACGTGATTAAATATGTCCAGAAGGGCTCGTCTTCGTTCGTAGGGCAGATTTGTCAGCATCTGATTGCTGATCGAATCGGGACCCGCAGCACAGCGTCTTCTTAATTTGCTAAGCGCCAAATCCAACTCACGGAAGGTGAATGGCGTATCCATGGTATGGAATGCTTGAGACAATAGAGGGTTCGATACTCTTGCTGATCGGCCAGATGTGTATACGTCTGCAAAATCTTCTGCAAGGGTTTGCAAATCTTTTCCTTGCTTTGAAGCAAGTGCTTCAAATGGCCTGTGCGGGCGAACCTTTCCGGATAGGCTATTCATTACTCCCCATATCATTGTCCTGGGAGTAAATGCCGATAAACTCGCACAGAAAGCAGCCCACTAAGCTCGTCGTAACCTTTTGGTGTGACGACGGATGACAGCCTTTATCCTGTTGTATTCAGTTTTCGCAGAGGGATTTCCCGCTTTTCTCATTAGTTCCCGCTCCGCTCTCCTACGCGCTGCGCAGAGGTTCTTTAGTTTCAAATCAGGAGTAGGAAAATGATCTGGTAGTTTCAACATTGAGGTAGCCACTCTCTTGCTCTGCAGCATATCTGCGAACAGCTCACCAGGGGATTCATCCAACGCTTCTCTGTATCTGTCCCAGCGTGTCACAGCACCGAATTGTCGACCAGCAGTGTGAAATCCGGTGATGTTAGTGAAGATCGGAAAAAATGGTCGCTGCCCATCCTGTCTGGGGCCGTTGTCGACGATACGAAAAGGTCTGTAGAATGGATCATGAGGTGTATGGCACTCCATGATTCTGGTGGGCTGAAGAAAGTCGGTTTGCTATCGTTCGCGATCCATAAGTCAGCAGCATCCGCGGCTGCGACAAGTTCCTTGCCTCGGAAATCTGCAATCTTATCTCCCCAAAGCGAATTATGTGCGTTAAAGTCGACACAGATTATTCTAGGAGAGGGGCAACGAGTGCAAAGGTCCTTTATAAACGCCTCCATGGAGACCTTCCTGCGTGGACTAATATACACCGACACCCCACTGAGTTTTCGGTTTCCAAGGCACACTTGCACAGCGGTGACTTCCAAGTAGGTAGAACACTGGTAAGTCGACGTGAGGTATTTCTTGCCTGATGTATACCATCGCACTTCCATTAGCAAATGACGGTATACTCGGCTTTCCATGTCTGATGTACCCTGGGATCGTCCTTCCTTTACGGACACCGGCCTCCGAGAGGGCTGGAATTGGTATAGGTATGTCTCGAAGGAAAAGGCTAAGTTCACGCTGACGCTGTTGAATACCGGCGCAGTTCCATTGCATTATTAAGGGCACTTTTGGACGATGGAATGAACCAAGTGGGCGAGAAATTGCCATTATGCTACTGAGGGTATGTGGAAGTAGAGCAGAGTATTACTGACTCAAGAGCCAGCACTGCTTACAACATATCCTTCGTTGAACTCGCAGGCATCTTCGCGACGTGGGAACGTAGTGCCGTGAGCAAAGCGCGTATCACATGCTGGCAGCTTTCCAGCTGACTGCTTCCAAGTGTACTTGAGGTCGGTTCACTGCGGCCGCATAGGTGCGCTTGTCGGACTCTTTTTCACAGCGGCGGTGACCGTTTGCGTTGGCTCAATAACTTCGTTTATCGGTGTGAGACGCGGGAAATGAGATGTGTACTCTCTTTGCAAACCAGTTCGTTGTGGCGCATTGGGCGTCTTCTTCGTGTTCGATGGTGCCCTTGCATTCTTTGGACCCAAAACGAACATCTTATTCCTTCGCTGAGTAGCTGTCCGCGCAGGAAATTGACCGTAGCTAGCAGGATAAACGCCGCCGCAGTTTGCACACACAGAGTTTCCTTTACTTGCACACGTCTTATATAGTATTGAGGTCCCCCACAGCGCTTGCACCTCTGTTCCCCACGACAGTACTTAGCGATAAGTCCGAAGCATAGACACTTAAAACAGCGTGTCTCCACGTAGCCGACAAGCTGGTGTATGGTGAAACCAAGGTTGATCTTCTCCGGACGTTCAGAGTTTGGACCAAATGTGAGAACCACTGAGTTAGTGCGCCTTGACTCCCATTCATATGACGAGGTTTGGACCCGACGAATGATTCTTCTTGCATGGAATATTGCCTGAGGTCTCAGGTAGGTGAGCAGCTCTTCATCTGAGTACCATTTTGGGACGCCTCTGACAATGCACGTGTTTTTCATGTAACTGTGAGGGACACGGGCAGATATGGCTATGCCGCCGATATTTTTGGTCTCTAGAAGGATGTTGGCTTCTCCTTCTGTCTCTACGTCTAAAAGCAATGCTCCCTGTGCTGTGAAGTGGCTCTTCACTGATGCTCCACCGAGAATCGTTTCAAGCTCAGAATACAGAACAATAGGGTTCACTTGCCTTAAATCAGCTCTTTCAAATGCTGCAGTGATTAACACTGGAATGCCTTCCGCCCTGTCTTTACGATGGCGCACAACTCGGAAACCACCCTCGTCCGTGTCTAGGTCTGAAAACTTCGCCACGTTGTCGTCCTCGATGATTGTTGACTCCTCTTCAGATTCACCAGTGTCTTGTTGCTTGCAGTCAGGCTGGCTTGTGCAAAGCAGCTGGCGTTTCTGACCCGGTGTCACCCCTTGGGAGGTCATGGCGGAGTGTTCGTCGGTGCCAGCTTGAGTCCTTCCAGCACCTTGTGAGGCAGCGGGTGGTGCAGCACCCGTCGGTCTGTGATACGGAAGGTACCTTTTCGAGTCGACCGACGTCTTGAACAGTTCTGACCAGTAATATTACCAGAAAATAACGATAACAACGATAAATGTAGGCAGACCTACTCAGACAGGCTAGCAGCAGCTTCGTCGTCTTTTTCTAGCCCAAGTCCGAGCTTTTAAGCGAAGCTTTATAGGCTCACAAGTTTCCGCGGCGGTGGTGGTGGTGGTGTTACGCTTAAAAGTGGGGCGACCCTGGCGATAATGCAGAAAGAGTCCAAGCTCATAGCACATACCAGGGACAAAAAAGAGAGAAAGAGATAGAGAAGGAGAGAAAGAAAGAAACAAAGAAATAGAGAGAGACAAAGAAAGCTAGAAAGAGAAAGAAAGGGAGAGAGAAAGATATATATATTGTAAGCGCTAACTGTGCACTTCATCATCGTCTTCATGTGTATATACCCATCCTCATAATCATCATCATTTGTTCGTGGGCTGTCTCGCGCTGTGTGTCAATAGAAGAGCTCTGTCTTCGTCCCGGGCGTCGTCTCACAAGTGGTGGAGCGTGCGTTGATATCCCCGTCCTCTTGCTCTACCGGTCACCCCTGGAGCTCCGTTCTGGTCGACGATTGTGCTCGCCAACACCAGTCATGGCACAAACCACCGCATCCACTGCTGCTGCCACCTCAGCTCCGCCAGCTGGGCCTTTTTGGTCCGTCACCGCACCGCAACGCGACCCTAAGGTTTTTTCTGGCCTTCCCGGCGAGGACGTGGAAGACTGGCTTGACCAGTACGACAGGGTGAGCGCTTGCAACCATTGGGACGAGTCGAACAAGCTCCACAACGTTGCCTTCTACCTGAGGCAGGTCGCCCAAACTTGGTTTTTCAACCATGAGCGTGACTTCACTGATTGGCCAGCATTTACTGCGCAGCTGCGACAGATATTTGGCACATCTGCTGGGCGCTCCGAAGTAGCGAAACAGAAGCTCGCTACCCGCATCCAGGGAGCCGAGGAGTCCTATACCTCTTACATTGAAGACGTTCTGGCACTCTGCCGTCGCGCTCACAGTGACATGCCCGAAGGAGGAACGTATCCGCCATATCCTGAAGGGCATCAACTCCGTTGCCCTTAACGCTCTTGTAGTCCAGAGCCCCACTTCGGTTACTGACATCATCACGACATGCCAACGCCTTGCCACGATCTGCGTCTTTCGTCTCCGACGCGCCTCCTGCAACGCTCACCTTACCGACAACGACGACTTGCGAGCGCTCATCCGCATCATTGTGCGAGAGGAGCTTCACGGTCATGGCACAGCCAACACCGCCATTGCGTCTCTGCGCGCTCCTCCGCCCAATTTGTGCGAGATCATCAAAGAAGAACTGGCATCCATGCCAAGTGTCACACATGCCCGGTCCCCTGCGCCTTTTTGTGCACCTACTTACGCCGAGATTGCTTCGTGGCCTGCGGTCCCTGTTCCATCTGCACCTTCCACCATTGTCTGCGACCACCTGGTTTCGATGGCAGTGAAGGCACCTATGCAACCATACGACTCTACCTGGCGCCCTTCCCGCCCAGTATGTTTCTACTGTGGCATACACGGTCATATCTCTCGTTTCTGCCGCCGGCGCCAGCATGATGAACGACGTGGCTATTCCGCCTATGAGAGAGACTATGTGCCCAGATCGGACGTCTACGTTCCAGGACCCTATATATCCTCGTCACGTCGCTCGCCCTCACCTCCGTTGTCCCAAGACATGTCCCGGTCTTCTCGCTCACCCCGTCGTCGTTCCCCGTCTCCGTTCCGCCGTACTTCATCGCCCCTGCGTCCTGCCTCCACTTCTTTCGACAACCATCCGGAAAACTAGACGCTGCAGTTTTTGGAGGAGAAACTGCTTGTTTGCGAACTGTCCCAATTCCTCCTGCTCGCCCGACTAATTTACTCGCTGTTTGTGTGGAAGGTATTTCCGTCGACGCTCTTATTGACACTGGCGCCGCCATTTCTGTTATTCATCGCGCATTATGCTACCGTCTACGAAAAGTGCAAACTCCGTATGTTGGTGCGGTCTTATGTGGCGCCAATGACAGTCCGATTTACCCTACCGGACAGTGTACTGCTCGTGTCCTCATCGACGGAATTCGCCATCATATAGAGTTTACTGTGCTTCCGTCGTGCGCTCATCCGATCATCTTAGGCTGGGATTTCTTGTCAGCTGCATCTGCTGTCATTTCGTGCGGACAACCACTTATACATATTACGGACACCGAGCTCCGTGACGCTGCCGATTCCTCGCCGCCCCGCCTTGTCACAGCGGCAGATTTTGTTCTTCCACCCGGCCAAGCCCGCATTCTCACCATTAGATCTAGCGACAATATCGACGGCGACGCAGTGGTTTCCCCTTCTCAGCGCTGCATTTTTTGGGGAATCGCCATCGCTTCTTGTCTAGTGCGTTTCTCACGCGGCTGCGCCAGTCTGACCGCCTACAACACGACGTCAGAGCCACTTCCGCTGCCGGAGGGGTCCACTGTTGCCATGCTTATCGACGCAGCACCAGTATGTGTCGTCACTGCTTCGCCTGCTTCCTCCTTCGCCGAGTGTACGCCCACGGACGGTTCACCCAGTGCTCTCAGGGCCACTGTGAGTTCAGATCTGAGCCCAACTCAGACTGATGCCTTGCTGAGCATCTTAAGGAAACACCAACCTTGCTTTGACGTGTGTTCGGATGGCTTAGGTAA
The DNA here is from genome assembly GCF_013339745.2 of Dermacentor silvarum. NCBI lineage: Eukaryota > Metazoa > Arthropoda > Arachnida > Ixodida > Ixodidae > Dermacentor > Dermacentor silvarum. The sequence goes on from NC_051157.2 coordinate 225,810,348, forward strand.
AACAACCGTGGCCGCTCATCACATCGAAACCGACGGATCCCGCGTCATTCGTCGCCGCCCTTACCGTGCATCGCCTGCTGAACGGAAAGTTATAGAAGACCAAGTCAACGACATGCTCGCACGGAACGTTATAAGGCCTTCAGCAAGCCCTTGGTCGTCTCCAGTTGTCCTAGTTAAAAAAAGGACGGTTTGGTACGCTTTTGCGTCGATTATAGGGCACTAAACAAAATTACCCGTAAGGACGTATATCCTATGCCCCGTATTGACGATGCTTTGGATACCTTACAAGGTGCCGAATACTTTTCGAGCCTCGACTTGCGTTCTGGATACTGGCAGATCCCGATGCATGAGCCCGACAAAGAGAAGACGGCGTTTGCAACACCTGATGGTCTTTTCGAATTCAACGTGATGTCTTTTGGTCTGTGCAATGCGCCTGCCACATTTGAACGAATGATCGACACCGTACTACGCGGCCTCAAATGGAAACCTGCCTATGTTACCTGGACGACATTGTCATCTTTTCGTCCAGCTTCTCCCAGCACCTAGAACGTTTAGACGACGTTCTCACTTGTCTAGCCAAGGCCAGTCTCCAGCTCAATACTAAGAAGTGTCGATTTGCGAGCCGCAGCATTAAAGTATTAGGTCACGTGGTCAGCAAGCACGGCATTGAGCCAGATCCCGACAAGGTCGCTGCTGTACAGCATTTCCCAACACCATCCACACCTAAAGACCTTCGCAGCTTTCTCGGATTAGCGTCGTACTTCCGTCGCTTTGTCCGTGGCTTCGCGACTATCGCAGCTCCTCTTCATAAACTGACCACGACCACACCCTTTACCTGGACGGATGACTGTGAAGCCGCCTTTCAGACCCTCAAGCGATGCCTCACATCAGGACCAGTGCTTCGTCACTTTGATCCCACAGCCTCTACTATCCTCCACACTGACGCAAGTGGGCATGGAATAGGCGCTGTCCTGCTGCAGCGGAACCACTCGTCTGAAGAGCAAGTCGTGGCCTACGCTAGTCGTACTCTTTCTCCTGCTGAGCGAAACTATAGTATCACCGAACAAGAATGCCTCGCCATCGTATGGTCCATACAAAAGTTTCGCCCCTATTTATATGGCCGCCAATTCACAATTGTGACTGACCACCATGCTCTGTGTTGGTTGTCCTCCCTGAAGAATTTGGCCGGACGCCTCGGCCGTTGGGTTCTACGTTTGTAGGAGTACGACTACACTGTCACATATAGGTCTGGCAGGCAACATCAAGATGCTGACGCTTTGTCTCGTTGCCCGCTGTCGCTAAATGCCCCTGTCTCACCTTCCCTCCGTTCGGCACCGCCCAGCCAACCGACCACAACCATGGCCCCGGTACGGTTCGTGACCTCGGCCGACATTCTGCCCTCAGAAGACCTCGCCTCCCTCCAACGTGCAGATACGTACTGCCGCACAATTATCGACCGGCTCACTGGCTTATGCCGTCCTCCCAACAGCCGCTTAAGACGACAACTGGCATGGTTTAAACTTCATGATGGCTCATTATTGCGGCAAGTTTACCACCCTACCGGTCACCGATGTGTCCCAGTCGTCCCTCGCTCCCTTCGACTGCAAATTTTGCAACCTTTTCATGACGACGCAACGGCTGGCCATTTAGGATTTCATAAAAAATATCGCAGTTTCACCCTAAGGGCGAAGCAATGAATGCGATAGCAACACAGCAATGTGACACGAAGTAAGGTGAGCGGCTTTGGTAGCAATATGAATTGTAGTAAACATGAGCTGATTAAGTAAGCAGGTGTGCTGCGGCGTAAGTAGACCGACATGAAGAGAGACTCGATGACCACGAGAAGGCGCGTGTGAAACGGTGGTGTTGATGAGAAGCGCTTCCCGTGGGCAGCGCGTGCGAAGCGACACACCTGTAGCGCTGCACTGCCGATCCGGGCAGCATTGCATGTGTAGCGTGCGTTGGAAAATGTGGCCCGACTATTACTAACTGAATGAACAAGCGTGGTGTGAGCGCGCACAAGCAAACATAAATAGATCACACTGAATGACCGCAGAAAACGACTGGCAAAACGCTGGCAGCAAACGCATATACGTCGCAGCGGGCGAAGGTACGTGCGGTCTATCGCTTCAACGGAAACTGAGCGGCGAATGCACAGCGCATAGAAAAGGTCAGAGCCGTGTGGAGATAAGAGACAGTGCGGCCGGCGAGCGACTGCCAGAGCACAGCGTCGCCCCGCCTCCCTCCCTCCCATTCCCCCACGCGCGACGGTCGCGTTTGCTTTCCGCCGTGCGTTCGCTCTCCGTGATAGCGCGCGTCCCCCGCACGCTACCGCTCGGGCATACGGCGCGCGGCGATGATGTTATCTATACGGAACCTCACGGCGACGGCGACGCCGTCGCCGTCCAGTTTCTATCTAGTTTAAGTGTCCATATAATTGCTATCGCAATAAAACCTACGACCGCATTAAGACTCGCTGTTTCTGGCCTGGCCTGTCTACTAGTGTTGCCAAGTAAGTCAGTTCTTGTGCGTCATGCCAACACCGAAAACGTTCGACCTCTCTTCCTGCCGGCCCTTTACAACCATTGCCGTGCCCGTCCGTTCCCTTTGAATTCGTGGGCATCGACTTATACGGACCCCTTCCGCTTACACCCGCGGGTCACCGCTGGATTGTCACCGCCGTGGACCAGCTCACTCGCTACGCTGAGACAGCAGCTCTTGCTTCTTGTGCGGCCTCTGAGGTCGCCGAGTTTGTCCTGCAAGCCATTATCTTGCGCCACGGTGCGCCTCGTGTTCTTCTAAGTGACCGTGGCAAGACATTCCTTTCCCATGTTCTTGCTGAAGTCCTGCAAGCCTCAAACACTATTCATAAGACCACCTCTGCGTACCATCCCCAGACCAATGGTCTTACCGAGCGTTTCCATCGAACTCTGTCCGACATGATCTCCATGTATGTGAAACCCGACCACACAAACTCGGACACTATACTTCCTTTCGTCACGTTTGCATATAATACCGCCGTTCAACGCACAACAAACTACAGCCCCTTTTTCTTCGTGTGCGGCCGTGAACCGTGTTTTGTTTTGGACACCACCTTTCTTTCTTACGCCTTCTGTTCCATCCACATCTCTACCAGAGGAGTTCGCCGCCTGCGTCGCCCACTGCCGCGAAATTGCGCGCGCCCATACCGCGACCATTCAGGACAAGAGGAAAGTCCGTTGTGATGCGACCCGTCGTGTCATTTCGTTCCACCCAGGCGACGAAGTGCTCCTGTGGACACCTGTTCGAGTGCCAGGGCTCTGTGAAAAATTTCTTCACAGGTATCGCGGCCCATATACCGTGCTTGAAAGAACATCTGCCGTGAACTATCGCGTAGCTCCTGTTACCTCAGTTACTGACCGCCGTTGCCGCAGCACTGAAATTGTTCACGTCACTCGCCTGAAGCCGTATCTTCGGCGTTCCGACCGTTTCTGACTCGCTGCCTTACCGGCCGCTTTCGTGAGGGGGGGAAGTTAGTGTAAGCGCTAACTGTGCAGATCATCGTCTTCATGTGTATATACCCATCCTAATAATCATCATCATTTTGTCGGGTTCGTGTTCGTGGGCTCTCATATATATATATATATATATATATATATATATATATATAGAGAGAGAGAGAGAGAGAGAGGGAAAGAAAGAAAATCGCCCGCCCTTCCCCTGTGTAAAAATGGAGGTAAGCGAAGGTTGGCGTGTGTGTACTTGACCTACTACTTTCCTTTCCCTTTCTTACTACTTTTCGTTCCCTTTTGTGGTACTTTTCGTTCCGTTTCCTTCTACCTTTGTTTCCCTTTCGTGCAACGTTTCCTTCCGTTGCGTTGTACGCTTCCTTTCCTCGTTGCATACATATAATAAACGTTTATGTTTTATTACCATGACACGTTGTGAACATTGCGTTACCTGACGAACACGAGCTTCGCTTACCCCCATTTTTTCGACAGGGGAATGTCTAGTGAAATTTTATGGTTAGGGACAAACCAAGAAGACTACATCCGAGGCACTATGTCTGCCACCCACGCTAAAGGTGGAGGTGGGGGGTATGCCGGTCGTTGAGGCCGAAACGATTAGGATCCTAGGTCTGTATCTGCAGACTAACAGGAGGAGTAGGGAGGCCTTGGAAAGGCTTAAGAATACGGTCAACGCTACCGTGAGACTAATCAGGAGAATCGCCAATCGTAAGAGAGGGGTGAACAAAAAAGAATTGTGTAAGCTAGTACAGGCGTTAGTGGTCAGTAGGATAGTTTATGCGACGCATTATATGAAGTTGGACGCGATGGAAAAAGGCAAGGTGGAGGCTATGATTAGGCAGGCGTATAAGACGGCCCTTGGGCTGCCTAACAATGCGTTACCGAAAGGCTGCTGAGATTAGGGGTGCACAACACCCTGGAAGAGCTACGGGAGGCACACTAGGCTAGGCTTTCGAAAACGAAAGCGGGCAGCGACATATTGGAGAGGATCGGCATTGGGGTTGAGGCTCCTGCCGGGGACATGAAAGCATAGGTGTGGCGGGAACTCCACAACGCCTTATACATAAAGCATTTGCCCAAGAATATGCATCCGATACATCATGAGTAACGCAGGAAGGCAAGAACCAGAGCTTTACATGCTAAGTACGGGAAGTACAACGGGGCAGTTTATGTAGACGTCGCGGAGTATAAGGACAAGAACGCATTTGTGATTGCGGTGGTGTACGGGCGGAGACGTTCGGTCGCCTCTGGATCGGTCAAAACCCGCTCCTCAGAAACTACAGAGGAAGCGGCGATAGCGCCAGCTATAACTGATACTGAATTTGACCTGATTCTCAGCAATTCAAAAACAGCTATCCGAAATTTGGCGAGGGGCAGAGTATCTGTCACAGTGGCACGATTGCTGAATCGGGCCAGGAGGCGAGGGACATTGTCTGGGTACCAACACACGCTGGGAATCCTGGGAACGAGGCGACTCACATGAATGCTCGAGGTTTCGTCGGCGAAGCAGGTTAGCCGATGTCCCTTCACGAAATTACAAGCCATTATAAACTGGAGCGGAGGATTTATCCGCCCCCGCACAAGCATTTGGCACAGGAATGCATATGGAGAAGATTGCAGACTAGATCGTTTACCAATCCATACGTGTTGAGCAAAATATACCCGGTGGAGATTACGCCGGAACGCAGATGGTGCCAGGAACTGGTCACCTATGACCACATCACATGGAAATGTAGCATAGTGCCGCCACCGGCGCATATCATGCGTGATCCTGCTCTTGAGCAGTGGGACGCCGTGTTGTCCAGCTTAGACCTGGTCGTCCAGGCCAGCGTCGTGGAGTGGGCCAGCCAGGTCGCCATCAAGCGCGGGTTGGTGGCCATCTAACACGGAATCGTCCGTACATGCTTTCTGATGAAATAGTTTTCTCCATCCATCTATGACCATCTGTCGATGATATCGTAATACTAACCCCCCCCCTCCCCCCCGGGCGGCAAAAGCCCCGTCACGGTGCCGTTAAATATCCAAGGCGTGTGGAGCGCTTTAGGGCTTGAGTCAGGCGACGTGGACAATGTCACTGTTTGTCACAGCGGAGGACGTAGTGTCCGTGGCTAGAACGATTTCATAGGTGACATCGGTCACTTGGCGGAGCCCGCAAAATGGGCCTGTGTAACAGGAGAGCAGTTTTTCACAAAGGTCAACTTTACAGGACGATGACCAAAGCAACACAAGAGTGCCGGGCGCAAAATGGACGGAGGTCGTAGCGGTGCTTCTGTTTGTCTTCAGACACTTGCAGACGAGCGCGCGCAAATTGGCGAGCATGATCAGCAAGGGCGATAGCATCACGGGCATAATCGCCAGTTGAAGCTGTGGTGAACGGAAGCATAGTGTCTGAATGGTGGCGTCAGTTCTCGGATATACACTAGGTAAAACGGGGAAAAGCCAGCAGTTTCTAGACGGGAAGAGTTGTGCGCAAAGGTAATGTAAGGTAGAGCAAGATCCCAGTCACAGTGGTCGCCTGAAATGTATTTCGATAGCATGTCTGTAAGGGTTCGGTTCAAACGCTAGCAGAGGCCGTTCATTGACGTGGTGGGTGGAATCAGGAAATGAAGTAAGGGTGCCACCGCTAACGTTCGCAAATGCGATTCTGCGCTTAAAATCGGGTGTCTTCTCTGGGTTGGAAGTTAACCAAAGTTCGGTAGGACGGTTGGGCTTGGGATCACAAGGTAAAACCCGAAATGAAGCAGTGCAGGCTGACACCGGTTGGGCCTCTTTTTAATTTACATAAGCGCAAAACAAAATTAGTTTTGAAGAAAGACTCAGGAGCATGAACCAATGTAAATGGACGGCAAAAGTACACAACTATCTGTACATGAAAAGAGTGGACACGGAATCGAGGAAGAGGTCAAGAAAGTTGGCAACGAAGAACCGCGTAAACGAAAGTGCAAATAGGGGTCATCAAAAAATTCACAGTTTCGCCCGAAAGGCGAAGCATGCGACTGGGAGTTTTGCATCCGTTTAAATTTACGAACGTTGAAAGGTTAATGTCCAAGTGCCCACGACCTTCGCATGAAGCAGACAAAGTAATAATTTAAAAAATGTCTCAGTTTCGCCCGAAAGGCAAAGCATCAATTGCAATAGCAAATTAGTAGAGAGCTATACGGAGTAAGGATACTAGTTTTATCGGCTGTATAAACTTGGACACATTCGCTTACTAACAAGCATGGTGTCAGCGCGCACAAGCATACATGAATAGATCCTACTCAACGACCGCATAGAACCGCTGTCAAAACGCTGGCGAGAGTAACTGCAGCAGCCAGCAGCGAACGAATGTTCGTGCGGTCAATCGCTTCAACCGAACCGCTGTAACCGAGCCTGGGCTTCAGCTGCCTTGAACGCACTATCCGCACGGCGAGCACGAGCATGCTCCCAGCGACGGCGTTTCTCGTCGAAAGCGGCCGACCGAACAACGCAAAGCTTTCCCATCCGTTTGCCGAGAGCGCACTGAAACTAAGTGGTTCGTTATCAGAAAAGGAAAGGTTTGCGCTATCTTCTGCAGCCCTTGGGGGAGCACAACAGGGAGGGGAGAGTGGTAGATAGGGGAGGAAAGGTGTACATTTCGCCATGGCAGGAGCAGTGGCGCGATACTTGAGTCATGCACTGTTCCGTCTGGTTGGAATGAGCATTCGCAGACGCGCTTAATTAAGCAATTTTCTTTCGAGAGAAGTCAGACTTGCCTCGTTCGTGGAAATGGCGCTCCCCGGCCACCGCACGGAATTTTTTTTCTTAGCTATTTTTGGTTTATTCATACTCTGCAGGCCCGCATACATTATTCAGAGAGGAGTGGTGAGTACATAGAATACAATGGCAACCTATTTGAATTAGTGGATTAGTGACGTCACAGATGGCAGCGGTGAAGATAGTAAGGTGGTTACAGACGTCGTCGGTCCACTCGGTATGAATGGGTGAAAGTAAGAGTTGGTGTTTCATGATGAACCCCCCCCCCCCCCCCCCCCCCCCCCTTCATTTCGAAGCGAGATGAAACGCAAGACGGACAAAGTATTAGGACAGGTTAAGTGCACTAATCCGATGCCAGAGGCATAACGGAATCAACTTACTGCGTTGGCAACAGTCTGGCAATCCGAGGTTTACCTCATATGATGGCACGCTTACAAGAAGTGCATAATTTGATGAAATGGGAGTCCCTAGAAGAAGCACTAGAAGAATTGCGAGATTTGCCTCGCCAGGATTTCATACGGAGCAGGTGGCATATTAGAGTGCCATCAATATAGGCGGGCTTGAGACGTTCGAAGGCACTTGTGTGAGTTGGCCCGTTGATGTTCACGACGAAGGTAGTCGGGCGGCGCTCACGAACGGGCGTGTGGTTGCAGCGGCTTCGGCGCAGCACAGTTGTGGTAGCCGGAGAAGCTCTTTTGTCTTGCGAACGTGGCGATAGCTGGTTGAAAAACAAAGGCTTGTATTTCATCATTCACAATTAGTACAGAAGGAGGTCCCGGAGTTGCAAGAACGGTCAGGGGGACCTCCTATTAGTAATTTAACAATGTAATAATTATTACATCACGGCAACATAGCAGCGACAGACATCAGAATACACCAAGTTATTGAAGCAAATAATCAAATACAAGAAAGGTGCTTACAATAATCAAAGTTCAAAATACAAACAAATGAAACCGATACAGCGTATGAATAAATAAATATGTAGCAATTGGCACGTTATGGAAACAGGAATGACACGTATCAAAGAACACGAGGATAACAGATAATGTAGCAGATAATTAGAAACAAATATACGCTTACAATACGCAAAAGTACAATTGTTATATAGACTATGCGACAAAAAATTTAGAACTCTAAAAAGAAGGAGAAAAAAAAAGAAGACAAAGGGAGATACAGAATCAAAAATAAATAAAAGTTATCGATACATTACATAAATACAGAAACATTGAAAACTTGAAATTAATTTTGTACACAGCCAGCAGTGTCGTTAGTAAATATTTCTTCGTATCTCTCTTGAATGTTAATGTTGTGCGGCAGGCTTTAACATGGGGTGGTAGTTTGTTCCAGTATTTAATGGCCGTAAAAAGGGCAGTAAACATTCCATTATTAGTGTTTATTCGAGGGGGGAAAATTTGTTGTTAGCGGAAAATCTCTTATCGTTAGTGTTGGTAAGAGCAGACCTATTAAATGCATCTAAAATGATTTCATGATTTAGTGTGCGGTATATTAGTAAAACCAATTTGAGCTGCGACATGTAACGTAATGGTAGTATTTTTACAGAACTGAAATTTAGTACTGCACGTGACATGTAACTGGAGAAATTGATGATCCTCAAGGCTTGATTTTGTAAATTTTGTAGATGCATTATGTGCGAGCAATATGTGTTTCCCCAAACTGAGATGCCGTATTGCAAGTGACAATCAATAAATGCGCAATAAAGTTGTTATGTTTTGTGGAAAATGCGAACACGTTAGAATTAGTACTCTTATTCCAAAGACAATTTTTTTGAGACCATGTCAGCTTGCAAGTTAAACTTAAGTTGGGGTCAAGTTTGACGCCAAGGAAGACAACTTCATGTGCAGGGGAGAGAACATGAGTTTGTAGGACGAGCGATGGCGCGGGCGCGATGACACGACATTTATATGTATGAAAAAGCATAAACTGAGTTTTCAAAGGGTTGATGTGGAGTTTGTTACTTGTGCACCCCGCAGACAAGTTGCTTAGGTCAGATTTTAGTCGTTTTATTACAGTATTTATGCATTTGCTATTAGTAATATATAGTCATGTGGTCAGCATACATGAGGTACTGGTTAAACAGTGAGGAAGATCATTATTGTACACCAGGAAAAGTAAGGGGCCTAGAAGCGAGCCTTGTGGGACACCCTTAGTGACTGATTTAGTACGTGAGAGTGAACCGTCCGAAATTTACAACTTGTGTTCTGTTAGTCAAATAACTGCGGATGAGCGTAAGAGCTGGGCCACGAATGCCCAGCGCTTCTAACTTGTAAGACAGAATGTTACGACAAATGGTGTCAAATGCTTTACTGAAGTCAACGAAAACTGAACCAACATTATGGCCGTTGTCAAGGGACATGCTTTATTTTGTCAGTGAATGATCTTGTAGCTATTTCAGTCGAATAACCTTTACGAAACCCATGTTGTTCAGGCGAGATAACGGTTAAATTAGTGAAAGTAGTTTTTCAAGCGGCTTACAAGTAGTTTCTCAATGACTGCTAAAAAAAAGGATAGCATGAAGATAGGGCGATCGTTTGAAATAAATTCTTTGTCACCTTTTTTTAGTATAGGAGTTATTTTACCGTGTTTTAATTCGTCGGGGAAAACGCCTGTTATGAACATGCAGTTAATATAGTGCGCGAGTACATCGGCTATATGAGATGATACTAATTTGATTTTAGAAGTTTGTAAATCATCAAGGCCTTTAGTTCGTAAACTAGCGATTGAATCTGATACTTCTTTGGGTGATGTAAGGAACAAGTAAAATGAATAAGCCTGAGGCTGTGGTGAATGATCGTGTGTAGGACCGAAAAAATTATTGAATTTATTTGCGATATCAGTGGCTTCCGTTACTACCCTCGTTCCTTTATCAAGTTGGTTAAGTGCGTGATTTGGTGAAGACAGATGAAGAAAGGTATCCTAGGTTTCGCGGGTGTTATTTTTGTGTTTAACAATCGCTTTCTGAAAGTAGGAACGCTTGGCTTATTTCAAGAGCCTGGTGTATTAAGAATAAGTTATGTACCGCGACTTACATTAAAAGGTTGGAGTTTTAGTTTTTTTATTAAGGTTATCACGTTTTTTATTACTTTGTAAGAGGGATCCTGTAATCCATGGGTTTCTAGGGGCGGAGAACCAGTGAGTATTTTGTGTTAGACTCGTACACTCCGAGTATACGCTTTTAACTTTGTTGTTAAATTGTTCGAATGCCAGGATTCCGTCTGTTATATAAAGAATCGGGTCCCAGTCGATTTCTGCAATTTGACTAATGAACTCAGTGGTGTGAAAGTAAGCTTTTTTTATCTTTCGTTGGTACGGTGGGATTAATAGACTTTAATATAACGAATAAGGGATAGTGGTCTGTTATGGGAACAGTGACTACGCCAGCACATTGCTATAGGTGTAAGTTTGATAATACATGATCTATTAAAGAGTGAGATCCGGACGGAGGACATCTTGTGGGTACGGTTATTAATGAATCTAGGCCATATCCCGCATAGCAGTTGGTGTAATTAGAGCAATGACTATCATTGGGGTTAGTAATATCTGCGTTTATGTCACCGAGGATAACGACATTTTTGTTTTCGTTTGCAATGATGTTCAAGATAGCATCTAGTTGATAACAAAAGTTTTCGGAACAAGATGACGGGGAACGGTATACTGATCCAATTATTCTGTTTATACTGTTAGCTGAAAGAAAAGAATTCTCGAATTCCAAAAATACGGATTCAACATTAGGGCAAGAGAAAGATCATGGCGACGGTGATATGGATGGTTATCTTGGACAAGAATTGCTGAACCACCATACCGAACATCCTTACGGACACATACTTCCATTGTGTATCCGGGTATACCAAATAGCTTGCTATCAGCGTTTGTGAACCATATTTCTGAGAGGCAAATGATAGTGAAAGGGTTATTTAGACTAGAAGAGGAATCTATCATGTTATCATAGTTCTTTGAGAGGCTACGTATGTTAAAGTGTATCAGGACTTTATGGGTGAGCCTGCTGTTATTTAGTGAACATTTTAGTTCTTCTGAAGAAAAATACATTGTCTGGAATACTTATTTCATTAGATATGAAAACAGAAGGCTTGGACAGCTACGAGGCGATTAGCGAAAGGTCGCGTGTGCTAGAAATGACGTACACACGGCTTCCTTCTGTCTTTCGTGCTTTGATGCGGCAGTTGTCCGTTCATAGAAATTTCCAGGTGTGCTGTTTTTTTTTTTTCAATTCGAGGGCTTGAGCAAAGATACGTCTGTTTCCTTGTGTTAAGTGATCGTTAATAAAGACCTTGGCCTCTGCAGACAGAGGGAAGCCGAGAGTAGCAGTGTTTAGTCGTGTTTCCGGGCCTTACTTACGAAATCAGCCTTCTTAGTGCGGGACCAGAAGCGTGTAATTATATGTTTATCCTTCTTCGCAGGGACGCGGTGAACAATGTCTATGTAAGATGGTGCCACAGGGCAGCCAATCTCGTTGCCGATTTTTTGGAGAAGAGCGACACAATTCTCGCCCTGTGTGGACGGCATACCCCTGATCTCGACGTTGTTTGTACGAGAATACTGTTCGAGGTCCGCTACCCTTCAAGTCAGCTTTTCGTTTTCTTTTGCGAGTGTTTTTTTCTCTGTGTTGACAAGATCACATTTCCCCCTTGATTCTTCGTACAGCTGGTTCATTGTGCGCAGACTTTCACGCATTTCTGCGATTTCTTTCCGAAGGGCGTCAACATCGCGAGCAAGCTCTGCATTACTGGGCATAGCTAAAAAACCACGGGAGTAACCTTGGCAGCAGCAGGCTTGAAAAAAGTTAACAGAAGTGGCAAATGCCGTATAAAAGCGAAGACTAACATGCGCAACGAGAAAGTATTGCGTAGCGGTGTGTCCTTGTTGCCACGGCTGCTACTGCCAAGTGAAGCGCGGGACCAGGCATGAACGCGCTCGATGACATCCAGTTCCTCCAACTGACGGAGCTCTTCCTAAAGTTGAGGTCAAAGTTTCAGAGGGAGGCGCCGAAGTTTCGATGCCACAGGTGGCCCCGCGAGTCGGATCTTGATCCGATGGACGGAACCCTTGGCGAGACCAAGGCCTGGTGCGAAGAGGGAGCCGAACTCACTAGATAAGGCCTTCGGAAGAGGGTTGGGAGGTGAAACTTGGCGCTGGCCTGAAAGCTGTGCCGCGTCGACTGTCGCTGGCATGGTCGAGGTCTCGAAGCAATGCAGACGGCCCTTCAATGTGCAGGTCCAAAGCCTTGACTTCACCAATTCCGAGAATGGATGTGCCATTCAGCACAACGTCGAACAGGAGGTACGCCGTGCGTCCCGTGAACGTGGCTTCCGTGAACAAGCAACCATGTACGGGAATGGAGCGCTTTGAATAATCGAGAAGCTTCACTCGCGCAGCGGAAAGAAGTGACTCGTCAACAAAATAGTGCTGGAAAAAAATTTTCTTCCAGGATGGGAACAGACGACCCAGAGTCGACAAGATACTTCAAGGACCTGCTGGCGACGAAAACGTCAACGAAAATGCCGGCTCCAGGAGGACCGACCACGATAAGAACGCTTAACCTTTCAGCATCATCGGACGAGTCCTGGCAGTCGACTTCACGGACGGCAACGGTGGACGACGCTGTCGCTTGTTACAGACTGAGTGGAAGTGCCCAAGCCGACCGCAGTGAAAACAGCGCTGACCTTGTGCTGGACAGGAGGATGACAAGGCACGGTGTTGGCGGGAACCGCAAGAAAAAATGTCACAGTTTCGCCCTAAGGGCGAAGCAATGAATGCGATAGCAATACAGCAATGTCATACGAAGTAAGGTGAGCGGCTTTGGTAGCAATATGAATTGTAGTAAACATGAGCTGATTAAGTAAGCAGGTGTGCTGCGGCGTAAGTAGACCGACATGAAGAGAGACTCGATGACCACGAGAAGGCGCGTGTGAAACGGTGGTGTTGATGAGAAGCGCTTCCCGTGGGCAGCGCGCGTGCGAAGGGACACACCTGTAGCGCTGCACTGCCGATCCGGGCAGCATTACATGTGTAGCGTGCGTTGGAAAATGTGGCACGACTATTACTAACTGAATGAACAAGCGTGGTGTGAGCGCGCACAAACAAACATGAATTGATCACACTGAATGACTGCAGACAACGACTGTCAAAACGCTGGCAGCAAGCCCATACGCTGCAGCGGGCGAAGGTACGTGCGGTCTATCGCTTCAACAGAAACTGAGCGGCGAATGCACAGTGCATAAAGGTCAGAGCCGTGTGGAGATAAGAGACGGTGCGGCGAGCGACGAGCGCGGTTGTTGGCAGAGTAGAAGTGCCCCCCCCCCCGCTCCCTCCGGCGCTGCCCTACTGAAAAATCCATATGCCCCATAACTCCTATATCCAATAATCCGATATGAAACATACAGGATCCCATACAAAAACCTGTTTTTCCTATATGTCAAATGATGTTATTGGATATAGGAGTTATGGGGAATACGGGGCTTTTTCAGTAGGGTGGCTTCCCGCTTCGTTGCTTGCGCGTGGGAGATTGAGTGCGTTCGCTCTCCGTGATAGCGCGCGTCCCCGCACGCTTCCGCTCGGGCATACGGCGCGCGGTGAAGATTTTATCTATACGGAACCTCGCGGCGACGGCGACGGCGACGCCGACGGCAGAAATCCGGTTGAAGTGTCCATATAATTGCTATCGCAATAAAAGAGTGCGGTGGCGCTTGTTCGAGTCGCGGGAGCGCCACGGGGAAGCAGACCGACGGGGAGACGAGCGCAGCCGCGTTGTATCCCCGGAACGCCGAACGCCTTGTGAAATTACCTGCTGAGCGGCCTGCTCCAGCTGCTGTGCCAGAAGCACGGCGCGCGAAAAGGGAAGCGATGAACCTTCTAGAAGCAGCCGTTCACGAACATTTTGTGACGTGGTGCCTTCTAAGAACTGGCGCGGAGGGAGTCGTCAAGGGCCCCCACTGTAATGCCAGAAATGGCGCTGTGGGTACTGTGATAAATGAAAGAACACGAAGCAGCAAGCTCTCGTAAAGCGCCGACGTACTCTTGTATGGACTCGCCTGGTTGCTGGTTGCGGCGGCGGAAGCAATGGCGTTCCACGAAGACAGTACTTGTCCAGGCAAAATGCTGCGTGAACGCAGCGACGGCTTGGTCGTATGACGATGGGGCAGTGGGCGACTGTTTGGCCTCATCAGAAGTTGTCGCGGTGGAAACCGGCGGGGCGGGTTCGTAGACGCGACATGGCAGAGCGAAGAAAATACGCTAACCTTCAATTCCCAGGCTGTGTAACAGGAAGGCGTCGTTCCGGCGGAAAGTCAGCTGCTCCGAATGCCAAGGGTCTCAAACATGCCAAACCATTGCGGCCACGGAACCGGTGGGCGCAGGCGAAAAAGGGTGGAGTGAGGCCGGAAAAACTCATGACGTGGCCGGCGGCGCTATGGCGGAGATAACGCCTGCAGGAAAAAAAAATTAGAACGATCCCATCCTCGTCACCAATGCGGTGTCACGGCCTACGGGCCGACGAAGAAGAAATCCAACCAGCCATTACCCAACGAATGATGCCCGTTTATTTTCTGACACCCAAATATATACATAGGAACAACAGCGCAACAGACGTTCACAGGGTTTCCAGACTGGATACAGAAACCGAAACCAAAACTAACGACACAAGTTGGGTCCCATATCGATTGCTAAGACGACTTTGACGGTGAAGGCGTTAATGCGTTGACGTCATTTATTTGCGATTGTTTGCTTATTTTTGGTAATTATTTAAACACCTATTCATTTGTTAGCAATGCCATTAATTTTTTTTCTTACTTGCTGTTACGGAGTCTTTAATTGATCGTAATTAATATGTACTGTTCTTTGGAACTCTTAATTAGTCTTAATTTGGCGTGACCAGTGTTAACACGGAGTCTCGAATTCATGTTAAGTAGTCTCTATAATACTGTACGCTACCCTTAACTACTTTTAAATAATCGTAATTATTCTTCATTACTTAGTAATTCACTTTAGCACGCTTTAATAAAGGTGTCCTATGATGTCTGTGTTTCGGTCTTGTTAATTACCCTGATTACTTTTAATTTGTTTTTAGGACTCTTGAATTACTCTTAATTACTTTTAGCTACTTGGTGCCTAATTCACTTTTAACGCGATAGCATTTAGGGCCCCGTGTCGCAGAAAATTGGGAGGGCGCTTAAGCTTCGCTTTCAAGAGTGGAACGCGATAGCATTCAAACATCCCTGACTGCTTCTCACACTTCCCGACAACTGCAGCTTAGTGGTTACCGGGAAACACTGCCGGCGAACGCTATGCACGTAGGCGAGCTTTCTGGTAGAAACGCGGCCTCTTGCGTGGGGCGAACCCGGAGATATTGCACAGCCGCGCCAAAAAAAATTGCATAATTTTCAGGTTTCCGTTTTTGTTACGTACTTTTAATACTTCAGTCTGAGAAGATTTAACATAAAAGGCATGCTCTGTCGGTGTTTTGTTTCATGACATTTGTTTGTAGACTGTCATTCTCAAAATTCCGAGGAATAGCTTTGCCAAGAATGCAAGACAAAGTATGAGCAACATTAATGATAGAATGGTGTGGCATACTTAAATATATTTGGAAGCCCTGCGTGGTTGGGGATGATTTTCTCGGCCGCGGGCACCAAAGCCGACGCCGGATGTTCTGCGACAAGGGGTAGAATGCAACGCCGTTTGAATGTAGGCTTCCCCTAGGTACAGCCTGTTGTCATACAGGCATGCTTCCTCTCTCAGCAATGGTGACAATTAAGGATGACCGCGTTGAGTCTGTTTGCTGCTGTCAACATCATCCATGCCCATGCGTGCTCTTTTGATTGTTTTACATTAAAATACCCTTACTGTGCACCTGTTCATGTTATTCTATGCAGTTATCACTTTTTTTTTAATGTGGCTGTGCATTAGCTAGCTAGGTTGTCACTACATGAATGACACTTGGCCCATGCCCAACTCAATTAAACAACTTGAGTAGTTTGCTATAGCTCACTGACTTCATGCATCCCGTGGAAGGTTATTTTTATTCTTGTCTCAAAGCAAACCAAGATTATCCAGCGACTAAGCTTTGCAACGAGTGCATCGGTCTCGCATGCAAAATGTTTGACGTGGTTTTATATTATTTACGTTTCCTAATCAGTAACTGCTTAAACATGACAATGGAATCAAATGCTGGCTCATATGGTGCGCAAGACAGAAGTAGGACAGAACATTTGCCACGCCAACACCAATTCCAACATGCTGCAGCTTGTAGGCAATGAATGCATGTTCATTCTGTCAGTGCAACTTGCGCCAACCTTTAATGAAAGAACAGATTGTCTGCATTAGCACTATGTGCAGGGCAGCACAAGAAAGTAAGGGAATGTTTGTTACTATTTTTTATTTTCATAACCAACAGATAGTTTCTTGGGTGGAGCTTTGTTACGAATGCACAGTATGTTCTGTGTAAATCTGCAATGTGGACGTGTTCTATCATCATCCGGTCACTCCATAGCTAGTCAAACAAATGCAAACCTCCTCATGAGCACTGTGAAATGGAACACAGAAATTTTTAAAAAGCCGCAGTGAGTCAGCCTCTTTGCGAAACAAAATTTTTCCGTAAGAAAAAAAATGCGTAGTGGCAAATCGGGGACGCATTCACATGTACCGTACAAATACATATATCACAAGTACATACGAAAAAAGATCACGAAAATGCAGTTTTAATTATCTCTGAAAATTAGCTGCATTTCTAACTTCTGTGGGCTGAACGTTCCTCTCGACTACTCACACACTTCAAGTTCTCCGTTTACCATACACATTACAGGCCTTTGCAACCAGAAAATTTTGCTTCAGTGCACTGCGTGCACAGCGTCCTGATTCGGCAAAGTTGGTAGCAGAGAGTGGGTAGTCGATAACGATGCTGTTATTAACCATTAGAAGAGTTTAAACATTTAGTAATGAAGTAAACGGTAAAATGTGTACGTGTTGAAAGAGCGGTGTCATGTTAGCGTTGTGATGTGAGGAAGTCATAAAGCGGACAGCCCTCTTTTAAAGTTTTATAAATGGCTCAATGTATGAATGGCCACGAGATGTAACACAGTACCACAGATGGCTGTGGAACACGCTGAAATAAATTTCTCGAAGGGTTTCTGTATCAAAACAATTTCGGCACTTGAGCAGAATACAACAAGCCTTGCTAAGATTTTTGCAAAGCTTGTCAATGTGAGGTTTCCATAGAAACGGCTCATCTAATTTGTACAACCCCTTGATGGGCCCCTCAGCAATTTCAGAGGACCGTTCGCCAGGCCTCTGTGGAAAATGTTAGTTCTACTATAAAAGTTGTAAAGTGTCTTCCAAGGAGTACTCTACCACCAGAATTCTTTAAAAGGGTACAGTAGCAGCCGAAATAGACGCAAGGAATGTGTAGTACAAGGAGGTGACCTGCTCTTCTTGTACAGAGGCACTCTTTCTTTGCTCGATCAGCACGCAAAGGACCTTTCTCTCTTGCCTACTCCCATATAGGAAACGAGAGTTCACCTCCTTCTCTCTCTTTTTTTTTATTGCGTTAGCAATTATATGGACACTTCAACCCGATTTCTGCCGTCGGCGTCGCCGTCGCCGCCGTGAGGTTCCCTATAGATAAAATCTCCGCCGCGCGCCGTATGCCCGAGCGGAAGCGTGCGGGGACGTGCACTATCACGGAGAGCGAACGCACTCAATCTCCCACGCGCAAGCAACGAAGCGGGAAGCCAGCGCCGGAGGGAGCGGGGGGGGGGGGCGCACTTCTACTCTGCCAACAACCGCGCTCGTCGCTCGCCCGCTTCGTCTCTTATCTCCACACGGCTCTGACCTTTATGCGCCGTGCATTCGCCGCTCGTCTTCCGTTGAAGCAATAGACCGCACGTACCTTCGCCGCTTCGGCGTATGCGCTTGCTGCCAGCGTTTTGACAGTCGTTGTCTGCAGTCGTTCAGTGTGATCTATTCATGTTTGTTTGTGCGCGCTCACACCACGCTTGTTCATTCCGTTAGTAATAGTCGGGCCACATTTTCCAACGCACGCTACACATGCAGTGCAGCCCGGATCGGTAGTGCAGCGCTACAGCTGCGTCCCTTCGCACGCGCTGCCCACGGGAAGCGCTTCTCATCAGCACCACCGTTTCACACGCGCCTTCTCGTGGTCATCGAGTCTCTCTTCATGTCGGTCTACTTACGCCGCAGCACACCTGCTTACTTAATCAGCTCATGTTTACTACAATTCATATTGCTACCAAAGCCGCTCACCTTACTTCATATGACATTGCTGTGTTGCTATCGCATTCATTGCTTCGCCCTTAGGGCGAAACTGTGACATTTTTTTTCTTGCAAAACACCGGATGGGCTTTCTTCAATTGTTTTAAAAATTTACATCATGACAATGGCATAATACATTCATGTTATATTGAGAAGTCGAACTGCAATGAGTTTGTTGACATGATGGCCGATAATTATTGCAAGCAGTGGTTAGTTGCGAAGGTGCATGACGCTAAATATTGTTACGGGAAGGAAGAAACGTACTGGTTTTACAGACGGGTTTTAATGGCTACGCAGAGAAGCGAAAACCCAGAATCTTCTTTGTCGTCTCCCAAGGCACCAACCATGTCTTCTTCTTTCCACCTTACGCACTGTGACATTACCCCCGTCAGAAGAAGCACCTTACTGGTGCGACTCACTGGTTCCAGAAAGGAACGGTTTGAGGCGGCTGACGTGGACGACGTCAGATAGAGGTGAAGGCACGGTAGCATCCAGAGGAGACACTTCATATGTGACAGGCGTCACCTGGCGGAGGATGCGATATGGGCCGTAGTATCGCGAAAGGAGTTTCTCCGAAAGGCCAACACGTCGAGATGGAGACCAAACTAGCACAAGATCACCTGGTTCGTATTCGACATCGCGGTGGCACTGATCGTAACGGCACTTCTGACGTGTTTGGGAAGCAGAGAGACGAAGACGGGCAATCTGGCGTGCCTGGGTCGCTGCGGTTATAACATCACGAGCGTACTCCGTCGGCGAGTCGAGTGTGGTCGAAAGAAGAGTCTCGAAAGGCAAGGTCGGTTCACGGCCATATAGAAGGTAAAAGGGCGAATAACCAGCTGTGTCGTGGCGCGAGGAATTGTACGCAAACGTGACAAATGGTAAAGCAGTGTCCCAGTCGCGATGATCGGAGGAAACATACATCGCGAGCATGTCAGTTATTGTCCGGTTCAGGCGTTCAGTAAGACCGTTAGTTTGAGGATGGTAGGCTGTAGTAAGCTTGTGTTTAGTAGCACAGGATCGAAGTAAGTCGTCGATGACTTTGGCAAGAAAGTATCGCCCGCGATCGGTGAGAAGTTGACGAGGTGCGCCGTGGTGTAAGATAACGTCGTGAAGCAAGAAGTCAGCGACGTCTGTAGCGCAACTGGTGGGAAGGGCTCTTGTAATGGCATAGCGGGTGGTATAGTCCGTAGCGACGGCAATCCACTTATTTCCGTCGTTTGATATAGGGAATGGTCCGAGAAGATCAACGCCAACGCGAAAAAAAGGGTCGGTCGGTATATCCAGAGGCTGCAGCAGACCAGCGGGATGTACAGCAGGTCGTTTTCGGCGTTGACACGACTCACACGCGGCGACATAGCGACGGACGGAGCGGTTGAGACGGGGCCAGAAAAATCGTCGCCGAATTCGGTCATAGGTCCGAGAGACGCCAAGGTGTCCAGCAGTGGGAACGTCGTGCAGTTGCTGGAGTACAGTCTGCTGAAGATGAGACGGAATGACGATTAGCAGCTCGGGCCCGTCTGGGTGCATGTTGCGGCGATACAGGGTGTCATTTTGTAGTACGAACATGTGAAGGGATGGGTCAGACGGGTCAGAGAGCAGGCGTTCGATAAGCTGCCGTAACGATTCATCGCGTCGCTGTTCAGCCCCTATGTCTTTCAAGGCGGAAAGCGAGAGGACGCAGATCGGTGCGGCATCCACTAAATCGTTCGGTGCATCGACGGGGTGACGAGACAGGCAGTCGGCGTCCTGATGTAAACGACCCGACTTGTAGACTACAGTGTATGTGTATTCCTGAAGGCGTAGGGCCCAGCGACCGAGGCGTCCGGTGGGATCCTTGAGGGAAGAAAGCCAACAAAGGGCGTGGTGATCGGTTACAACCGTAAATGGTCGACCATATATGTAAGGTCGGAACTTGCCCACAGCCCAAACGAGGGCGAGACATTCCCGCTCAGTAATCGAATAATTGCGCTCAGACGGGGAGAGGAGGCGGCTGGCGTAGGCGATAACGCGGTTGTGCCCACGTTGGCGTTGGGCTAAAATTGCGCCGATGCCGTATCCACTGGCGTCAGTGCGAATTTCTGTCGGAGCAGAAGCGTCAAAATGGGCGAGAACAGGTGGTGTGGTGAGTAGCGTGATGAGGCGCGAGAAAGAAGTCGCTTGTTCAGAGCCCCAGCAGAAAGGAACATCTTTCTTGAGGAGGTCAGTCAGGGGACGAGCAACATGCGCGAAATTTTGCACAAACCGACGGAAGTAAGAACAAAGACCGATAAAGCTGCGAACATCTTTGGCAGAGGTCGGTACAGGGAAATTCTGCACTGCACGAACTTTAGCGGGATCGGGGCGAATGCCTGACGAATCGACGAGATGTCCGAGCATGGTTATTTGGCGGTGACCGAAGTGGCACTTGGACGAGTTGAGCTGCAGGCCAGCGGCGCGAAAAACGGAAAGCACAGATGAAAGTCGTTCAAGATGGGCCGCAAAAGTTGGAGAGAATACGATGACGTCATCTAAGTAACACAAGCAGATGGACCATTTCAATCCACGCAAGAGCATGTCCATCATACGTTCAAAGGTCGCCGGGGCATTGCACAAGCCGAAAGGCATTACCCTAAACTGATAGAGGCCGTCAGGTGTAACGAATGCGGTCTTCTCACGGTCCATTTCATCCACGGCAATTTGCCAATATCCGGAGCGAAGGTCTATTGATGAAAAATAAGTGGCACCGTGAAGACAGTCCAGAGCATCGTCGATCCGTGGAAGCGGGTATACATCTTTCTTGGTGATCTGGTTTAGATGACGATAGTCCACGCAGAATCGCCAGCTGTTGTCCTTCTTTTTGACGAGCACAACAGGGGAAGCCCACGGACTGGAAGAGTGTTCAATAATCCCTTTGGCAAGCATTTTGTCAACTTCGCTCTGGATAACTTGTCGCTCAGAGGGCGACACCCGGTATGGGCGTCGGCGAACAGGTGCCGCATCGCCGGTATTTATACGATGCTTCACAACCGTAGTTTGACCCAAAGAGCGATCGTTCAGGTCGAAAATGTCGGCGAAGGACTCGAGGAGGTCATGGAGCTCTGCGGCGGATTGGGGGTCGAGGTCCGGCGCAATCATCTTTGCAATGTCGTCGGCCGGGGCAGATGCAGAAGGCGCAGAACGAGCACTGGTCGAAGATGTAACAAGAGATAGTGCTGAAATATAGCACTCGCGGGACGGTGACAACGTGGCAAGTGACATCCCTCGAGGAAGTACCTGAGGGCACTGGCCGAAATTGAGGATGGGAAGACAGGTCTGATTGGCCGCTACAGAAATGACGGTGTGTGGGAAGGAGACATTGTGGGAAAGCAGGACTGAAGTCGCGGGAGTGAGGACATAGTCTCCGTCTGGAACAGGTGGAGAGGCGAAAACGGTGATGCAGGTTGCTGCTTGGGGAAGAAGACGAATAAAATCCGCAGAACAAAGCTGAGTTGGGGCTTGAGCAGGAAGGTCAATGGAAAGGGGTAGGTCAAGTTGGACAACACCGGCTGAACAGTCAATCAGAGCAGAATGGGTGGTCAAAAAGTCGAGGCCGAGGATCACATCGTGGGGGCAGCGTTCGAGCACACTAAACAAGACGGACGTGTGGCGTCCGGCGACACTGACACGTGCAGCACACATTCCGAGCACAGCCGGAGTTCCACCGTCGGCGACCTGTAGCAGTCGAGTCGGAGCAGGAGTAAGGACTTTCTTCAGGCGCGTCCGAAGGTCAGCACTCATGATGGAAACTTGCGCTCCAGTGTCGATGAGTGCTGTAACAGGCAAACCATCCACATCCACGTCCAAAAGGTTCCGATCAGTAGGCAGGGTCAACAGAGGAATTTCAGGCCGGGGTGCTAGAGCAGCGTCACCTCCCGGAGCTGCCCCAGTCAGTTTCCCGTCGGAGAGCGGCGACGGTAAGCAGGGGACGGGGAACGACGCAGCTGGGGTGAACGGGAGCGGCTACTGTGCGGTGATGATGAGCGGTTAGTAGCAATGACTCGGGCGTTGTCAGGTGCATCTTCGAACTCGGTGGGGGGCGCAGGCGGGCGAGGATTCAGTGGGGAGCGACGGTAGGCGGGAAAGCTTGGTCGAGAGAGGGCCGACCAGGAACTTCGGCAATGGCGAGAGATGTGGCCCACACGTCCACAATAGAAGCAGATGGGTCGGTCATCATGTGTGCGCCATTCGGCCGGGTTGCGATAGCTCGGGTAAGGACCGCTCTGGTTCCGGTAAACAGGGGCAGAGGCAGCAGACGAAGCGAAGTCAGGACGGTTGGCGGAGCAGATGGATTGCAGACCCACATTGGAAAGTTCTTGGCGAACGACCGATTGTATGAGGGACACGAGCGGCCGGGAATCGTCAAAGCACTGCGTCACTTGTGTGGCAGGAGACGCTGCTTCAATTTCTCGCCGGATTATACGTACGACGTTCTCGGAGGGAGTGGGCTCACGCGGAAGACAAAGGTCTTCACACGTCGATGAAGCAGCGGTGTTGGGTAGGCGCGTGAACTGCTGAACTATGCGGCGACTTTTCGCTTCTTCAAAGCGGCGACATTCGTTAATGATCTCATTGACTGTGTTGATGTTCTTATACACGAGAAGGTTAAACGCGTCGTCCGCTATGCCTTTTAAAACGTGACTGACCTTGTCTGCCTCTGTCATGTTCTTATCCACCTTGCGGCAAAGAGCCAAAACGTCCTGGATGTACGCCACGTAAGATTCAGTGGACGTCTGTGCACGGGTCCCAAGGTCCTTCTGAGCAGCACGTTGGCGGCCGATGGGCTTGCCGAACAAATCACGAAGCTTCTGTTTGCATTGCTCCCAACTGGTAATCTCTTCTTCATGTGTCTCGAACCAGACTCGTGCCGTTTTTTTGAGGTAGTATATTACGTTGGCCAGCATAAGCGTGTTATCCCACCTGTTGCTGGCGCAGACCCGTTCGTAATTTGCCAACCAGTCATCGACGTCAACGTTGTCAATCCCAGAAAACATGCCAGGGTCGCGGGGCTGGGTTAGGATGACCGTCGGTGGCGTCGACGGGGCCGCGGTTGAAGACTCCCCTTCGGATGACATGGCAGCCAGGTTACGTCCGCTGCGGAGCTCCGTCTTGCGCAAGTGAGTACCCCGCACGTCCACCAATAATGTTACGGGAAGGAAGAAACGTACTGGTTTTACAGACGGGTTTTAATGGCTACGCAGAGAAGCGAAAACCCAGAATCTTCTTTGTCGTCTCCCAAGGCACCAACCATGTCTTCTTCTTTCCACCTTACGCACTGTGACAATATTGTTCCTTCGTCAATTCCACGCCATACGTCTCTCATGTTGCCTAGCTTTCCGTTGTCCTTCGGTGCAGGCTACATGATGATGTTCACAAAAGATTCACAGATGTTAGGCTCTTCACGAATGCCCGTTTTCTACTGTGAATAACTCTGGCGGTGAGCACTGGTAACGTTAGTAGCCGCCCTAACCGTGATTATGCAGCAACATGGCAACGCCCATGCAGCCCCGACCACCCACCTCAGTCCCAATTTACACTTTTACTAGCTGTACGCCCTGACAGCAACAAATAAATGGTAAAATCCATCACTGCCTAATTTCATTTCGCACTGAGGACAAAGCATTAGGTATTTTTTTGGTGTTATTGAGATCAGCTGTTTGTTTTGACACTGCTAGGACTACATAGGCAGTAAAAGTGGTTCGATGTCTGTTTAGCAGATGGCACCACAGCAGTAGCGATGGTGATTGATTGACGATGCAGAACGCTACGAAGGTTTCATTGTTCATTGTTCATTGCTAAGAAGCCCTGCAGCTGCCCCAGTGCTGCAAGGAACTACTGAAATGGAGTAAAACTCGCAAAACACATTCTTCATCATGAAAGTTTGGGCAGTGGCAGAGAAGGTGCGTTGCTGTGTCGTCACATCCGCAAAAATTAGCATGCGGCCCATTTGCATTGTTTACATTACAGCACATGACACCTAGCACGACATTAATAATTGCAATACGTGGGGCAGTGATATAATTTTTACGTTGTTCCCTAGCCTCCCCTCTTCATCCTCCGCTCTTTGTAAAGAGCAAAATGTGCAGAGGCAACTCTGGAAACAAACAACACGTGTAGAAAGCAAGGAAAGCAGGTTTGATACAACACCTATACTGAGATGCGAAGGACACAGATGACCAGCAGTGCTTCTGCACTGTTTACTTCAGAGCACATGCATTAAAAAGCACCCTAAAGAGCTTGTAGTGTGTGTCCAATTCAGCAACTGCTTAGCTACAAGAAAGTTAGGCTCAGGAGGAGGTTTCGTTATTTTCCAATGTATGTGTGCAAGTACGCGTTGTTTCCGCCTCCTTGAACTTTGGTTTTGGCATCCTTGAATTTTGGGTCTAATGTTCTGTACAAACCGTTCTGTATGCACGGTTCAATTCAGAGTATATGCACATCGCATAAAACAAACACTTACACGCCTAGCACCATTGCGACATATTGCACGTATGCGTAACAGTACCCTTCACTTCGTAAAGTAAGAACCCCAGCACTCAAACGTTCTGTACGTGTTCGCGATCACCAAGGCGTATCGCAGCCCCCAGAACAGATCACATGAAGCAAGGCACAGACAGAGCATTACGAATGGCTGCGATGATACGACAATAAAGCTCATCGCTACAGATTGTATGGTCACTTCTTAAAAACAAACCAGCACTGCACAATGCACATACACGTACGAGTTCGCAGCGATGAAGCGCGCACACACACCTAGGCACACCATACGCTCAGGTGGGCGATCGCACTCGTTTCATTCTGGCGCGTACTGAACATGTGTCATGCTTAGAATGCACGTGTGGCCTTCGTGTTTGTACTGTTGGTACTTTACACGCGAAATACGGCCCAACACGCACGAAATCGCCGGTTTCATTGCTTCCGACCCTCGCGTAAACACAACACATTTTCGTCTGTTGCCGTTGGCGATCGCACGCTCTGAAGAAGGCAGGCAGGGTACAGCGAATTGCTGCGTTCGACGACGATCTCTGCGAGTGCTCGATAACTCTTGTAATGATCCCAAAAAACCACAAAAAACAAACTGCCACAGCAGCCTAGGCGCCTAGGCCTCGCGCTTCGCTTCGCTTCGAACCAGCGCCATGTTCGTGCAGTCGCCGCAAACATGCTGCATGCTGGGAAAAGTTTACTACCGCTTCTCGTGACGTCAGAGCGGCCATGAAAAGCGGACCGCCCCAGTGCGGCAATGGGCGGCTCGAGCGTGCCCTTGCTTGGTTTCCTGTTGTAGCAAGGCTGTTTGACGGCGTTTCTCTCTGCAGCGCGGACCGGGTTTGTGGTAAGGTCAGTGTCATATGTAAGTGCTGCGAGGTGCCGCTGGAGGATCGTAGCGGCCACCCAAGCTCTGGGAAGAAGTGAACGGGTGCACGATCACGGCGGCACGAGGCGCGATCTCGCAGCGTTCGAACCAGGCGGACAGCAGTTCCGAGCTCCTGGGGTGAACGAGACGAGCTCGCAGTGTTCGAGCCAGGCGGGCAGCAGTTCGGAGCTCCTGGGGCGAACGAGGCGAGAGGACCTGCCTGGCGAGACGTCCGTGGCAAGGTGCAGAGGATCGCGGAGCCGGGCGTGAACGAGGGCGTCCGAAGAAACAGGGCTCCTGCTGCCAGTGCTCGAGGCGCTGGCTGACCCGAGTGCCGCCGGTCCCTGAGCGGCTGCACCTGAGCTGTGCCCAGCAGCGTTCGTCTGGCACAGATGTTGCTGTGCTAGACGCGGTCCTCACGTGCGGCCGCCGCACGTGGATTGCGAGCGGCGTACGAGCTGGCCACCGAGGTCGTGCTGGACAAGGCGTTCCCTGCCTGCTGCCGTTGCTGCTCCTGAGCGTGCCGAGCCCGAGAACCGTGCTGGACGGGGCCTGAACGTGTCGTCGTCGCAGTCGGCTCGAGCACGGGTGAATCCGCAGCGCCTTGGACGACGGAAGCGTGAGCCTCGAAACACGGGACTGTCACAGCCCGTTTATAATCGTGTGCTGTGCGTGTGTGGACACACTGACTGCCGTTACGCAGATCACCAGCTATCTCTGTATATATATTTTTAGGGTTCTTTTCCATTTTGATAAATGCTCCAAAACGACTCTCTGTCTTTCTTCCGCATCACTGCGCACTAGCGAAAGTGCCGAATAGTCCCAAACATCACAATTTCTGGCGTCCGCGACAAGGACTAAGCTCGATTTCCATCCGTAAGAGCCGCACTTCGCTTGTGTGCAGTGGTCGGAAATGGACTGGGAGAGAGAGAGAGAGAGACAAAACTTTATTTTGATGACGCACGGAGAAGCGTCGATCTCCGTGGTGGGTGGAGCCTTCAGTCCAGGGCCCCAGCGGCGGTGGACTGGGAGAAGTTTATCCCGATAGGCAAGGAGCTTGGCTTGTCAGGCAAAGAACTAAAAGAGTGGATTGACGAGCAGCATAACCGAGAGCGAGATAAACGAGCCGAGGACAGGGAAGCAGCGAGAGTCGCGCATGAACAGGAGATCGCTCGACTGACGGCGGAACGAACTCTGCTAGAGACTAGATGTCGTCTTGCAGAGCACGCGGCTGGAACAGTCGAAACCGTTAGAGAACGCGGGGACAACAGAGGTGAAGCATTTAGAAGTCCCCACAAGCTTATTCCACCCTACGAGGGCCGCGACGAACTCGATGCGTACATACAGCGCTTCGAGCGGGTAGCCACCAGCCAGGGATGGCCAAGCGACAAGTGGGCGCTATCATTAAGCTTGTGCCTGTCAGGCGAAGCTTTGAGCGTGGTCGGACGCATGTCTGCGGAGGATGCCACAGACTACCAAAAGCTGAAGCAAGCTTTATTGCAAAGGTTCCGGTATACCGAAGAAGGATACCGCCAAAAGTTTCGCGAGGTTAAACCAGAGAATTTTGAGACAGGCCGGCAGTTTGCTGGTCGACTGCTCGGCTACTTTGATCATTGGCAACAGATGGCGAAAACAGAGAAAACTTATGAATCCTTAAGAGATAAGATTGTATCAGAACAGGTTTTGCTACGTTGCGATGAGAGGCTTGCCATCTTCCTGAAAGAGCGAGGATGCCGTGACCTCGACAAGCTAACCGAAGCCGCTGACCATTATTTGGAAGCGCAAGGCTTATCAAACCTAGCCAGAGGAAAAGAAGCAAGAGAAGCTAGTAAAGCAGCCTTGCAGAGCACGAACTGTGAAAGAGAGGCCGAAAAAGAAAAAGTTCGGTGCTTTCTATGTGGCAAGCAAGGACACCGTGCGGCAGATTGTTGGACGCGGTCAAAAGGACCGAAGTCGTCCTCGTCTTGCTGGAAATGCAGGAAGCATGGCCATAAAGCTGACGAGTGCCCAAACACAAAGAGCAGAAACAAGGAGGCGGCAAGTGCTATTGCTGACTGCGACCGGATGCCTGCCACCAGGAATGACGAATACCCGGCTTCTACATTCAAAACAGAAGATAAAATAAGCCCATCTGATGGAAAATATATTTGTCTTGGTCTTATGACGCAAGAGATGCCGACGGCAACCGGATATCTCGATGGACATCCGGTGACGCTGCTGAGAGATTCCGGTTGCAATACTGTGGTCGTCGGGCGTTCACTGGTACCGGAAAAGAATTTCACCGGTAACATGCGTACTGTTTACCTTCTGGACGGTTCGTCTAAGCAGCTTCCAGAAGCGAAGGTCTACGTAGACTCTCCTTTCTACCGAGGAACGACACTGGCACTCTGCATGGAAAAGCCACTCTTTGACGTTGTTCTTGGGAACATCAATGGGGTGCTCCACCCCACTGGTTCTGACATGTCACGTGACCCGTCGGGTGTTTCAAGAGAGCAGAAAGTGTCGGCACCAGCAGAGGAGCCTGTTCTACACCACAGCGTGTCCCAAGATAGGGCGACCTGGAGCGCAGCTACAACAAGGGGAACCAAGGAAACGAAGTTACCTGCTGCTTCGAACGCACTAGATGTGAGTCCACAAGTTCTGGAAGAGTTGCAGCGAGCCGACCATACCTTGGAGGGTTGTTTTTCGTTGATCGGCAAGGCAACGACAAAGCGATCAGCAAACGTCGAAGTTGTTTTGACCAAAGGGATTCTTTACCGACGCTACAGATCTCTGACGAGGAAGGAAGTAGATCAGCTGGTTGTTCCCCAAAGCCTGCGCCAGTTCGTCCTTAAGATGGCGCACGAAGGAGTTTTGGCAGGCCACCAAGGTATCAAACGCACCACTGACAGAATACTAGAAGAGTTCTATTGGCCAGGCGTTCAGGCTGAGGTGACACGATTTGTGCGCTCATGTGACATCTATCAGCATACTGTTCCGAAGCACCTAGTCGGACGTGTCCCCCTGGGGAACATGCCAGTGATTGACACGCCATTCCAACGTGTGGCGATTGATATAATCGGGCCACTCTCGCCGACATCGGCAAAAGGAAACCGATATATCCTGACAATGGTGGACTGCGCCACACGCTATCCTGACGCCGTTGCATTGCCAAGCATTGAGACGGAGAGGATAGCAGAAGCGTTGGTGGAAATGTTCTCGCGTGTGGGAATTCCAAGGGAAATCATGAGCGACCGAGGCCGATCCTTCACTTCAAGTTTAATGCAAGAACTAAGCAGACTACTGTCCTTCCGACATTTGCCAACAACCCCATACCACCCTATGGCGAATGGCCTTGTTGAGCGTTTTAATGGCACGTTAAAACAAATGATACGGCGCATGTGCCAGGAAAGCCCAAAGAATTGGGACAGATACTTGGCGCCATTATTATTTGCTTATAGAGAGGTGCCTCAGTCCAGTCTGGGATTTTCTCCTTTCGACCTACTGTATGGTCGATACATTAGAGGCCCAATGGCCATTCTAAAGGAATTATGGACACGGGCAACTCTTGATGAAGAAACCAAGACCACATATGGTTATGTTATGGAGCTTAGCGAACGTTTACAGGAAACGTGCAGAATTGCTCACGAGGAGCTGCAGAAAGCCAAGCTGACACAAAAGAAGTACTACGATCGCAAAGCAAAGCCACGTCAGCTCTGCGCCGGAGAGAAGGTGTTGTTATTGTTACCTTCCGATAACAACAAACTAATTCTAACCTGGAAAGGCCCCTTCACTGTATTGGAAAAACGTAGTGAAGTCGACTATGTTGTTGATCTGGGCACCCGCACCAGTCTGTTCCACATTAACCTCCTGAAAAAGTATGAGGAGAGACCACTTTCGACGGACACGGCGGGACTCGCAGCTGCCACGTTGCAGATACAACAACCGCAAGAGAAACCGGAACTACCATTGTCTCCACTAGAACAACGTCAGACCTACCGTGACGTCAAAGCCGCCAACACCTTGACTCGTGAAGCGATAAGCACGTGGACCGAGAGGGCCTTGCTCTCGTGTGGAGAGACTCAGAAATCCCACGTCTATCTCTTCGGCAAACAATTTGTACTTCAGAGGGGTGACCTACCACTCGTCGACAAGAATTGGCAGAATATATCAAGGGCAGCGAAAATGTAGGCGCTGACTATATGAGCAGAGTGTGAACTTACACCGTCAGATGCGCCGACTGCATTTATTGCGTTTGTGACCACCTTATGAACTACTTATGTGTGTGTGGAAAAACAGTTACATGTGAACACTTTGTGCCTTACGGACTGCGAACTTTATCCATGCACGTGCTTCGAAAAGTTGTTTAAATGAAACAACTTTCTAAAGTGGGGGGTAAAATGTCATATGTAAGTGCCGCGAGGTGCCACTGGAGGATCGCAGCGGCCACCCAAGCTCTGGGAAGAAGTGAACGGGTGCACGATCACGGCGGCACGAGGCGCGATCTCGCAGCGTTCGAACCAGGCGGACAGCAGTTCCGAGCTCCTGGGGTGAACGAGACGAGCTCGCAGTGTTCGAGCCAGGCGGGCAGCAGTTCGGAGCTCCTGGGGCGAACGAGGCGAGAGGACCTGCCTGGCGAGACGTCCGTGGCAAGGTGCAGAGGATCGCGGAGCCGGGCGTGAACGAGGGCGTCCGAAGAAACAGGGCTCCTGCTGCCAGTGCTCGAGGCGCTGGCTGACCCGAGTGCCGCCGGTCCCTGAGCGGCTGCACCTGAGCTGTGCCCAGCAGCGTTCGTCTGGCACAGATGTTGCTGTGCTAGACGCGGTCCTCACGTGCGACCGCCGCACGTGGATTGCGAGCGGCGTACGAGCTGGCCACCGAGGTCGTGCTGGACAAGGCGTTCCCTGCCTGCTGCCGTTGCTGCTCCTGAGCGTGCCGAGCCCGAGAACCGTGCTGGACGGGGCCTGAACGTGTCGTCGTCGTAGTCGGCTCGAGCACGGGTGAATCCGCAGCGCCTTGGACGACGGAAGCGTGAGCCTCGAAACACGGGACTGTCACAGCCCGTTTATAATCGTGTGCTGTGCGTGTGTGGACACACTGACTGCCGTTACGCAGATCACCAGCTATCTCTGTATATATATTTTTAGGGTTCTTTTCCATTTTGATAAATGCTCCAAAACGACTCTCTGTCTTTCTTCCGCATCACTGCGCACTAGCGAAAGTGCCGAATAGTCCCAAACATCACAGTCAGCATTACTTTCTCCGACTTCCGTCGTGAGGCGCCACCCAGAGGGTACTCTCCCCCACGACCGTAAAGCAGGCGCGGACGCTAGCCGACGGGGGAGAGTAGGGTAGAGCTATCGGAGAGGGCGTTGAACCGTTGGATCGGCCGCATCTGGCTGGCATTGAAAATAGAGGCGCTGAACGGGCGATAGAAGCCTTTCACGCAATACAGCACAACCCTGTAACATAGGATCACGTGAGGGGTAGTGGATGCCGTTCATCGCCTTTAACAGTTCTTTTCCGCCACATAAGAAGCGTACTTATTAAACACGAGCGACTGTCTCGTTTCTACTATTGACACTTGTGCTGCTGACACTGTGGCACTAACGAAAACCTAGTTGCATTGCAATGTTCGCGACATTGAAATCTTTCCATTTATTGACCGTTTTACAATTAATCGATACGATCGCATCAGCAGGCCCGGTTTTACAATGAAATTGTCGGGTTTCACGTGCCAAAACCACGATTTGATTATGAGGCACGCCGTACTGGGGGCCTCCAGAATAATTTGGACCGCCTGGGGCTCTTTAACGTGCACCTGAGTCTAAGTACACGGGTGTTTTCGCATTTCGCCGCCATCGAAATGCGGCCGCCATGACCGGGATTCGATCCCGCGACCTCGTGCTCAGCAGCGAGGTGGCGAGCGGTCCCGTTTCCTTCTCAGCGCATTGGACTAACAAGCAATCTTGAAATGCTTTGTACTTTGCTTGAAATTAATGATGAAAAAGTTGTTATAGGACTTAGTTACCGCCCTCCTTCGTATACTATCCCTTTTGTAAATGAATTACACGATGCCATTACCAGTGTTCTATCACGTTGCCCCACTTTGCCACTGTTTCTACAAGGAGACACCCCTAACATAGCATGGTATTCTGAACCACCATTAGCTTACTACAACAAACTAGCGCAAGATTTTTTAGACGTGCTCTACATTTTCATTCACTCAGCTAGTCCGGCAACCTACTAGAATCACTTCAACCATGTCGAACATTCTTGATCTGCTACTAACATGTGAACCTGATTTTGTTTCTAACGTTACATGCTTACCTGGCTTAAGTGAACATTCACTTATTACTTTTGAGATTAACTTTTCGTGACCTAAAACTTCAAAAAATATAAGTTTATTAGAAACTACGTGAAGTAACTTTGAGGCAATTACCCGTGAGCTTTGCACGTCTATAGATACATTTTTTTTAAATACTTCGACGAACATCGTGTTCAATCTAACTGGAGCATGTTTATAGCTAAAGTCGCTGAATTAATTAACAAGTATATCCCGCTTCAACGACTAATTTTAAATCGTCATGCACCATGGTTTAATGTTACTCTTAAAGCGATACTAAAGCAAAACAATAATTCAACATTTACTGATAAAGCATTCTTCGAAAACTCCGCTGTCGTTAATTACACTGCAATAGGTCAATTATTAGAAGAGAAATGAAGCTCAAAGTTAATTTTTTTTAATTTCGCGCGGTAACCCCGACGTCCGCACTTCAGTGTGACGTCACGACTTCTAAAGTAATTTTTCGTATTTGGGCCACGTAGGCTCAGTAAAAGTCAGCGAAACTTGCCATATTCTATCTTGGGCTCCTTTAGAACCTAATGTAGTCAATCTTCACCGCTAAAAAATTAACTCGGGCCTAGAAGACGTTGTCAAAATCCATGACGTCACGGTGAGCTAGTGCGGGAACTTCAAAGCGGCATCGCCACTCGGCTCTGTGTTTTTCGTTTCTTTCTGGATCACCAAGCGGCTCCTCGCGGTAAGAGTGCTGTTTTCGGTATTGTGGGAGGCTAATCTACTGATACAGAAGAAATCATTTTTCCCTTTAGTGTACCGTTAAGCGCCTAACAAACAAAAAAAGGCACCTTTATGGGTTAACCCGGTTACGTCCCAGTGAATGCTGGGAATCGTACAAACAGGCTTCCGAAGAATGCATTGCTTCCCTTAAAAACTCGAAGAATTATCAAAAAAAAAAACACCTTGTCATCTATGCTGACAACCGGTCCGCGAATGTTCTGGCACTCAGTAAATACCAAGGCTGACAACATAGTAAACATTATCGACAGCGCTGGTGGCGTCATTTCTCCCGAAAAATGCGCATCCATGTTTAACACCATTTTTTTCGCGCAATTTTTCTGATGACAAAAATATCTCGCTGCAAGAATTTTCATACACCGAAAAGACTATTATGTTTCCTATAATTATTCATTCTATCAGTGTTGAAAATGCTATTAACAAATTAAAACGTTCCTCTTTACCCGGCTGCGATGAAGTTGAGTTCTTGAAAGCCACAAGGGTGTATTCACCAGTTATTTTACCTAGACTATTTCAGCAATCATTGGCCACGGGACCTCTTCCAGCTGAGTTGAATATCGGGAAGGTGATTCCACTTTTCAAGTCAGGTAACCGGCAATCACCATTAAATTACCGGTCCCTTTCCCTCACAAGCATTCCCTGCAAAACATATTTTGTTTTCAAACCTAGCTTGCCAACTTTCTCGCCATCGCAACATGGTTTTCGCAAATCATATTCTTGTGAAAGCCAACTAATATCTTTCACTCACAAACTTCATGCCATCCTTGATCGTGCTTTTCTAATTGACTGCATTTTTCTAGATTTTTCTAAAGCGTTTCACAAAGTATGCCTATAAACTGTTTCTCTACAAAGTACGCCAGCTTAATATAGACACTAAACTGCTCTATTGGGCAGAACTCTTTCTCACTAACCTTCCCCAGTTTGTGTCTACAAATAACGTAAATTCAGAGCACACTGCTGTTCGATCTGGGGTTCCTCAAGGGACTGTACTAGGCCCTTTCCTCTTTCTTATTTATAATAATGACGTACCTTGATGCTATTAACAAATGGTGGAGCATATGGTTGATGGAACTTAACATAACGAAATGCAAACGTATGCGCATATCTCGAACATCATCTGTTTCTTCCACTTACCACATCGCTAATACTTCTTTGGAGATTCTGTCCTCATACAAATACCTGGGCATTCACATTACAGTTGATGATGGTATGTACAGCGCAACAGCTGACTCAAAGCGGGAAGGAGAGACCAAGCGCTCACTGCCAACTAAAATTTATTTTCGCCAAACACGCGTATACACTCGCACACGTGAACTGGAAGAATGATTGCTATGTTAGCCTCATTTACAGCCGACTTTGCAAACACTTTTCAAAACAGATCGGTAAATGACAACTGGTGCTTATTCCGCGATAAACTCAAAGAAGTTGAAACTATTTGTGTGCCAAAGATAACGATCTGCTCAAGGCAGAGTGATCCGTGATTTAACCGCGAAGTTAAGAAATGAATAAACAAGAAAAAAAGAGCATTCAGAAAAGCTACCCGAACAAATGCTCCAGAAGACTGGCAAAATTACAAAGCCATAGCACGCCATACAGAAACTGCAATTCTCGAAGCTAAAGACAAATTTTTTAATTGCACCCTTCCCAATATGATTAAAACTGACCCGAAAAAGTTTTGGCAAATAGTTAACCCAAAACCAAATAGCCCTGCTCCCTTACTAATTTCCGAAAACGGAGCCATGTTTGACTCGAGAGATAGCGCAGAGCAATTTAGCAAATGCTTCTCATCAGCTTTCACTAACGAACTGCCGCTTGATAACACTCACATACTTGAACAACCACCATACAATTCACTTTTTCTTCCATCTTGGTATCGGAACATAGTGTCACTCGTGCAATTGACAGGCTTCCTCATAAAACCGGCCCAGGTCCTGACGGTATAAGTGCTAAGCTTCTAAAATTAACGTCGCACTACTCTTCTGCCTTGTTATCTCTAATTTTTCAGCAATCCTTAGATCCCGGATGCCTGCCGCAAGATTGGAAATCAGCATTAGTAATCATCATCATCATCATCATCATCATCAGCCTATATTTTATGTCCACTGCAGGACGAAGGCCTCTCCTAGAGCACTGCACGGGCCGATTTTTGCGGCGCGGGCCCGGCCCGGGCCCGTTTTTGCATTGGGCGGCCCGCCCGAGCCCGATCAAAACTTTTATGGCGAGACCCGGGCCCGGCCCGGGCCCGGAAATAATCTACGTTACCCGCCCGGCCCGGCCCTGCCACCCCTTTACCTTAAGCCCGAGCCCGGCCCGAGCCCGGCTCGAAACCGGCCCGAACCCGGCCCGAGACCGAAAAATACATGTTTTTCAGAGTTGAGAATCCCGGGAATAACTCGCACAAAGCCCGAGCCCGGCCCGGGCCCGCGTCAAAAATCCCGAGCCCGGCCCGGGCCCGGGTCAAAGAGCACACGCCGTGCCCGAGCCCGGCCCGAGCCCGTGAAAAAACTGCTCTACCCGGCCCGGCCCGGCCCACGGGCCGGGCCGGGCCCGGTCTTTCGGGTAAGCCCGAGCCCGTGCAGTGCTCTAGCCTCTCCCTGCGATCTCCAATTACCCCTGTATTGCGCTAGCGTTTTGCAACTTGCGCCTGCGAATTTCCTAAATTCATCATCCCACCTGGTTTTCTGCCGTCCTCAACTGCGCTTGCATTAGTAATACCGGTATTTAAATCTGGTGACGCAACAGATCCTAATAATTACAGGCCTATATCACTGACATCAATTTGTTGAAAATTACTGGAACACATCTTGTACACTCACATTATAGCCTATCTTAACGAAAATAGTCTGCTGCTCAATAACCAACATGGCTTTCGTCAAAATCGCTCGTGTAAGACGCAGCTATACAAACTTATAACCGATATTCACATTTCTTTACACAAATTGGTTTGCACAGACGCCATTTTAATTGACTTTTCTAAAGCTTTTGACCGGGTGCCTCATAATCGTCTAAAACTGAAAGTTAGGAACCTACAGCTTGACTCTAACACGACGCGATGGATTGAGGAATTCCTAACCAATCGATTTCAAGTAATCTCTTTGAACAACTGTTTTTCTAACCGCACTCACGTGACTTCGGGAGTTCTTCAAGGATCTGTTCTTGGTCCGCTACTATTTTTAATTTACATAAATGACATCGCAACTAATGTTACTTCACAAATACGTCTTTTTGCAGATGACGGCGTCTTGTATAATGAAATAAACTGCCCGGCCGACACCACTGTGCTGCAGTCTGATTTAACAAAACTTACCGAATGGTGTGACATATGGCAGATGGAAATCAACATAGCCAAAACTAAACACGTAAAATTTGCTCCTTTTACTCGAGTTACCTCTGTCCAGTATAAAATACGTTGTATTACTATTTACAAAGCATCTTCAATGCTTTGTCAATAGTAATACCACAATGAATAATAGTAGTAATACCCACATTGAACACATTAACACAAAAGCATGTAAAAAACTTGGTTACCTAAAACGGCACTTACACCTTGCGGACACAGATACCAGGCTTCGCGCATACAGTTCTCTTAACAGGCCCTCTTTAGAATATGCGTCCATAATTTGGCACCCCCATCATTCAAATCTCACGAACCTACTTGAATCAGTCCAAAATAAAGCTGCGCGGTTCATCTCGTCTTCATATTCTCGCTATCAAAGTGTGTCAGCCTTACAGAAATCACTAAATCTCTCTTCTCTTGACATGTGCAGGAAATTAACACGGTTGTCATTCTTCCATAGCCTTTTCCACAGCAACATCCCATTTGCCCGAGCCCATATTCTTCCCACTGCTCACATATCGACGCGCTCAGACCATGTTCATAAAGTAAAACCTATATTTGCCAGGACTAATCTTTATCAAAATTCGCCTCTAGTTTTATCTATTGCCGAATGGAACTCACTCCCTTCAAACATTGTCTCGCTTACGGAATCATCATCATTTCACGCAGCACTATTAACCTTCTTGGAGTGTGTCAACCTGTCATAACCCACGTATTACACTCGAATATTTACTTGAACATGTTTTTATGTGCTTAGTATTGTATAATTATTACCGTTTCATCTGATATGTACTTGCGAAACATCTGTATTTCTGCCGACTTTTTTTTTTTTACTAATGTTTTGACGGGGACTGATCGTCCTCTTCGCGTTTTCAGTTCTCTAGCGTTTTTTTTTTACGCTACCAGATATTGTATAAACATCGTTTTTGTTCTTGTTTTCGTTTCTTTGTATCAGTTCCACGTTTTGGTAATTTTACTGATAATAATAGCTTGCCATATTATTTATATTCTACACTGCACGTCCATTTCACCTTTTCCTTCCCCCCCCCCCTATGTAATGCCCTAACGGGCCTTTAGTGTCCTTAAATAAATAAATGAAACACTAAGGCCCACTAGCCTAAATTAAAGCAGCTCTGCCACAAGAGATGTCAGACCTTTGAAGAAATACAGATAAAAAATTGGAGGACGCTTAAGCTTCGCCTTTAAGAGTAGAACGCGATAGCGTTATCGGGACCCGTTCGCATCGCATCGTTCGCATGCGGCAAGTAGGCTTCATTCACTGCAACACTGAACGTGGGAAAGCCAGCTTACAAAGACCAAGCTTACACCAATCCCCAAAAGTCGGCTTCACTTTTAAACGAAAATGCATTGCTGGAAACACGTTTTTTCAGGGGCAATATAAGTGGTCCTATATTAAAATGTGAAGGCCGTAGCACCTTTTTTATTATTTTATTAATTCTTTGCCCCGACGCGCGCAGGTCTAGTAGAAATGTGTGAGCTTCCTCGTAGCAGAATTAGGTTTTCTCGTACATTCAAATTACTATCCGACGCCGATTGGTAAACAATCCGACGGCGAATCCAACGCCGAATAGTAAAGAAGTACTTTATCATTTTTGCTGACGGATTTCACTGTGAGAAATTCAATTTTTGTTCACCAAAACCTTGCACCACGTGGAGGGCCTGCGCGGTCGATGTGGTTGGATGATTTTCACCGCCACCCGCGATCACACACCGGTTGCTCACGCCAGATTTTCTGCGACACGGGTACCCAAACGCTATCGCGTTAAAACTCTCAGCCCTTCCACTGGGGTGGAGATGGAAGACCAGCGGAGCTGTACTATGGTGGGAATTATGTATTTCCAATTATGACTTTTAAGATGTGATGGTGTAATTGGTTATTTGAACTATTAAAGAATGAGAAATATACATGATCCGGTGGTTTTCATTTGTTTAGTGACTATAGTACCATGGCCTTATGGTCGCTACGGTACACCGCCATAGAGTGTACGGCAAAGGTTGGCACGTTCTTCATAAACACGTCACCAACGCCGCGCGTGTTCGGTGCGAACGCGGGCAAAACGCCGCCGCCGTCGACAACAGTTGTGCGCGTTGTTTGTGTGACCGCACACAACCGCTGTCAAAACGCTGGCTACGTGACGGAACGGCTAAACGCTGTTCGGCGTTTACGGCTAAGCGCGCGTCGCTTGCCCTCGTGCGCTCTCACTCGAACATAAGTCGCGTTTGCTCTCCGCCATGCGTTCGATCCCCGACCACGGCCGGGCTCGACTGGCGCGCGCGCTCGCTTCTTACGGCCTCCTCACCCGTCGGGGAAACAATGGGAGAGTTTCTCAGCACGTTTCGCCACCCGTCGGCGGTAGGGGCGCTGCGACCCTGACCCTGCTCTCTGGTGGCCGAGTGGAGCTCAGCGGCAGCAGGAGCAGTGAATAAGTTCAATTTTTGTTTATTTTATTGCGATAGCAATTATATGGACACTTCAACCGGATTTCTGCCGTCGCCGTCGCCGTCGCCGTCGTCGTCGCCGTCGCCGTGAGGTTCCGTATAGATAAAATCTTCGCCGCGCGCCGTATGCCCCAGCGGAAGCGTGCGGGGACGCGCGCTATCACGGATAGCGAACGCACTCAATCCCCCCCGCGCAAGCAAGGAAGCGGAAAGCCAGCGCCGGAGGGAGCAAGGGGGGGGGGGGGAGGGGGGGCGGGCACTTTTTTGCCAACAACCGCGCTCGTCGCTCGTCCGCACAGTCTCTTATCTCTCCCACGCGCAAGCAAGGAAGCGGGAAGCCAGCGCCGGAGGGAGCGGGGGGGGGGGGCACTTCTACGCTGCCAACAACCGCGGTCGTCGTTCGTTCGACCGCACCGTCTCTTATCTCCACACGGCTCTGACCTTTATGCGCCCTCAGTTTCCGTTGAAGCGATAGACCGCACGTACCTGCGCGGGCGAAGGTACGTTGCGCTGCCAGCGTTTTGACAGTCGTTGGCTGCAGTCATTCAGTGTGATCTATTCATGTTTGTTTGTGCGCGCTCACACCACGCTTGTTCATTCAGTTAGTAATAGTCGGGCCACATTTTCCAACGCACGCTACACATGCAATGCTGCCCAGATCGGCAGTGCAGCACTACAGGTGTGTCCCTTCGCACGCGCTGCCCACGGTAAGCGCTTCTCATCAACACCACCGTTTCACACGCGCCTTCTCGTGGTCATCGAGTCTCTTTCATGTCGGTCTACTTACGCCACAGCACACCTGCTTACTTAATCAGCTCATGTTTACTACAATTCATATTGCTACCAAGGCCGCTCACCTTACTTCGTATGACATTGCTGTGTTGCTATCGCATTCATTGCTTCGCCCTTAGGGCGAAACTGTGACACTTTTTTATTTGGTTGATAGAACTGTTAAGGTACCCGAGCTATCTATATATATATTGCCGCCAGCATACTGAGAACGAAAAGACGCCCGCCGCATCATAGCTGTGTCTCAAAAGAACCGCCACAACATAAGCGTCAGGCAGGGCACCGCAAGGCAACGCTGCGCCGCACGTACCCACACCACGTGCTGACCGACCGGTGGCTCGTGCTCGAGGATCGGATGAATGGCACGCGACAGGAGGTGAAAAAGAAGAGAACAACGTTCGAAGGAGTGAAGCACAAGGGACGCTTTTGTTTGAGTCTACAACCTTTAGTTGACGGGCACAAGTTCGCCCAGAATAAATTAGTTTTTGTAGAAACGGCTGTCGTAACTGTTGGTTACATATCTGGTGGAGGTGCTGGGTATGATTCCAAGCCCCACACGCGCCAGGGAAGGTAGCCCGGATCCCCGAAGTTTGGAGCCAGCGGAATTAACGCCTGTCCACCAACGGACAAGTCGCCGCATACGAGGTGAGGCCCCCGAGTTTGGTCCTCTCGTCGATTCAGCAAGGGCAGCGGCAGCAGTCAGCCTAGGAGCCAGTGCGATGGCTACTCAAGAGATCCCTCCTCACATCGTCGTTGACTCACCCCTGACGCCAGAATCCTTTCACGGAGACACATTCGAGGATGCCGAGGACTGGCTCGAAAAGTTTGAGCGTGTCGCCAGATGTAACGGTTGGGACGAA
This sequence comes from Dermacentor silvarum, assembly GCF_013339745.2. Classification (NCBI taxonomy): domain Eukaryota; kingdom Metazoa; phylum Arthropoda; class Arachnida; order Ixodida; family Ixodidae; genus Dermacentor; species Dermacentor silvarum. The sequence goes on from NC_051157.2 coordinate 225,850,783, forward strand.
ACAAAGAAACTCCGGTATGTGTACTTCGCGCTGGAGGAATCTGCACGCACATGGTTTCAAAACCACGAAGCGTCGTTATCATCGTGGAACGACTTCCGACGAGAGCTGCTTGCAACGTACCCGAGCACGGACCGCAGAGAGGGCAGAAGCCGCTCTTCAGGCGAGGAACCAGCGGAACAATGAAAGTGTGACCATGTACATTGAAGACATGTCCCACCTCTTCCGCCGAGCCGACCCAAACATGGCTGAGGACAAGAAATTACGGCACCTAATGCGCGGTGTTAAACAGGAGCTGTTTGCAGGCCTGGTACGTAATCCGCCCCGCACTGTAGCCGAATTCCGATCAGAAGCGACGACGATGGAGAAGACGCTGCAGCAGCGTGCAAGACAGTACAATAGAGACGCAAGCGTCGCATTATTTGAAGTTGGGACAGGAGCCCTCCCCAGCAACATCGACGCCCTACGTGAAATGGTGAGGTCTATCGTTAGGGAAGAGCTGCAGAAATTGAAGCTGGTTCAAAGCCCTCCTACGGTGTCATCACTCGCTGATGTCGTACGTGAAGAAGTGCGACAAGTAATTTGTGAACCAGAGCCTCAGGTACGGCCCCTAGCACAACCGGAGCGTCAGCCGCGGATATCATACGCCCAAGCTTTACGGCAGGACATTGGACGCGCTGACTCTGCCCGAACTACCGCGACACCCCAGATGCTTCCTCGCAGTATGCCGCCCATGCCGGAAGGAAGACCACGTAAAAGCGATGTATGGCGTACTCCAGACCGGCGTCCCCTCTGCTACCACTGTGGCGAGGCTGGTCACCTGTATCGGGAATGCCAGTATCGTAGACACTGGTGCTGACTATTCAGTCATTAGTAGTGTACTCGCCAGAAAATTGAAAAAGGTATTGACCCATTGGACCGGATCTCCTATACGTACAGCCGGGGGACACTTAGTCGAGCCTGTAGGAATGTGCACAGCAAGGATCGGAATTAGTGGCTTTATGTACGTCAGCAGCTTTATTGTTCTACCCGAGTGTTCCCGTGATCTGATCCTGGGCATGGACTTTTTGCAAGCAAACGGCGCAATAATCGACTTGCAATAATCTCGTGTGTTGTTTACTACGGAAAATGTTGTCACCTTTTCTGATGTGGAACAGCCACATGTTGCCTCTCTGCGTATTGTGGATGAACACGTGACGGTGCCGGCAAGGTGTAGTGTGACTGTCATTGTAAGGAGCGACGCATTTCGAGACTATGAGGGACTTGTAGACGGAAATATTGGGCTGCTACTGGAAAAGCAAATATGTGTGGCAAGGGGCCTTGTTCACCTGCGTAACGGATGTGCGGCTTTCCTCCGTGAATGCGCCTTGCCCTCGAAACGGTGAGCGCCCTTACGAGATAGAAGCATTTTTATCTACACGCCGAAACATTCCGTACCCCCAGCAACATGAGCCTCGATCGGCAGCGCCTATGCGTTATCGGTCGCCGAGTCCGCGTCCATCCTCCATGTCACCGAGGCGTCACTCACTAAGTCCTCGACGGGAAAACTAGAGCCAGCGACCTGTGGAGGCAAGGCCGCTGACGCCCAGGAAACCGAAGGCCCTCCATCGCTAACCCGACGAGACGACGGCAGTGACACCGCGACGAACAAATACAGTGATGGCGACGCAACTTCTGAGTTGCGTGTCATCATCGACGACTTCGAAGTGACTGCGTTGATAGACACTGGTGCTGACTATTCAGTCATTAGTAGTGTACTCGCCAGAAAATTGAAAAAGGTATTGACCCATTGGACCGGATCTCCTATACGTACAGCCGGGGGACACTTAGTCGAGCCTGTAGGAATGTGCACAGCAAGGATCGGAATTAGTGGCTTTATGTACGTCAGCAGCTTTATTGTTCTACCCGAGTGTTCCCGTGATCTGATCCTGGGCATGGACTTTTTGCAAGCAAACGGCGCAATAATCGACTTGCAAGAATCTCGTGTGTTGTTTACTACGGAAAATGCTGTCACCTTTTCTGATGTGGAACAGCCACATGTTGCCTCTCTGCGTATTGTGGATGAACACGTGACGGTGCCGGCAAGGTGTAGTGTGACTGTCATTGTAAGGAGCGACGCATTTCGAGACTATGAGGGACTTGTAGACGGAAATATTGGGCTGCTACTGGAAAAGCAAATATGTGTGGCAAGGGGCCTTGTTCACCTGCGTAACGGATGTGCGGCTGTCCTCTTGACTAACTTTGGCAATGAGGCACAACACGTGGCGAAGGGAACAGCCATAGCATCTCTTCATGGCTATGAACAAGTTACGGATATATCGACTCTCGATACAGCATCACCAGCATCTGGGACTTTAGACAGTGTGCTCGCATCTATCGATATTGACCAAGAGCTGTCATCACCACAAAGACATACGATTGTGAGCTTGGTCAAAGAGTTCGCCGAATGCTTCTCTACTTCATCGAAAGTCCATCGCACTCCCGTTGCAAAGCACCGCATTATAGTCGAAGAACCCGTAAGACCAGTGCACCAACACCCGTACCGAGTGGCTCCAAAAGAAAGGGAAGCGATAAGAAGTCAAGTACAGGAAATGCTCAAGGACGACGTCATACAGCCATCCAATAGCCCGTGGGCATCTCCGGTAGTTCTGGTCAAAAAGAAGGATAACACCCTACGTTTTTGTGTAGACTACAGAAAACTCAACCTCGTCACGAAGCGGGATGTTTATCCACTCCCACGCATCGACGACACCTTGGACAAACTACGCGATGCTCACTTCTTCTCTTCTTTGGATCTTAAAAGCGGGTACTGGCAAATAGAAGTGGACGAGCGAGATCGCGAAAAAACGGCATTTGTGACACCGGATGGTTTATATGAGTTTAAGGTGCTTCCATTTGGTCTGTGTTCTGCGCCCGCCACTTTCCAGCGGATGATGGACACTGTTCTTTCCGGACTGAAATGGCAGTCCTGCCTCGTTTACCTTGATGATGTGGTGGTCTTCTCCACTACATTCGAGCAGCATGTGCAGCGGCTGAGGGCAGTTCTGGATGCCATTCGCACGGCGGGATTGACCATAAAACCCGAAAAATGTCACTTCGGTTTTCGCGAACTCCGCTTTCTCGGACACATTGTCAGTGCTCAAGGCGTCCGCCCTGATCCTGAGAAGATCACGGCAGTAGAAAAGTTTCCGAAGCCAAGAGATAAGAAAGCTATCAGGCGTTTCCTGGGACTGTGTGCCTACTACAGGCGTTTCGTAGAAAACTTTTCTAAAATTGCCGAACCACTCACGCGGCTTACAAAAGAAGATGTCCCTTTCGTGTGGCAGAAAGAACAAGAAGACGCCTTCTCTGAGCTACGACGACGTCTGCAGAGTCCTCCCATACTTGCCCATTTTGATGAAGATGCCGAAACAGACATCCACACCGACGCGAGTAACGTTGGTCTCGGCGCCATACTTATTCAGTGGCAGAATGGAGAAGAAAAAGTCATTGCGTACGCAAGCCGTACTCTATCGAAAGCTGAAACAAATTACTCAGCTACAGAAAAGGAATGCCTGGCGGTTATATGGGCCATCAGCAAGTTCCGGCCATACTTGTACGGCAGACCGTTCCGAGCCATCAGCGACCAACATTCATTGTGCTGGCTGGCGAACCTCAAGGACCCTTCTGGAAGACTCGCTAGGTGGAGCTTGCGTTTACAGGAATATGACATCACGGTTGTTTACAAGTCCGGTCTCAAGCACAATGATGCTGATTGCTTATCACGTGCACCGATCGAATCTACTGCTGCTGAATACGAGCAAGATTTCCCGTTTCTTGGGGCTGTGAACACGTCGGAAATGGCTCATCATCAGCGTTCTGACCCGGAATTACTCCTGCTCATCCAGCACCTGGAGGGTCGGCAAGTAAAAGTTCCACGAGTTTTTGTCCGCGGATTGTGTTCGTATGTCCTCAAGAACAACGTCCTCTACAAAAGAAACTTCCAGCCCAGTGGCGAGACGTTTCTACTTCTCGTACCATCATCGCTACGACCTGAGATCTTAGAAGCTTGCCATGATGACCCTTCAGCTGGTCACTTGGGCGTTAGTAGGACTGTGGCAAGAATCCGCCAAAAATATTACTGGCCGAAGTTGATGAACTCAGTGCAGCACTATGTAAAATCGTGCCGAGATTGTCAAAGGCGCAAAACACCGCCACTCAAACCAGCAGGCCTTCTGCAACCAATACAGCCACCAGCAGTACCATTTGAACAGATCGGAGTAGATTTACTTGGGCCATTTCCCGTTTCGTCCTCAGGAAAGCGATGGATTGTGGTAGCGACCGATTACCTCACCCGGTATGCCGAGACTTCTTCTATCACAACAGCAACCGCCATTGAAGTGGCTCAGTTTTTCGTCACACACATCGTATTGCGACACGGCGCGCCTAAGGTTGTCATAACAGACAAGGGAACAGCTTTTATGGCCCGTTTGATGCAGTCTGTTATGAAACTAACGCATACTGATCATAGGAAAACCACAGCATACCATCCGCAAACAAATGGCCTGACTGAACGGCTCAATAGAACGCTCGCTGACATGATCTCGATGTACGTGGACATAGAGCATCGAACATGGGACAGTATTCTACCATACGCTACCTTTGCGTATAATACTGCAGTACAAGAGACGACACAGTTTACGCCATTTGAACTTGTTTACGGCCGGACCGTAACAACGACACTGGACGCGATGTTACCTGTGAATAACAGCAGCGAAGACGACCCTGACGTTAGTGAATACATAGAAAGGGCTGAAGAGGCACGACAGTTGGCGAGGCACCGCATCGTCAGCAGCACGTCGACGCAAACCGATACAACCTAAGGCGAAGAGAGGTGCAGTACTACCCTGGAGACAAAGTGTGGGTATGGACGCCTATACGTACACCCGGTCTTTCGGAAAAGTTACTGCGCCGTTATTTTGGCCCCTATAAAGTACTTCGCCGGCTAAGTCCCTTAAACTACGAGGTAACTCCCGAAGGTCAAGTGCGCTCCACACGACGCAGGACTCGTCCAGAGGTCGTACACGTAGTACGAATGAAGCCTTACTACGAAAGGCATTGAATAACAGAATTTGCAGATGTGCCCAAGAATACCACCGGCCGTCCCTCAGCTTTGTTCTTTTAAAGCTGTCGGCCTGTCTAGGCCTTTTCTACGCATCGGGACGATGCTTCTTCGGAGGGGGACTAATGCCGCCAGCATACTGAGAACGAAAAGACGCCCGCCGCATCATAGCTGTGTCTCAAAAGAACCGCCACAACATAAGCGTCAGGCAGGGCACCGCAAGGCAACGCTGCGCCGCACGTACCCACACCACGTGCTGACCGACCGGTGGCTCGTGCTCGAGGATCGGATGAATGGCACGCGACAGGAGGTGAAAAAGAAGAGAACAACGTTCGAAGGAGTGAAGCACAAGGGACGCTTTTGTTTGAGTCTACAACCTTTAGTTGACGGGCACAAGTTCGCCCAGAATAAATTAGTTTTTGTAGAAACGGCTGTCGTAACTGTTGGTTACAATATTGTTTTTCATGCTTTTTTAGTTTCTTGGTTAGTTTGGTAGGACGTTAGTAGGTAGCGAATAGTTCAATTTTTTAATTTTTTTTTGGAAGCGGGTTGTGGCGCACGTGTTGCATGGTGAAAGCACTGTAAAGCGGCAGTTTTAAACCGCGTTAGGGAAGCTAGCGGAGGTAGCCGGATAGCGAGTATGCCGTACGGCTTACCGTGGGGCTTTGTTCAGGTATTTTATTGGGCTTTCTCGTTAGGTGGACGGGTGGACAATGGTGCGGCAGGCTAGGAAGGACAGGGGTGATGACGAGCTGGTACAGTGCGAGGAGTGCAAACGTTGGTGTTATTTGGACCAGACGCACTTCGCCAGTTTAGCCGACGCTGAGGAGGCTAGCTTCGCGTGCAGGTCGTGTGAAGGATTTAAGGGAGCTGGGCGGCGGATGGAAGGGGAATGGGCAGCCAGTGTGGAAGAGCTCAAAGGGGAGCTGAAGGTGGAGCGAGAGCGGCGAATTGAGCTCGAAACTCGGATCGGCGAGTTGCTTAACAGGGAGGGGGCCGAGGCCGTCCTGGTAAAGCGAATAGCTGGCGAGCTACAAGAAGAACGGGAAAAGCGGGCCGTGCTGGAAGAGCGGGTGGAGGCGCTAATGGTACAGGCGGCGCGTAATCCCGGGTCAGCTCAGGCGGGCGGCGGGGACAGCGCGGAGACTCAGGCAGAGGCATGCCATGAGAGCAGGGAGGGACGCCTAGGGGCCGTTGAACAGCAGGCGAGAGCCGGCGGCAACACGGCGGTTCCACAACTCTACAGCGAGGTAGTGCGGCAGGCTTCGGGTGGGAAGGGACGAACGGCAGGGAGCACATCGTCACGTGTCAGTGGCGCACGGCGGGTGGAGAACCAGCTAGCGCGAACTGGAGGACGACAATCGCAGGCGGGAGGCAAACGTGTAGAGCGAAGGGTCCTAGTGGTGGGGGACTCCAACGTAGCTAGGGTTAAGGAGGGCGTCCTTACATCAGTGAAGGCAGACGGACGGGTGAGGGTGGAGGCCCAGTCAGGGAAGTGCATGGTTGACGCAATGGCAAAAGCTCAGATGGTGGTATCTGACAACCTCGAGCATGAACATCTGGTCGTTATCCATGCTGGTCTCAATGATGTGCTGAAGGGAAGGAGCCAGAACCTAAACGGACAGTTAGAGGTTGGGTTGCGTAAACTCAGAGAAACCTCTGCGAATGTGCATGTGACCATATGCACAATCCCACATGTCCGGGGCCAGGCTAGCGGAGGGTGCTTGAGGCTAACCGGGTCATTAGGGGTCTGAGCAGACCACTTGGGTATGGCATAATGGAGGTAAACCGGGAAGTGTACGAGTCTGGCTCCCACCCTTTTGCACAGGATGGCATTCACTACAGTGGTGCCACGGGCGGGAGCGTAGGTAGTAGGATAGGGCGCCCAGCTACGGCTTTTTTGGGGGGACCCAGAGCCCTAAGACCACCAGTGTAGACGAAGACGGACCCAGAGAGGTTTAGCGTGGAAGCTTGGGCGTGTTGGTGATTCATTGCCGAAAACACAGCGCAAAAAAAAAAACACGGACACGAGAGAGCGACACGCACACAGCGCTGTACAGCGCAAAAGCCAGAGAGGCCCCAAGATTCAAGAAACGTAGAATCGGTAGGAGAAGAAATAGACGTAAGCACCAGGGGCAAGGTCATTCTGACATAGGGTATATTAACATGCAAGGTGGCAGGAATAGGCTGAAGTGGGAGGAGATAGACGAGCAACTAAGGCAAGAAAAGCTGATGGTATACGGGTTTGTGGAGACACATCTTAGGTACATGGAGCAACCTCCCAGTAATCCTGACTATGCATGGGAATATTGCAATAGAACAGAGGGCAGCAGAAAAGGGGGTGGAATTGGTGCATTCATTCATAAAAGTATGAACTGACAAAGGGTCAAACAGGAATGCAAGGAGCATTTATGGCTAAAAGGGAAAGTTGCAGGAGAGCAGACACTCCTTGGCTTTGTATACCTGTGGACAGGAGCAAATGCCAAAGAGGAAAACAAAAAAAATGCTGGAATGCATATCAAGTGACATTAATGAGCTAGGAGAAGGGTGCGAGATTATTATACTAGGAGATATGAACGCACACATAGAAGACATGGACGGGTACACAGACTCAACAGGCAACATGATGCTGGAAATGTGTGAAATGCATGACTTAGTTGTATGCAACAGTACTGAGAAGTGTGAAGGGCACATAACATGGGAGGTAGGGAACCTGCAGTCGACGATAGATTATGCACTAATGTCACATAGGATGCACGATAGGCTTAATGTAATGAGCATAGATGAATATGGCTCCAGAAGTCTAGGTAGTGATCACAAACGTATTAAAGTGAGTTTTGGAAGGGAAATGAAAGTAGGTAGGAGGCAAGATGAACAACCAGGTGGGATATTTTACTCGGAAAAGCAGCTTGGAATAGCAACCCAGCAAATTGAGGAAGTAATTTCAGAGGATACAAAAACAGAATGGACATATGCAAATTTAACAGGACTATTTGAGCTAGAGCTTACTAAGGTACGAGTCAGGACAAAAGGGAACAGAAGAAGTAAACCCAAGAGCTGGTGGGATGAGGAGGTTAAGAAGGCCATAGAGAAACGTCAGGAAGCATCCAGGGAACACAGGTATTCAAAGCAGAGGGGTGAACCACAAGCTGATGTAGGCAGAAAATGGAATAACTTCTTAAACTGTAGAAGGGAAGCATCCAATTTGATCTATGAGAAGATCAGAAGAAAGGGGAGCCAATGGTTGTCAGAAGTAAACAAAAAGGATAGAAAAGCAGCGAAGAAATTTTGGAAACATCTCAACTCCTTGAGTAATAAGACTAGCCTAGAGCAGAGGTTTATAGTTACAGCTCAAGGTGTTCGACTAGAGGGAGATGAGGCAATGGAACATATAAGAACAATGATGACAGAAAAATTTAAAGAACGAAACATAGCATGTGCTCAATCAGGTGAGGATGGACTAGTCAGTGCAGTGGCTCCACTGGCACAAAGCGAGTGGGAAAGGGCAGAGAAGAGGGTTCCTAGTAGCACGTCGACAGGTCCTGATGGCATCCCAATTATGTTGATAAAGACATTGGGCCCAAAATCTAAGAAAGCATTAAGAGAGGCAGTGAGCAAAATGATAATGGACGGTAAAGCCCCCGACGGGTGGAGACTGAGCAGGATGAGCATGATATATAAGAGAAAGGGGGACAAAGCCGACATAAACAACTACCGTCCCATAACAGTGACGTCAGTGGTTTACAGGGTGGTGATGCAGATTATAAAGTACAGACTGCAGGCATGGGTGGAGAGCGAGGAGGTGCTGGGGGAACTACAAAATGGGTTCCGAAAACAAAGAAGGTTAGAAGATAATCTGTTCTCATTGACACAGTGTATTGAAATAGCAGAAAAGGAACACAGGCCCCTATGGCTTGCCTTTCTGGATATCAAGGGAGCCTATGACAGTGTAATCCAAAAGGATTTGTGGCACATACTGGTCACTCTAGAGGTGGAAGATGGAGTAAGAAATCTTTTAAAAGATATCTATAAAAGTAACAAGGTGCTTATAAACTGGGAAAACAAGGTATCTGGGCCTATAGAGATACAGCAGGGGCTTAGGCAGGGGTGCCCTCTGTCACCTCTGTTGTTCATGCTGTATTTACAAGGATTAGAGAAAAAATTAGAGAGGAGCGGACTTGGCTTCAACCTTTCCTATTTCAAGCAAGGAGAATGGATTAAACAGTCATTACCAGGACTGATGTATGCGGATGACATTGTACTTATGGCTGACAGCAAGGAAGACTTGCAGAGATTAATGGACATCTGTGGTAAAGAGGGAGATAGCTTAGGTTTGAAGTTTAGTAAAGAAAAATCAACTGTCATGACTTTTAATGATAAGCAGGGCAGCGAGCATAGGATACAGGAGGTTACGCTGGAGGTGGTGGAAAGGTACAAATATCTTGGAGTGTGGATAAACAATGGGGCTGAGTACCTAACGGAACATGAAAAATATGTGACGGCTAAAGGTAGCAGAAATGCAGCTGTGATGAAAAATAGGGCACTGTGGAATTACAATAGGTACGAAGTGGTGAGAGGGATTTGGAAAGGGGTGATGGTCCCTAGTTTGACTTTCGGCAATGCGGTCCTGTGCATGAGATCAGAGGTTCGAGCAAGGTTGGAAGTTAAGCAGCGAGGGGTAGGTAGACTGGCTCTGGGAGCACACGGAAATACACCAAATCAGGGGGTACAGGGTGACATGAGATGGACGTCATTCGAGGGCCGGGAAGCCAGCAGCAAGATAGAATTTGAGGAGCGATTGAGAGAAATGGCAGAAAAGCGGTGGGCAAGGACAGTTTTCAGTTATTTGTACATGAGGAATGTTGATACAAAATGGAGGAAGCTGACCAGAAAACTGTCAATCAAATATTTGGACTGCAGGAGGGGTGCAAACCAGGAAACAGCGGTTAAGAAAAAGGTTAAGGAAACAGAGATGTCTGTGGAAAACAGGGATGCAGACGAAATCAGCACTGGGAACATACCGAACTTTCAAGCAAGAAATTGCCAAAGAAAATATCTACGATAATTCTAGGGGAAGCTCTTTGTTGTTTGAAGCCAGGACGGGAGTCTTGCGGACTAAGATGTACCGAGTCAAGTACCAAGGTATAGACACGTTGTGCTGTGCGTGTGGAGAAGAAGAGGAAACGGCTGAACACCTCATACTTTTCTGTAAAGGGCTTAACCCTACAGTGCAAGGCAACGGGGCTGATTTTTTCAAAGCATTGCGGTTTAGGGACAGTGAAGGCAAAATAGACTTTAAGCGGGTAGAAATAACCAAACAGAGGTTATCTGATTGGTGGATAAAATCAAGGCAGGGGTAAATTTCACCCACCACAAAGTACAAAATATGTTAATAGTAATGGCTAGGTGGCGTATGCCACCGCCCGGTTTAAAGGGTTCAGCCTCATCCATCCATGCTCCGCGTACATGCGCTTGCCTTCGCGCTCGCACGATCGTTTTCCCGCGCATTTTATTCGGTGCTCTGTCAGTGTCGTTCAGTATGAAGTAATTTGTGGGCTCCGCGCCCAGAAGGACACTAATAAAGTTCTTCATCCATCCATCCTACCATCCTGAAGACGGTCGTACAGCCTTTAGTACGCGCGGCCACAGCCAAGACTTGGCGCCGTTCATTGCAGATCGGTATATAACTGCTGTGTGATGGTGTATTGCTGTCTTCCGTATTGCAAGTCGCGTTCCGGGAAAACACCCGGTGTTTCTTTTCACCAGTTCTCAAGCAATGAGTTTCAAGCCCGAGTTTCTAGCGCTTTTGGACAAGATATTTGGACAAGATAGCATCATATAATAAAGGGGAATTATAAGATGGACATAACAAAGATCATAGCCTTCTCCTCCGGATGCGCTACTCGGCAAATACATAATTTCACTATAACTCCTTTTTCCTCACGCAGCAACTCTTTTAAGTATTCTTTTTTTACGCGCACAGTAGTGGACTGGAACCAGCTAAAAAAATTACGTCGTCTCTGCGCCAACATTAACTTCTTTTTTTATCATGTTTACAGCGACATTATTTTGTTTGTGCCATGTTTGCAGTGACAGTGTTTTACTTCTTTAGAGTAACGTTGCGTGTGCCCAACCTGTACGCTTTGTATTTATTCAAATAACAGTTTTCTTCATTACCGTGTGCATTTTCTGTACATAACAATGTGTTCGTTATGGTTGTACCACCCTGCTAAAATCACCGCATGGTGATTGCAGTATTTATAAAATAAAAATAAATAAATAATAGCGTTTTTTTTCGATAAAGCCTCCGAACACCTGCCACGCAGGAATGAACTAGAAGTACTCGAAAGAGCAGTGCAGCCCTATTTACAACGCGCTCCCATCTTGAGCTGCCCTGAAGGTGTTGACGACAGTCATGCGATACGATCCGCAAATCTAATTACCGAGAAGTTTCTGAGAATACTCCTTGTAAATCAGTCAAACCAACTGATTGAAGAAAACAACAAGCCTTCGGCCTATATGTACACAAGCCGCCAAGGAAACCCTTCAGATTGTAATTGTGAATAAGACACATTTGTGAGCTACTGTGCCCGCAAGAGTTTTCGCCTGAAAGTATGGCAACCATTGTAAGTGCCATACGAGCAATAAATATTTATTTTCTTTCCTCAAAATGCATTTGATGGCGGTGAGCTGTTCTCCCGGCGCATGCATCCCCAGTGAACTTAAAGAAGCTCGATGCATAAATAAAGTTACACTGCATCTATTTATAAGAAGCCTAGATGAACCATTTACGAGTCCTCTACAATTAGGCGACTTGTTCTTGAATGGACGGTGAGGTAAGAAGCGCGCCCGACCCAATCTTCCAGCGTTGCGCGCGCTGCACAGATCGGCTGGGAGCAGCTGAGCAAGAGGGTGGGGGTCGCAGCGCCCCCCTCCAAGCAGCGGCGATAGGCATGAACTAGCCCCGATGCGAAGGCCGTAAGAAGCGAGCGCGCGCGCCAGTCGAGTCCGGCCGTGCCCCGACAAAGCGCGCGTCCCTCGCTCTCGCGCGCTTTCACTCGCACATACAGCATACGGCCAATGAGTTTTTATTGCGATAGCAATTATATGGACACTCAAAAGCAGATTTCTGCCGTCGCCGTCGCCGTCGCCGTCGCCGTGAGGTTCCGTATGACGTCATTTGGAGATGAAATCGTCGCCGCGCGCCGCCGAACGCTGTATGTGCGAGTGAAAGGGCGCGAGAGGCGCGTCTTTCACGGGGAGCGAACGCACGGCGGAGAACAAACGCGCGTTCTGCGCCGTGCTCGCTTAAGGGCTGCAGAAGTAGGCGTCTCGTTTCTCCTTTACAATCACCATATATGTAGAGCAAACGCGCCTTCTTCAGACGCGCGAGAGGCCATGGGGGAGGGGGAAGGAAGGGAGGCGACGTTTAGCTGCGGCACCAAGTGCCTATTTATATCAGAGGCTCCAGCAACAGTCACCAACGCCGCACGCATTTTGAGCTAACGCGGGCAAAACGCCGATGGCGTCGACAACAGTTCTGCGTGTTGTTGCTACCAAAGCCACTCACCTTTACTTCGTATGACATTGCTGTGTTGCTATCGCATTCATTGCTTCGCCCTTCGGGCGAAACTGTGACATTTTTTAGATGCGAAGCATCTTATGGTCGGGGCTATGTCACTCCCTCCCTCCCTCCGCCGTGCTTTGTCCACACCCCTACTGCGCATGCGCATCCTCCTCCCCCTCCTCTCCTTTCCTTGTCTCCTCTCCTCCCTCCCTCCCCCTCATCTCCTTGTCTCCTCTCCTCTCGGCATTCCTCCTCTCCTCTGTGACGCTCCTCTCCTCTCCGGATTGCGCAACGAATGGCAACACCTGCGGCTCCGCGCGCGATAATGCGAAGCAGCTTAGGTTAGAGGCGCGATGGTAGGCGCCCCAGAGGCACCAGCAACAGTCACCAACGCCGCGCGCGTTCGGTGCGAACGCGGGCAAAACGCCGACGGCGTCGACAACAGTTCTGTGCGTTGCTGGTGCTGCTGCATGTCCAAGTTTATGCAGCTGATAAAACTACCTTGAGTCGACCCCATGGCTGCTTCGCATACTACTCAGGGTTCCCCTACGGGAAGATGGTGTAATTTTTTTTTCTATTGCCGGACGCGACCATCGAAGACTGAGCCCTTAACAGCTTCGCTATAAAAGGCGCGCCAACTCCCTGCGCGTGTACAATCATTAATTTTCAGACGAGATGGTTCGCTGACACAGTCACGACCCAGTTGGTTCTGTGACCTGGTGGAACAGATTGTTGACGCTGTCGTTAAGCAGATGACAGTCTGCGCTTCATGTGTGTCTACGTGTAGCGTGTTAGTTCACGTCCTTGTTTTCGCAGTGCTTCCTGACAGTATCGGGTTCTTGCTCAGGCTCTTGCTTTGCACTTAATGCGCAGCGCAGTGTTCTATAACGTGACAGTCCCCTTGAGCTATGGTCACGGCTTCCATAATCGTTCTAGAGTTGTCATTCGCATGTCTTGCTATAACAGCAGCGTCATCAAACAGTGGAACACAGCCGCACTGACGCCAATGCAATGCCAGAAACCCATCCCTATACATTTCTTTAATATTACAGTGTTCCTGCAGTCTCACATTCAAGCATCTGACCGTCTGCCCACATGCAGGAGAGAGGAACGTCTTACTCTACTACCACGGAACAATCCACGAACCTATTTTAACAGCGGAGCTGTTTAATTTAAGCCCGACCATAGCCTCCTATAAAAAATATAGGAGGCTATGGCCCGACCCACATGGATCGATTTTCTTGCGAAAAACTGGCGAACGGCCACTCGCGGTGTCCAACTGGCGGCTGTTCGCCGTCGGTCAAGGCGGGCTAGATATGTTCGCAGGCAGTCAGCCACTTGCTGGAAGCGGCGAATGAAAGCTGTCAGCGCGGATCAATCAGGGCGCGGTCGCGTCCGACTTCCTGCCGCCGCATTTGACTCGGCTAGCCAGCCTAAGAACCTAGAGCGAACATCGCGACAAAAGCTGCGCGAAACGCGTACAATAATCGACTGACCACAGCCGTCCAGGTGCGACCAGTTGCAGATACGAAACAATTTTTCACAGCGTTTTATTTGGAACGGAATCACGCTGTATCTAGTGACACTGAAAACGTGGCGGCGGCGGTCACCTGTCTTTCGCCGCTTGTGGGTGCAGCACGGCGGCGGCACGCTGGCGTTCCGCCGCGCTGGTGCGGGCCGCACGAAGTTCGCCGTGAAAGTTCGCTCCATTTGGGCCGGGCTTAAAGGGGCACTAAAGACAAACAGGAAGTTCAGCTGGAATAAAAGAGGGACCTTCAGAAATGCATGCAGTTTTTGTTGAGTGCAAAAATATGAGTTATTAGTGGAGAAATTTGTACACAAAAACCAAATATCTCTTCCTCAATTTCTCTCACCCCAGATTCGGCACTGAAGCAGTGTCAACACGGATTTCATTGCTCTCAGCGAATCAGATGGCGCCATGGTACGTCACCGCTTGCGTAAACGGCCGAGGCGCTCGCTCCATCATAGGCTGCATGGCCGCTGCGTTTGCGTTCGCTGTGACTTTTGTTAAGGTGTTCTGTGGCCACGATGGATACCGTTGCTGACGCTGAACCTCGCAACGAAGAGCTCGCCAGGGAAGCAGGACTGCATTTGAGTGACTTCAGTGAACCGGAGCACGAAATGATCCTCCGTGCTCGCGCGGTAGGTCTTTCCGCGTACGATGGCGGTGAGCAGCCGGCAGCGCAGACGGAAAGCGAAGTCTAGTTTTCGTCGACGGAAGGCAGCGTCCGGTCCGCCAGGCGACGATGTTCCCGACAGAACAAGCGTAGAAAGTTGCGCACGTACTCGGTATGGTTATTTCGTGGCTTTATTTAATGACATTCAGCACTCACCGAGCCGCCACTTTGCTGCTGCAGGGGCATCAGTAGGGGATTTGATGAAGGCGACATTGATTGGACAGCTGCTCGAGAAAGGACTGGACTCTGGGGCACGCCAAGATACTTTCCGAGGGCAGGATTGTATACATAATCCGAGGGCGAGAAATGCAGAGAGCACACCATCGGTTTCTCTGGCTCTTTTGCCGTTTTATCATCGGCAGATCACTGAGCCATTGCGAACGCCGGGGCTCATCGCGCGGCACCACATGAAAGGACATAGTCAGGTCAACACTGCCGCTGCCCCTGAGCAAGCGCCTTGTGCCGTTCACACAGCCCTCAACACTACACACACGAGGCATTTTCTGGCTGTTTCCCGCGAAGTCAACGTTTTTCGAGCCCTGCAACGAGCAACCAAACACTGCAACACTGTAGAGCGGAACAGGCGTGCGCGATGATGCATGGAGCAAAAACGAAACTACCAAACTATCATGATCGCATGTAGCGCCATGCCATTGTTTTCTTATTACTTATTTAATTTTGCGCTAAACTTATACGTCCTCGCTTGAAACGGCTTAAAATCTTCGCAAATGCTGTTCATGTACGTTTAAGGTGTATTTCGTTTTGCGTTTTATTAACAGTGACAAATCGCTCTCGACCAAACGCGGCCAGGCTGCGTTTGTGATCTCGGACGTCACGAACGTGTAGTACGGGAAATTCGAAGGGGCGTCAGCACCTATCCTTCAGTTTTCCGCTATTTTCTCGTTTAATAAACCTCTGTTCGCAGTAAGAATGGCATGTCTGTGATCGTGATAGCATAATCCACCATTAAAGTGGAACTTCCGGTTTCTCTTTACTGTCCCTTTAAGCCGGGCGTAATGTGTCAACCGCAATCAGAGAATGTGGGCCGATCCTGGCGGTTGTGCAGAAAGGGTCCAAGCGCAATGGCACATACCCGTGTGAACTAGCGAAGCTGAGTCTGGCTAAGGCTAGCTAAGCATGATTGGGACCACTTAAGCTTAGTCATCGATAGCAAATCGATAGCCAATGAAAAGCCAATCGATAAGCAATCATTAATCAATAAATTCCTAAAAAATGCTGGGGATGACTTGGTAGTGCTTAGCCTAGCCCAAAAGCCAGGACTAGCACGGTGCCCACCAGCTCCGCTGTCTCTTTAGCATTGCGCCTCCAGTGCAAGCTACGCTCATTTTTTTATGTCTGCCTTTGCACACGAGGCAGCTCATTTTTAACGAGACACGTCGATGGCACATAACTGGGAAATCTTTTTTTAACAGAAAAACAACATAACTCTCGCACGCTGTTTAATCTTTCTTCGTCTATGTGACATCTTATATGCCGCGAATAACGCGAGTTAGTGAATAAAGATGCAGATAATACGAGGTAGGGAGCACCGACGTTTGTTGCTGCCTGCCAGGCTCTGCCGTAAAGCCCCATGTTGCCTGCACTCACATTCGCTTATCATTGGACAGTCGTAATTAAAACAACAGCGGAATACGAATGTAGTTTGGATCTTTTGCCACCTTCGCCCCCCATGTCTTGAAATATTCCCGTGAGAATGGACCAAAATGGGCCCCCTTCCAACACATCGCCTATTCGTTAAAATCACGGAACAGACGGGCCATAATAATAAGAAGCGCAGACGTCACCGCCGAGCTCTCGCGAGCAGCTCGCCGATGAGATTTCACGCGCGGAAGGGCAGTCACTTTCCATGAGGCGCCCAAGTGAGGCGCGCACTTAGCGAAGTGCTTTTAGGGCCATTCCTACGACTGTCTCCTCGCGTTAGCGGCCGGGGACGTCGAACCGATCGGGCCGCACCGCGCGGCGGGCTGCAGTGCCGTATATGGTATGCGGGGCCTAGCAGCCGGGAATAAGGAACGCGGTGTTTCACTGCCTCGAACCGTATCAACAAATTCTTGACCGCCGCAGACGGCGCACTGCACGCAAAGAACAGCGCTTCGAAGAACAACTGAAACGCCAGCAAAGGGAAACTAGGAAAAATCGTGACACAAAGAAAGGAACAGGAAGGGTGCTGGACTTTACTTCTGAGAAACGGCGTTCGCGGTATATACCGAAGAGCTCGATCATTCCGTTCCACATGATGTACGTGACAATTCAGGAACCGATTGAATACCATGGGCAGACTTCTTTTCAAAGCAGTTGCGACCTCTCAACGGATGACCTTATGGAAGTTTTATCTCTTAACGCAAACATGGAACCATCTTTGCGTCATTTCCCAAACTTGGTTGCATGAAGCCATTCGCGTCGATGAAATCGTTCCATCAAACTATCACCTGTATAGAACAGATAGGGGTTCTCGCGGTGGTGGCATTGCAGTCATAACGAAGTCCGAGGTTCATGCAACAGTCGCAGATCAAACCATGGGACACGAAAGTTAGTTCTTGAAAGTGTCTATCTGGGGACTGTCGTATTTCTTGTGTTCTGGATATCGCGCTCCAGGTGCCGATGACTCATATATGCACAAATTGTATGATCATCTTTTAAGACTGAGAGGAAAAACTTGATAATAACAGGTAACCTGCCATATTTAAGCTGGAATCACTTAAATTATGGTTCGTCGTTTTCTCGTGACTTGGCGACAGACATTATGCTCAACCTTAGCCTCTAGCAGGTTATTAATAATGATTCCCGGGGAAATCATATTCTGGATATTCTGCTCCTGAGCGAAATATTTTTTGGCGGAACAGCAGTGGTCGAGCCTGGCATATCGGATCACAAGCTTATTTCTTTTTGCTGGAATGTTCCAGCGAAAATGCGCCAAAGTCATAGAAGTGTAGAAACAGTGAGAGACTTCACTAAGGCCGATGATGTAGCAGTCATAGATTATCTAGATACACATCTTAAAATAATTGATAATAATGTTGAGCTCTCGTGGCAACGATTTCAGGATACTGTAAAGTACTGTACTGAACAGTTTGTCCCTTTAAAAGCTGTAAGCTTTTAAAGCCATCGCCATCGAAAACAATGGCTGAATCCTTGGATAAATCGGTAAATTATCCAAGCCAAACGTAAAATTAAAAGACTGAGAAAGAGGAACAAAACGATGACCCCTACAGATTGCGCATCTGAAACAAAAATTACTAATAAAGGTTAAATTTGGTTATAGATAGTTTCTATAGCACGAATATTGAAGAATTTCTTTCTAGTGATCCGATAAAGATTTGGTTACACCCAAGCCACAGAACACAGCAGATAGAGAGCATCAAAGTTAGTGGAGTTGAAATAGAGGATGCGCTAAGCATTGCAGAACATTTCAGTGTTTATTTTCAAACCGTGTGTGCGGAGCTAGATCAGACTGAGTTTTCAAGCCGTCGGTAAATGGCATTTCAATCACTCGCGAGGGTGTCCTGGCGCTGCTCCTAAATATAAATATGAAAAAAAATCTCTTGGTCCTGATAACATTTCCAATGCTTTCTTAAGGCGATATGACGAACAAATATCGGAATTTATTTCTATTTTTTTCACTTATTATTAAAATTAGGGGATATACCGGCAGACTGGCGCAAAGCGCGTGTTGTGCCGCTGGACAAGAAAGGAGACCATCTCACAGTTTCAAAACTACCGACCTGTATCTATTACTAGCACGACTTGCAAGCTATTGGAACATATTTTCGCTGGTTTCATACAAGGGTTCTTGAAAGATCATAACATACTATCACCTTTTCAGCACGGTTTCAGAAAAGGACTATCCACGGTGATTTAACTAGTAACAACCGTACATGAACTTTCCCAAATACTTGATTTAGCCGGACAAATAGATATTGTCACGGCTCACTGGAGACAAGAGCGAAGAGCGGTATTTAATTGAGACAATTAGGACAAAGCGCTCAGTTCAAACTTCTTCTTCTCTAACACCTCGCTTGCACGCTTGAGGTCATCGTCTTCGTCGTCAGCGTGGTTGGGCACAGATAGCGTCGCGGCATTTGCCCCCTCCAGAAGGAGCATCGACCCGATGCTCGGCGGGTAGCACCCGGTGTTCAGCAAACCAGAGAGTACCCATGTCATTCAGAAAAATAAGGCTTCATGCGCACCACGGGCACAGTCTCAGGCAGGTTCATACGGTGCCTCGAGCAGGATGGGCTGTCAGGAACAACTTCATAGTTGACGTCGCTAAGGCGTAGTAGAACCTTGTATGGTCCGAAGTATCGGCGTATAAGTTTCTCCGCGGGGCCCCGGCGGCGTACTGGAGTCCAAACCCAGACTCTTTGGTCGGGATGGTAAACGACGCATCGATGGTGTTGATTGTAACGTTGGGCATCTCGCTCTTGCTGGCCAGTTATGCGAACGCGCGCGAGCTGTCTTGCTTCTTCGGCACGCGCTGTAAAATCTGCGGCGTCAGTCTCTGAATCGCTGGAATCATGAGGCAGCATAGCATCCAGCATTGTAGTCACTTCTCGACCGTGGAGGAGACTGAATGGTGTCATTTTTGTTGTTTCTTGCCGAGCCGTGTTATAAGCAAACGTGACGTAGGGTAATATTTGGTCCCAGTTCTTGTGGTCCACATCGACATACATGCACAGCATGTCTGCGAGAGTCTTGTTGAGGCGCGCCGTAAGTCCATTGCTTTGCGAGTGATAGGCTGTCGTCCTTCTGTGTGCCGTGCCACTGAGCGTTAGTACAGTTCGCAAAAGTTCAGCCGTGAACGTGGTTCCCCTGTCGGTTGGTGGTGGTGGTGGTAAAACTTTATTTCCCAAAGAAGGGGTCCTGAAGGACACTTGGCTAGGCGCCAGGTGTAGAGGGCACCTCCCACGTCGGCACAGAGAGCCCGAAGCTCTCCGCCGCCTCGCGGGCCTTCTGGACAGCCCGAAGTTGGTCGTGTAGTGAAGCACTTTTTAGCACTATGTCCCAATGTTCCTTGTTCTTGGCGTAATCGTCACTCGATGCACAACCACACAGCATATGGTTCAAGTCAACACGTTCACTGCAATGTTCACACACATGTTGTCCGTCGTAGTCTGGGTCGATGTGCTTCATGCGCCAGGGGTTGGGGTATGAATTCGTTTGGAGCAAGCGTAGCGTGACTGGTTGGCTGCGCGTTAATTTCTTATCCGGGAGGGGGAACTCTCGTCTGCTTAGATAAAAGTGTTAAGTGAGCTCGTTGTAAGTGAATAATTGATCCCTGTACTCGATATGCGGGGTAGCGGGGGAAACCGGAGGGACGCGGTCGACGAGTCTTCGCGCCGCCTCGTGTGCGATCTCGTTGAGATTCCGCAGGCCGCCCCCTAAGCTGCCCATGTGTGCCGGGAACCAAATGATGGAGTGATCGGTGATATTACTTCCGCCTAAGATTCGTAGCGTCGTCTTGTCTATCCCGCCCTTGGCGAAAGCTCGAGTGGCTACTCTAGAGTCGCTGTATACAGTTGTGAAGCTCGAGTCTTTGAGCGCTAGTGCTATCGCTGCTTGTTCAGCTACATCTGGCTTCTTAGTGTAAAGCGTGAGTAGTTGCGCGTTCGCCCGTGTCCGTCGATTACTGCTACCGAGTAGGCGTACTTTCCCGGTATGTACGCAGCATCCACGAAAGCTGTCTGGTCGGGAAACCTTGTCGCGTCTGCCGCGAGTGCTCTGGCGCGGGCGAGTCTTCTTCCTTGATTGTGGATCGGGTGTACGTTTCTTGGGAAGGGGAGTACTTTAATTGCTTCTCGCATGACTTTAGGTAACTGCAAGACGTTGTCCCTTTCCGCTATGGTGTTCAGGCTGAGCTTGACGAGAATCTCTCTGCCCGCTTTGGTGCCTGATAGGCGTGCGATCTGTGCCAGTGTGCTGAGCCTCGATGATTTCGGCAAGGGTATTGTGCACTCCTAGCTGTAACAGTAGATCAGTGGAGGCATTATCGGGGAGCCCCAACGCTGTCTTGAAAGCTCGTCGTATGTGTACTTCGAGCATTTTCCGGTGTTCTTTTTTCCAGTTGAGCATCGCAGCCATGTGTGTGATGTGACAGAGTACAAAAGCGTGGACCATTCTAATGGCGTTGTCCTCGCTCAGTCCCATGTGCCTATTCATGATGCGCCGAAACATTCGGATCACGTTCGCAATCTTGATCTTGATGCTGTCCAGCATCACCCAGTTGGAGCCGTTACTTTGGATGATTAGTCCTAGGATTCGTATTTTGTCAACCGTATGTATGCGATTTCCGTCCCTGTCGTGTAACTCAATGCATGGAGTGTGGTGTCTGCGCCAGTCGTTGGACGGGCGCCCTGGTCTTGGGGGATGGTAGATGAGTAGCTCGGATTTTCTGGAAGAGCAGCGAAGTCCCATTGGGGTGAGATGGGCTTCAGTAACCGAGATGGCTTCTTGCATGCGAGATTCTAATTCCGCATCACTGCCACCAGTGCTCCAGATGGTGACATCGTCTGCGTATATGGTGTGCTCCACGTCGGCAATTTCACCCAGTGCGCGAGAGAGCTTTGTCATCGCCAAGTTAAATAAGAATGGCGAAAGTACCGAGCCTTGCGGTGTTCCCTTATCGCCCAGTTCAAAGATCTCCGAGACGTGCTCGCCTATCCGGAGAGTGGCCGTTCGATCCTCCAGAAACGCCTTGACGTAGCGGTAGAAACGTGTTCCGAGATTGTGTTCAGATATGGCTTTGAGAATGGCTTGATGTTGGATGTTGTCAAAAGCTTGCTCCACGTCAAGTCCTAGTAGCGCCTTGGTGTCTCGTGTGGGGCGATCCAGCAGACTTTTCTTCATTCTTAGCATAGCGTTTTGCGTTGAGAGACCCGGCCTATAGCCGATCATATTGTAGGGGAAGTACTCCTTTTCCTCTACGTATTCCGATAGCCGGTTCACGATGACGTGTTCGGCTAGTTTTCCAAGGCATGACGTTAGTGAGATCGGCCTCAGGTTTGGTAGCCCCAGCGGCTTGCCCGGTTTTGGGATGAGGACCATGTTGACATGCTTCCACTCTGCAGGTAGATGGCCGGTTTTCCAGGCTTCGTTGATTTGTTGCGTTAATAACATGACCGATGTGTCGTCTAAATTTCAGAGAGTCCGATTTGTGATACCATCGGGGCCTGCTGCAGAGTTACTGTTGAGGTTGTGAATTGCGAAGCGTACTTCGCTTTCTGTGAAGTCCGCATCTAGCTCTGAGTTTGGGACACCGTCGTAGTTCTTCCTTTGTAAGCTACGAGATTGCCCCGATTTCAGCGGTAAGTACCGTTTGGCAAGGTCTTCTATAAGTGTTTCGGCAGTACTGCTTTGCTTCGCGTGGTGTACTAATTTGCTTAGCCTGATCCGTTGCATAGTTTTGGACTTTGTTCCGTTTTCGTCGAGGAGGTGTTTTATGAGCCTCCACCCACTCCTTTGCGTATTTGCCCGTTGAGGGAGTTACAGACTTCGTCCCATTGTTGTCGGGAGAGAACCACGCAGTATTCTTCAATGGTCTTGTTGAGTTCGGCGAGTTTCCTTCGTAGTCTTCTGTTTAAACGTTGACCCTTCCACCTGGCTAGTATGGATTGTTTGGCTTCGAGTAGATTCGCTAGCCGACTGTCCATTCTCTCTACCTTAACATCCGTCGTAATCGTTCGTTCCGAGGCTACGATGTCTGCTTTGAGCTGTTTGGTCCAACTAGTTATCGTATGTTTCGTGTTTGCTCCTGGTGAGGTGGATGGCTGCGTCCGTATTGCACGAAATTTGTCCCAATCGATTAGTTTGTACTCCCTTTGCCTCTTTCCCGGGAGCTCTGCATCAATTCGGAGAATATAGTGGTCACTGCCAAGGTCTATGCCCGAGTTATGCCAGGCACATTTCTCTACGCCCCGGACGAAAGTGAGGTCCGGTGTGGTGTCTCGACATGTGGAAGTGCCACATCTAGTTGGGGTTTCTGGGTCTGTGATCAGCGTGAAGTCGAGATCGGAGGCTGTCGTGTGAAAACGATCTCCCTTGCTAGAGGGATACGCGTAGCCCCACGCCTGGTGTGGGGCGTTAAAATCCCCACCTACAATCAGCGGACTATCTTTGGCGACGCGCGCGATCTTGCCCAGTATGCCTCTGAATCCTTGCCTCGTGTCCTTAGGGCTGCTGTACAGATTAGTGAGAAAAATGCTTTGCTTGTTCCCTACGTGGTCATTTGGTATGATCTCGATCGTGAGGTGTTCTAGATAGCAGGCTGTGTTGCGGATTTCATGCCGAATGTACGGGATCTTCTTTCCAATCAGAATAGCGACGCCTCTGCCTTGCTCGTTTCTCTGGGCTTCGGCTTTATATCCCGTAAGGGCCAGTTCAGTTATGAGTGTTTCTTGTAGCAAGATGACGTGTGGCTTCTCGGTTTCTGATTTGACCATCTGCAGGAGGACCGCCTTTTTTGAGGCGATCCCCCTGCAGTTCCATGGCCAGATGCGGGGATTTCCTGTCTTATTTGTCATTGCCATGTTGGCTGTTGTAACCCCCTTCACTTGCAGTGAAACCGTCATGTGGTGGGCCTTGCGCACCGACGTGTTGTGAACTCATCCTCTCCAAGGACGGTACTACAGTGTTGTTTAGATACATTTCCATTTTCTGAACTCGCGTGCTAAATATGCATGTCCATTTTCTCGTTCATTCGCACCATGCTCTCGTGCATGAGCCTCATGTTCTCGCTCATGGCGTCCATGGCGTCCTTAACGTCTGATCGCACGGCCATTCGCGGTTGCGTTACAGCTCGCTTCTTACGAGGCGGGCATTCTTCGCGTTGTTCTCGCTGTCTCGCAATCTCAACTGGCTGGGGAGTTTCGATGTCGCTTGGTGGTCCGGGAGTGCGCGTTGGCCTACTGCTGTTCGCTTTACGTATTTCAGTTAATTCGAGTGTTAGCTTAGTATAAGCGGCTTTTAGCTCTCTTAGTTCCTGTTCTAACATAGCTATCCGCTCTTTATCTGGGTTGCGGGACTCACTTTCCTTTGGCGTGGTCGTCGTAGCTCCTCTGACTTTGTCTGCCCACGTGCCGTCGCCTCCGTTGTTCTCTCCACCGAAGCGCACCTGTGACCTTGAACGACTCCTGCTTGTCCTCGCAAGTGTGTGGCTCCTCGATCGAGCGCGTGAGCGGCTGCGTCCCGGCGTCTTCGACGTAGATCGGCCTCGTTCCGCGTGTTGCTTTTCTTCTTCGACTAGCTCTGCCTTCTCTTGTTGCTCCAGTCGTGCTCGTTGTCGTCGTGCGCGTACTACGTATGGAATGAGATAGCGGTTCTTACACACCTTGTCCGCGAAGGGCGGGTGGCGTCTCGCCGAGCTCTCGCGTTCCGACCGGCGCGCGGCGAACGCGTCCGCTTAGCCTATCGTCTGGTGTGCACGACTAGGGTCAGTTCGGTAGCGGCGTGGACGCGGTAGAAAAGTTCTCGTAGATTCGTTAAAAATGGTGCCCTACCTCCAAATCGGGTATCCACGGTTTCCTTGGAACTTCACGAAACTCTTGGTGCAAGAACTTCGGCGAAATTGGATAGAAATCGCTGCGGAATCATGTGAAGATGACGGAGCCGATAGGAGCACGTCCACAGACCTCGGCGACCGCAGCGCCCTCTCTCCCCTGTCGGTTACGATGACCGCTGGAGCACCGTGCCTCAAGATGACGTTTTCAATTAAGAACTGTGCGGCCTCGGCTGCTGTGCTGCTCGGAAGTGCCTTGGTTTCTGCATATCGCGTGAGGTAGTCTGTCGCAACTATGATCCACTTAGTTCCGGCGGCAGATATTGGGAATGGGCCCAAAGGTCCATCCCAATTTGTGCAAACGGCGTTTCCGGCACTGGAACAGTATGTAATAGGCCGGCAGGTTTCGCAGGAGGCACTTTTCGTCGCTGACAGTCAAGGCACGTTCGAACGTAGTGCTTCACCTGTGCTGCGAGTCGCGGCCACTAGTACTTCTCTTTGATCCGCGCTAATGTTCTTGTGTACCCTAGGTGGCCCTAGGTAGCTTCATCGTGACAGGCTTGCAATATTTCATTGCGGAGAGCTTTAGCGACGACTAGTAGATATCTGTTCCCTGTTGAAGAGAAGTTCTTTCTAAAAAGAACACTGTTGCGTATGCAGAATGATGACAGGTCCCTTGAGAACAATCCAGGCTTGTTTCTGGTGCGGCCTTCTAAGAAATCAATTAGAGAAGCGAGCTCTTGGTCCTCTTGTTGTTGTTGAGAGATCGTGGCCACATCAACAACTCCTAAAAAGCCTGTGGATTCGTCATCATCTCCGCCTGACAACTCGATCGGCGATCTGGAAAGGCAGTCAGCATCTAAGTGCTGCCTTCCCGATTTATAAACCACTGTCATGTCGTACTCTTGAAGCCGTAGGCTCTAGTGTGCCAAACGCGCAGATGGATCTTTCATGTTGGTCAACCAACAGAGAGAATGGTGGTCACTTATGACTTGAAATGGGCGGCCGTATATGCACGGGCGGAACTTGGTAACTGCCCATACTACAGCCAAGCATTCCTTCTCTGTGGTGGAGTAGTTCGATTCGGCACGTGACAGTGTTCTACTCGCGTAAGCGATGACTCGCTCAGCGCCGTCTTGCCGCTGAACAAGGACGGCGCCTAGACCCACGTTGCTGGCATCGGTGTGGATCATTGTGGGCGCATCCACGTCAAAGTGGGCAAGAACAGGTGGAGTTTGTAGACAGTGCTGCAACTAGTTAAATGCCGCCTCCTGCTCCTCGCCCCACACAAACGCGACATCTTCTCTTTTTAGGCAGGTGAGAGGTGAGGCGATGCGTTCAAAACCCGCTATAAATCGCCGGTAATATGCGCATAGGCCCAGGAAGCGTCTGACTGCCTTTTTGTCCGTAGGCCTTGAAAACTTTGCGACAGCTGCGATTTTCTCAGGATCAGGTCTGACACCTGTGTGGCTTACAACGTGGCAAAAAAAATGTAGTTCTTCATAGCCAAAGTGACATTTTTCAGGTTTTAAAGTAAGCCCAGCGGACCGTATGGCTTGAAGAACTAACCGTAGCCGTCTGAGATGTTCATCAAATGTGGCAGAATAAACAATCACATCGTCTAGGTACACTAAGCAAGTCTTCCACTTAAGGTCTGAGAGAACGGTATCCATTAGGCTTTGAAACATGGCTGGGGCGGAGCACAAACCAAAAGGGAGAACTTTGAATTCATAGAGCCCATCAGGCGTCACAAAAGCAGACTTTTCGCGATCCCGCTCATCGACCTCTATTTGCCAGTATTCACTTTTTAAGTCCATCGACGAGAAGTACCGTGCATGCCGTAGCCTGTCGAGGGAATCGTCGATGCGTGGTAAGAGATACACGTCTTTTTTTGTAATCCGATTGAGCTTGCGATAATCGATACAAAACCACAGGCTACCATCCTTCTTCTTAACGAGTACCACGAGCGACGCCCAACGACTTTTTGACGGCTGGATGACATCATCTTCTAGCATTTTCTTGACTTGCTGCTGTATTGCTTCACGCACTTTCTCAGCCACGCGATACGGATGCTGCCGGATGGGTATTGCTGTTTCCTCCGTAATAATGTGGTGTTTCGTCAGTGGTGTTTGACGCACTCGAGACGTTGTAGAGAAGCAGTCCTTAAAATGGTCAAGCAGTTCTCTAAGACTTTGTTTCTGTTGCGGCGCTAAACCTGGGTCAACGTCGACGACGGGTGCATGTGGCATCGTATCAGTGGTTGATTCCTCTTTTACAGCAAAGCAGTATTGAACGTGGTCAATTTCGCCAAAGTATGCCACAGCGGTGCCTTTACGGATGTGCCGGCGTTCATTGGTAAAATTTGTCAGTAGTACCTCTGTGCGACCACCGATTAGCCTGACGATAGCCCGAGCGATGGCAACACCTTGATGCAACAGAAGTGCAGTTAATTGTTCGGCTACACCGTCCTTGTCAAACTGTTCTCCGCAACTGACGGAGGCAAGACTGCATGATAGCGGTGGTATGCAGACGTCGTCGTCGGCGACACGTAACGATGTCCGTTGGCACTCTTCGTCGTGGCTCGTGTCTGTACTATTCGATAAGGTTATCTCGCCATCCCGTATGTTAACCACGGCGCCGTACTCCCGCAAGAAGTCCATTCCTAAGGATGAGTGATCTGCAGCACTCTTTTAAAATCATAAAAGAGGCGACAAAAGCTGTATTTCCTATCTGGAGTCCAGTACATTTTCCTGTAGGTGTCATTATCTGGCCCCCGGCATTTCGAATATGAGGGCCCGTCCATTGCATTTTGACTTTTTTAAGCCGGTCTGCCAACTGCTCACTCATTATCGAAAAGTCTGCGCAGTATCAACTAACGCTGTCACGTCGTGTCCATCAATCGTTAAGAGTAGGTCAGCACTCACAAATTCGAAGTGTTCCGTTTCTCCGGATTGCTCTACTCGTTTCTGAGTAATAATGGGGGATTTTCGGCGGTTCGTTGACTTGCAACCTTCCCCCCCGAGGTCACTGATTTCAGTTTCCCCACCGTGGGCTTGGAGAGCGGCCTCTTACCACGTCGGCGAAAGTGCGACGGTTCGGCGAATAGCGTAACGGAGACGGCGAGCGCGACCGGAGATTAGCATTAGCTGAGCTGCCTTGTTCCCTAGTGATACTGTCGTCGAAGCGTGGATTTCTCTCTGGAAACTGTCGCAGAGTAGCAGGTGACATTTCCTGGATGCCACCCTGGCGATGAGGGCAAAAACGATAAACGTGCCCTGGTTCGCCAAAGTGAAAACACAATGGTCTGCGATCAGCAGTGCGCCATATGTCGGTCCTGCGAAGCTGGGGTCGCCTGAAATGCTCTCTCTGTATCCAGGCAGCAGTAGGTGGCCGCTGGTGGTACTGCTTTACTGGCACAGTAGAAAGCGGGCGACAGACAGCGTCTGCGTAGCTATATGCACGTGGCTCGTAGCGTGGATCGAAGCGTGGCTCGAAGCGCGGCTCGGGACACGGTTCAGGGAGTGGCTCAGGAGATGCAAATGCTTGCCAGATTTCTTGGCGGACAACTTCAGCGACCGAAGCAACAGTAAACTCCTTCGGTGTCGCAGTTTGCTTCACAATCTCCTCTCGCACAATGTCTCTGATCAGTTGACGCAGCGAGGTCTCGTCGGTCACTGCCAGGACTGCGGCTCCTGCAGGTGCATCATTAGTCAGGCGTTCGTATTGCCGGCAACGCTGCTGGAGCGTCCGCTCAATTGCCGTGGCTTCCTTAATAAATTCTTCCACTGTTGTAGGCGGGTTGCTCACGAGACCAGCGTTCTTTGACGCCACGGAGATGGCTCAGCTTCTTCGAATCAGGCATGTTGGGATCCGCGCGGCGAAACAAACGAGACATGTCCTCGGCAAACATGGAGACAGTTTCGTTGGGTTTCTGAATGCGCAACTCGAGAAGTCGTTGTGCATTATCTCGGCGATCAGTGCTTCCGGAGGTATCAATTAGCCGACGGCAAAATTCGTCCCACGTTGTCAAATGTGCCTCGCGGTTTTGAAACCACGTCCTTGCGCTACCTTCAAGAGCGAAATAAGTACACATTGGAAAGCTTCTGGTCCGGACGCCACTGATTGACCCTAGCCACGCGTTCGTACTGGTCCAGCCAGTCTTCGGCGTCTTCATACGTGTCACCGCGGAAGCTTTTGGGGACTAGATTGTTCTGAACAGTCACCTGTGTTGTACTTGCAAGCGCCATTTCGTGAGTCGGTGCGGTCGCTGACAAACTTCGTTGCAAGAGACCGAATTCCGGGCACAGACCTTGCAGGCGGCGGCTTGCGCGGTGCACAGGTGTCTCGACATGTGGATGATGTCTTGAAGGGCTGGATGCAGGGCTACTCGCAGGAGTCGTGCCAATCATTAGGCGAGGATGCGATACCCAGCACCTCCACCAGTGTCACGTACGGCTCACTGGAGACAACTGCGAAGAGCGGTATTTATTTGAGACAATTACGACAAAGCACTCAGTTCAAACTTCTTCTTCTCTAGCACCTCGCTTGCACGCTCGAGGTCGTCGTCTTTGTCGTCAGCGTGGTCGGGCACCGATAGCGTCGCGGCAATATGCTATTTCTGGACTTTAGCAAAGCATTTGATAGGGCTCACCATAGCAAGTTACTATATAAATGAGAAAAAAAATGGATTTCCTTTTGGTATTATACAGTGGATTCGCGCATACCTGAAAGATAGGCAACAGTTTGTTAAAGTTAGAAATTGTAGTTCTAGCGCCCGTGAGATCACCTCAGGAGTTCCTCAAGGCAGTGTGTTAGGGCCTTTGTTATTTTTAATTTATGTCAATGATATGATTGATGTTATTCCTGCTAATGTGCCCATTCGGTTATACGCGGATGACAGTGTTATCTTCAAGGAAATTGTGTCCCATGATAATCATGATGTGTTGCAGAGATGCCTTGTAGCAATCTCTGACTGGTGTTCGAACTGGGGAATGCCGCTCAATGCGGAAAAAACGTACTTTTACGCGTAACAAGAAAAAATCTCCCAGCAAATTTCATTACCAGCTTGAAAACAGAGCTGTCACCGAAGTAGAAAAATATAAATATCTTGGCGTTACTCTTACCAATGGCGTTACTCTTACCCATGATCAACGCATATCTCGGATATCTGGCCTTAAAGAAACTGTGTTTCGTAACGAGGAAGCTTAAACATGCGCCTATAAGAACTAAAATGTTAGCCTACAATGTAATAGTGAGATCTAAATTAAATATGCTGCTGAAGTCTGGGACTCGCATAATAAACAGTACATTATGAAACTCGAGTCAGTCCAGAGAAAATCTGTGAGATTTATATACAGAAAATATGCCAGGAAGGATTTCCCGTCCCCATTAATGTTGCAAAACAGAATACAGACACTACAAACACGCAGAAAAATTAATAGCCCAATGCTCTTTCTGGAAAAAATAATATGGCGTTACCCGCTTCTGTATGTCGGCCTAGGACGCGAAGCACACGACACCGTCACGAATATTTGCTTGCGCCAATTTTCGCTCGAACAAACGTTTACAAGTACAGTTTTTCCCCCGATCGGTGAGCGAGTGGAATTCACTTCGCGTTGGTGAACTTGAGTCAAATGATTTCATGGCTGCATTGGAAAAGCATTTTTGTTAATTTAGTGATGTAGAAGTGTGATCCCCGCTTCCTTTTGTGCATTGTGTTCATTTTATGCAACATTATTTACGCCTATCTGTTTTTTCTGTTTGCTCGCTGTAATGACCCTCCTGCTTGGTCTAAAGTATTGACCTGCCTTAATAAATAAATAAATAAATAAATAAATAAATAAATCTTTTTATCTTACGGCGACCTTTGTAAAATTTGACGGCAAGGTGTTCCTGCCTAAAAAGGGAAATTGTATCAGGTCATGCGTGGCGCCTGTTTTGTGCAGCATATTCTTAGCGAGATCTGACAAGCTTCTTTGTGACGCGTTAAATGATGACCAAGTTGCTCAGACATATTGATGACTTTCTTATTCTTTTAAATATCAGACCAAGTGACAGCCTCACTAATGCCATTCATGATATTTTCTCGGTGTTTCAGGCCTGCTCTAATCACCTTCATTTCACTCATGAAGCGCCGCAAGAAAACTGCATCAGGTTTTTAGATTTGTCACTAACCTTCCATCCCCATGGTCATATTTGCTGGATTTACAGTCCAAGGACTAAGAACACGCTGCTCCCGTAGAAGTCTTCCCACTCGAAACTTGTTAAGCAAGGTATTGCCAACTTGTGCATTTCCAGCACTACGGAAAAAGTTGTACGCATCTAATACAAAGCAGTTTCAACCAGCAAACTGAGAGACTGCTGATGGCAGGATACTCCCCGTCTACTATCACAGCCGTGGCGGATTCTTTGCACAAGCGACAAAAAAAAATATCTTCAGACGCCATAGCGACTGTGAAGAGAGTCACCAAGTGAGAAAGAATTTAGTTGTAATGCCGTACTTACACAGCATTGGACACAATCTTAAAAAGGTTGTGGCTAGGAACGCCGTTAAGCTAGGTTTTATTGCGATAGCAATTATATGGACACTTCAACCGGATTTCTGCCGTCGGCGTCGCCGTCGTCGCCGTCGTCGTCGCCGTCGCCGTCGCCGTGAGGTTCCCTATAGATAAAATCTTCGCCGCGTGCCGTATGCCCGAGCGGAAGCGTGCGGGGACGCGCGCTATCACGGAGAGTGAATGCACTCAATCTCCCACGCGCAAGCAAGGAAGCGGGAAGCCAGCGCCGGAGGGAGCGGGGGGGGGGGGCGCACTTCCACTCTGCCAACAACCGCGCTCGTCGCTCGCTCGCACCGTCTCTTATCTCCACACGGCTCTGACCTTTATGCGCCGTGCACTCGCCGCTCAGTTTCCGTTGAAGCGATAGACCGCACGTACCTTCGCCGCTGCGGCGTATCCGCTTGCTGCCAGAGCTTTGACGGTCGTTGTCTGCAGTCATTCAGTGTGATCTCTTCATGTTTGTTTGTGCGCGCTCACACCACGCTTGTTCATTCAGTTAGTAATAGTCGGGCCACATTTTCCAACGCACGCTACACATGCAATGCTGCCCGGATCGGCAGTGCAGCGCTACAGGTGTGTCCCTTCGCACGCGCTGCCCACGGGAGGCGCTTCTCATCAACACCACCGTTTCACACGCGCCTTCTCGTGGTCATCGAGTCTCTCTTCATGTCGGTCTACTTACGCCGCAGCACACCTGCTTACTTAATCAGCTCATGTTTACTACAATTCATATTGCTACCAAAGCCGCTCACCTTACTTCGTATGACATTGCTGTGTTGCTATCGCATTCATTGCTCCGCCCTTAGGGCGAAACTGTGACATTTTTTTCTGCTCCCTGCAAGTTGGCCAACATATGCAAGTGCGTCTCGCAGCATGTTAGGAAAAGGGCTGAGTACGGTTTTGTAGGTGCGACACGTGCGCTGTTTATAGTATTCCCGTTAGTTGCGGCAAGACGTACATTGGGCAATGAGGTAGGTGCGTAAATGATGGGATGCAAATTTACTTCCCACAGGCACATTGTTAACAGTGTGGTTGCGCCCCACTCTTCAGTAACGTTTCAGTAATCGGCCAAGCTAAGACGCAAAAGCAGAGATATTATAGAAGCTTTTCACATCTACAAGCTTGGTCCGGACAAGTGTGTGAGCGCACCATCTGTGTTTTTGACAAGAGCTCCGGTTTCTCGATGAAGATTGTTGCGTGTGGTTATTTTGCTTTCAAGTGACTTGAAGTGTTGTCACGCATGCTCCGTTTGGTCTTTGTGGACGCTGTTTCTCAGGGATAAGGCGATAGTCCAGCGCCCTTCCTGTTCCTTTGTCTGTGTCTTGCCTCACGATATTTTCTAGTTGTCGTTGCCGTTTGCTGGCATATCCTTTCCAAGTACCATCGACCAACTTGCCCGACAAGCCACCCTTCTGAAATGAAATGTTACGAGTCACGTAGCACAGAACATTTTGCACCGCTCTTCGGAGGAATACTGTTTGGTCGACTCGCTTGTTTTATTTATTTATTTATTCTGTAACGAAGAAGAAATGCCAGTTAGCCAGGTGCATCTCCGGCGTATGAAATACGACGAAGTGCTGGTCAGTCAGGTGCATCACCAGCGCTTTTACGCACGGGGCTTGTCCTGACTGCTCGCAGGGTTCTGTCTGCCGCAGAGTTCTCTCAATCCTGTCAATAAACACCTTGACATTTGGTGGAGGTGTTGGGTACGAATCAAATCCATCAATGCTGGAACTTCAAAACCGAATCCTTCAACCATCTCGGCCCATGCCGGACGGTCTCGCCCAGCCTTCTCGCACCATGCCTGACGATCCAGCCCAACAAGCTGCCGCCACGGTACCATCTCCTGTCATCTGTCGTGGCGTTCAGCGTCAGCGGGATCCGGTGATTTTCGCGGGTACCGGTGATCACGACGGCGAGGACTGGCTCGCATCGTACGACAGAGTCAACGCGCACAACCACTGGGACGATAGGGAAAAGCTCAACAACGTAATTTTCTACTTGAGCCACGTTGCGCACTTGTGGTATCGTAACCATGAATCCGACATCCTGACATGGTGGGCGTTCAAGGCTAACTTCACGGAAATCTTTGGCTGTCCTGCTGTCCGTAAACTTCAGGCCGAAAAAGCCTGCGCGGACGCGCCCAGCAACCAGGTGACCAGCTACATTGAAGACGTCGTTAATCTGTGCAACAGGGTCGACGCAACGATGCCGGAAGCCGATAAGATCCGGCATACCCTCAAGGGAATTGAGGACGACGCCTTCCAGATGTTGGTCGCCCGGAACCGGACCACAGTGTCTGTCGTCATAGCGCTGTGTCAGAGTTACGACGAACTTCGAAGGCAGCGAGTTGTCACACGACATCCACCCTCACAATTCACCTCTGTCTCAGGTCTGACGCTAGGTGTTGACGAGTCACCTCTAATGCACCAGATAAAGGAGTTCGGGCGAGAAGTTGCTCGGCAGCTTTCCCTGGTGCGCTTTGCGAACGCGCAACCATACTCCCCATTGACACCGGGGTTACAGACCGTCATCAAGGCGCAAGTCCCTGAGTGCCTGCCAGCTGCTATTCAACCACCTACAGTCGCGGCGCCGTTGACATACGCTGACGTCGCTGCAAGACCGCCCTTCGCTCCAGGTCCACCTCTCCAAGCTGTTGCGCGACCGCCCCTGATTCCCTTCTCGCCGCTTGCACCACAGCTACCACTCCCGCCAAATATTTGGCACACGTACTGCCGATAACCGCCCAATTTGCTACCACTGTCGTATTCCCGGACACGCTGCCCGCTTTTGTCGACGCCGTATGCAGCCTACTTATGATTACCGCCGACCCCTGAGCACTTACGTCCCTCGACGGCTACAATCCCCTGTGCTGCCAGATGAAACCCCTGTTCTCAACACTACTCGTCACTCACCATCCCCACGCCGCCGTTCCATCTCACCGATGAGACGCCGGCCAAGCCCTCTCTCTGCCTCAGGGAAACTAAGTGTCGCAGTTCCCGAGGCGAGAAGTGCGTTCACCTCGATTTACCCAAGGCCTCTAAATCACCCCCGCAACGTCATTGAGGTGTACGTCGAAGGAATTCCAACATTTGCACTGGTTGATACGGTCGAATAAATAAATTTATTTATTTATTTATTTAGTTATTTATTTATTTATTTATTTATTTATTTATTTATTTAACATTGATTCAGATACAGTGAAAGTCTTCGATGGCAAGGCTAAAGGCAGAACATTATCTGCCTGGCCATCTCACGCTTACATTGCTCAATGGTGAGGTAGCATAGGATACAATATAACATACATTATAGACATGCATTAAGTAGGTATATCATTATTGCATTTTTTAAGTAGGAACAGCATAATGTGAAACTGACTCCACAAGAAAGCCGGCAGATCTCACGCCCTGTGGGAATCGATGTTATGCGAAGCAGTGTGCGGGGAGCCTACCAAGTTCACGAAACGACCATGAGAGCACCAAGACGTATATGCGGCTTTTTCATGACCTACTTGACACGCATGTCATGACATTCACTTCATGAGTCCTCACGAGTCCCTTTAACAGTGCCTAGGAGACTTTAAGGCGAAAGCCTTAGCCATGCTCATGATTATGACTTAAACCATTGACCTTTAGCCTTTTCCTTCACTTAGTACCACATCCGAACCCATTCCATAATTGGTTTTTGAGTGTTAGTCATTTTTTCGCTAAATCATTGTCATTTTGATAAGTCATGCTCATGACTATGACTTCTGCCATTATCCTTTAGTGTTTGCTTCATTAGTACACACGTCAGAACCGATTTCAGTGGTTCTTAAATGTTAATTTTTTTTTGCTGAGTCATCGTCATTTTTGCTGAGTCATGCTCATGACTATGACTTCTACCATTATCCTTTAGTGTTTCCTTCACTTAGTACGCACGTCAGAACCCATTTCAATGGTTCTTGAGTGTTAATATTGTTACGCGAAGAACGAGTCAGTAAGACTCGTTCTTTTACAGGTTGTATTTATCGCTGACCGGTTAGGTTCACAGCGCGAGCCCAGCTCGTTCTTCCTCTTCTTTTCTCGAGTGATGGCGCCCGCGCCCCTCGGTCAAACAATCAAATACCACACGCGTGTAGCATAATCCCCCGGCGGCAGAAGCGACGTCCCGGAGCGTCTAAATTTCATCCCTGGGAGGGTGATACTGCTTCAGTCGTGTAACGTGCACGATATCGCTGAACTGGGAAGAAGATGGGGCGTCAGGGGCGATCTCGTATGTGACGGGAGTCACGGCACGAAGCACTCGGTAGGGGCCTGTGTAACGCGACAGCAGTTTTTCTGACAGGGCGACCTGACGCGACGGAAACCATAGAAGCACCAAAGAACCAGGCGGGAAGTGCACGTCTCGGTGTCGCTGGTCGTACAAACGCCTTTGACTCTCTTGGGAGTTCAGAAGGCGGTCACGGGCAATTTCCCTTGCGTGAGCAGTGCGGGCGACGGCATCAAGTGCATATTCACTGGTGGGTGCCGCGTGAACAGGGAGAGTTGTGTCGAGGGGCAGTGCTGATTCTCGGCCGAACAGGAGGAAAAATGGGGAATAGCCGGCTGTGTCGTGGCGCGAGGAATTATAGGCAAAGGTGACAAACGGCAGAGTGAGGTCCCAGTCTGTGTGGTCTGAAGAGACATACTTCGCGAGCATGTCTGTGAGAGTGCGATTAAGACGCTCCGTGAGGCCATTAGTTTGCGGATGGTATGACGTGGATAGCTTATGCCTCGTGGCACAGGACTGCAGGATGTCCGCGATAACTTTTGACAGGAATGTCCGGCCACGGTCTGTGAGAAGTTGTCGCGGAGCTCCATGTAATAAAATCACGTCGCGGAGAAGAAAATCGGCAACATCTGTGGCGCAGCTTGTAGGGAGCGCTCGGGTGATGGCGTAGCGCGTGGCGTAATCTGTGGCCACAGCGACCCACCTGTTCCCAGAGGTAGAAAGAGGAAAAGTACCAAGTAAATCTAAACCAACCCGAAAGAATGGCTCCGCGAGAATGTCGATTGGTTGTAGGTACCCAGCAGGTAGCGTCGATGGTGTCTTGCGTCGCTGGCATTTATCACACGCAGCTACGTATCTTCGAACGGAGCGAGCAAGCCCAGGCCAAAAGAAGCGTCGGCGGATCCGGTCGTAGGTACGGGACACACCGAGGTGACCGGCAGTGGGGAGGTCGTGAAGTTCGTGGAGAACAGCCGAGCGAAGGTGTTTAGGGATCACAAGGAGTAATGCTGGGCCGTCGGGGTGAACGTTGTGGCGGTAGAGTACGCCATCTTGAAGTGTGAATAAGCGAAGGGAACTTTCGGCAAGTGGAGATTCGAGGCGGTCAATGATGACACGCAAGGACGGGTCACGGCGCTGCTCGTCGGCGACATGGACCAGTGGAAAAACAGAGAGAACGCAGGCGTCGGTGTCAGGCTCAGACGTAGAGGTCGGGTCTTCGACTGGGTAGCGAGAGAGGCAATCTGCGTCCTGGTGTTGGCATCCCGACTTGTACGTCACTGTGTAGGGATATTCTTGTAGTCGGAGAGCCCAACGACCGAGCCGGCCAGTAGGATCCTTGAGTGACGAAAGCCAACACAGCGCATGATGGTCTGTGATTACTGAGAATGGCTTGCCATATAAATATGGGCGGAACATTGAAACAGCCCAGACGAGAGCAAGACATTCGCGCTCGGTAATCGAATAGTTGCGCTCTGCAGTTGTCAGGAGTCGGCTAGCATAGGTTATAACGCGGTCGTGTCCGTGTTGGCGTTGCGCTAAGACGGCGCCGATCCCATAACCACTGGCATCGGTTCGGACCTCTGTTGGTGCGGACGGGTCAAAGTGGGCCAAGATTGGTGGATTAGTCAGAATCGTGATAAGGCGTGAAAATGCGGCAGCCTGAGGGGAACCCCACGTAAAAGGCACGTCTTTCTTCATAAGTTCTGTGAGTGGTTGAGCGATTGCTGCGAAATCTTTCACGAACCGTCTGAAATAAGAATAGAGCCCCACAAAACTCCGGACGTCTTTGACAGACTGAGGTACAGGGAAAGCCGTTACTACTCGAACCTTCTCCGGGTCGGGTTGTACTCCGGAAGCATCGACGAGATGGCCGAGCACTGTAATCTGTCGGCGCCCGAAGTGGCACTTTGATGAGTTTAATTGGAGCCCAGCCTTGCGGAAGACGTCAAGGATGGCTGCAACGCGCTTAAGGTGCGTCTCAAATGTAGGAGAAAACACAAGGACGTCGTCGAGGTAACAAAGGTAAGTTGACCATTTGAAACCTTGAAGCAGAGAGTCCATCATCCGTTCGAACGTGGAGGGGGCATTGCATAAACCGAACAGCATAACCTTAAATTGGTAGAGGCCATCTGGAGTGACGAAAGCGGTCTTTTCTTGATCTTGCTCATCGACGGAAATTTCCCAATAACC
This sequence comes from Dermacentor silvarum, assembly GCF_013339745.2. NCBI lineage: Eukaryota > Metazoa > Arthropoda > Arachnida > Ixodida > Ixodidae > Dermacentor > Dermacentor silvarum. The sequence continues at coordinate 225,888,155 of NC_051157.2, forward strand.
AGATCGAAGGTCAATGGACGAAAAGTATTTGGCACCGTGAAGACAAACAAGAGCGTCATCAATTCGTGGTAAAGGGTAAACGTCCTTCTTAGTGATTCGGTTTAGGTGGCGGTAATCAACGCAGAAACGCCACGTGCCATCTTTCTTTTTGACGAGCACGACCGGCGACGCCCAAGGACTCGACGAGGACTCAACAATGCCTTTGGCGAGCATCTTGTTGACTTCCTGCTGAATAACTTGCCGCTCTGCCGTGGACACACGATACGGTCGGCGGTGAATGGGAACAGCATCACCAGTGTTTATCCGATGCTGAACCAGGCGCGGATCCAGGGGGGATGTCCGGATGTCCTGACCCCCACCCCCTCAGATTTCTGCATCGCCCCCTCGCTGACAGGGGGATGGCCCTGTCGCAAAAAAAAAGATATGGCCACCAGCATTTTTCAAAAGTATTTTTCGCAAGTACCGGTGGTATCAGCCATGTAGAAGTAAAGCTAGCTCGCTCACAAGCTTAGTTGTATTCCGTAGGAGTGTGGTGTCGCGAAGTTGCCGTAGTTATCTTTTTCTCATGAACACCTTCGACCTCCTGGCGCCTGCCGTGCCTTACTCGTCCCGTCGGTGGCGTCGAATGAACGAGGGGACGTCCCTTTTGCCAAACACGCCGAGGTCCGCTCGAGCGCCTTCGCGCCTTATTAACTTAGTTTCCCCTTGGGGTGTCAATGGTTGCCTCATTGGCTGTCATCGGTTCCGCGACAACCTGCTTAATGAAAGAGGTCTCTTGCTGAAGTGTTCATATATAAATAACAACAACTAACAGCTAAACTAAGAACTACGCATAGGCAACTTTTTTAACTGTAGCACTAATTGTGATCACAGTTACACGTTCACAATATCCAGTACGAGCACAGTACCGTTCGTACGCTACAAGTTTTTCATTGTAACTTCGCAGTTTTATTGTGGTACATTAAGCATAGGAGGCTCAAGCCCACCGGATCCCTTTATCTGAGCGGGCGTTCTCGCGTAGCGGGGCGAAGCCTCGAGCCGCGGCTGCGAAGTGGGGGAGCGTGACGTCAGCGGCCAACGCCAGCGCGCGGGCCTAGGATGGCGTCGCGTGGTTAGAGAAAGGGGAGCAGATGCGCGCCTTGTGTAAAAGGATGACGTCGCGTGGGAAACAAAACATGAAGACGCTGGCTCGCGCTCTCGCCTACTACGCCACATCGTTGTTCTTGTAGGTGGCTTCGTGAGTCTTCATACGCGGTCATTCGCATATCGTAAACAACCAGCGTAGCGGTTGCTGCGTTGGAGCGGACCGTTACGCCCGTATTCAAGAACGTTCCTCTAGTCAACACACCACCACGACTCAAGAGAGAAGATGGCACCGCCATCCCTCCACAGAAGTGGTCACCGAGCTTCATGATTTTTCACGCGAATTCATGAGAATTGTCGCGTCTTTATTCTCCATTATTCTGCGCAGTACGACAATTGAAATTTGGAGTCTGATATCTCGGAGCACGGACACGCTAGAATAATTCTTCCGACTGATACTGTGTAGAAACTCGACTGTCTCTAAGTTTTCAATACAAACATACCCACTTACTGCAGTCAACAAAAAATAATTGTTCAATTTTAGTTAATTGGGCTGCTCACAGCGATAATTATCATCTCACGTTGTGCCCCCCTAGCCACATAACTTATTTGCACAGGTGGTCTTCGCGTGCCTCCCAGTGCCTAACTTTAAGAAAACCACAAAGCTCAGTTTTGAACACCCTGTATTATCAGGCACAGCCGCCAAGCACATGGCTGTATTGGGTAACGTCCTTTTCCTATACATGGCTTGCACGTGACGTTACGTCCGCCCGCACCGTTGCGTCCGCGCCATGCCGGAGCACCGTACGCGCCGCCTTCGCATTTGATCGCGTGCGCTTATGTTGCGGTCTCACTGTGTTTTTTAAGCGGATTTCACCGCTCCTCGCCAGAAATGCCACCCGTTTACAGTAGGCCTGCGTTTAACGAGACATATTACGCAGGACTGATCGGGTCGGCGCGTGCACGATATCAAGAAAAAGTGAAACTGTGCGACGATGTGGACCCGTACACGTTGCGTCCGGGTGCGGATATGACGATGGACGTTAGCGCTTTCCCCGAGGTCTCCCACGGAGACATTGTAAACTACCTAGCTTTCTCTTGAAGCTTCGCGACACTGGAGGAAAGGAAGGCTTATAAATCGCTTGAATCCCACAACTACTTCACAAGCGGTTGGGTGAAAACACTATCGGCGAAGTGGCTGCAAGGAGAAAAGGTGCTCCTACTAGGAGAGGTAGGCTGCAGCCACCGTTTTCCATGCCGCATTTTGTTTATAACATTCAGAGGCATTCCCTGGTTAGTCAGTGGTGCGTGCAGGAGACACGCAAGATTGGAGCTTGGTGCAGAGAAGAAACGAACTGATACTGTCCATTTAACAATCACGCAAAAGCGGAGTTTATGTGCTAGGGTCTGAATATTTTCAAACAGGATATGCAGCTTGCGCGAGTGTTTTGTGGCTGGGAGAATGATGTGCGTACCTCCCATGCTTTATTTGGATCGATATTTCTGCATTGTTTACATCACGTATGTTTTGAGTTCAACAGTTTTCAACGGGCTGTCTGCGTATGTGCGGTCGTCGTCACCGCCGTCATAGCGGTTTTCGGGTATCGTTGCGCCGACTCCAAAAGCTCTTGCCGGTGCAGCGGTCACCGCGTCGACCTCGGGTGTCGTTCGTTTAAACCGTCGCCTTGCAGCACGCTCGTAGCGCGCAGTGCCTTCATTATTTGCTTTGTAGCCTAGCAAAAGCGTTGGCGCCCAGTCCGGGTTCGTTTCTTCACAGAGCTTGGACGGTCTCCCTACAAATGCAAACAAATGTGACTCTAGCACAGCGTTAAGTGCGCCTTATGTAATATTTCGCAGGCTTACCTGTTACGAAGTGGGCGCCGCACATTCGAATATTTGGGAGATCGCCCTTGATTGCGTATCAGCACGCTTGATACGCGCAAGCCACAGGCTGCGCCGCTTCGAGATAAGTGCTTTCGTTCGTTCGTCTTGCCATTCCACAACCTTCGGAAGCCAAAAAAGGTTCGTGTTTGCCGACTCCTTCCTCGAGCTGCTTTTACTGCGGTTGCAACACCCATCAACAGCGCAAATAGCCATTGCAAAACAGTGCCATTCGCATACGACTAACAGCGTGGTGCCATGTTGGTGGTGCTCCGATATGGCGGAAACCTAACCCAGCGTTGGCGGAAGTGACGTCAGTGCAAGCCGTGTATAAGCTTGGAGAAACCGATACCTGGCTTCGCTACAGGTCTTCTTCCGCTTTCTGGGGTTTTACGTGCCAAAACCAGTTCTGATTATGAGGCACGCCGTAGTGGAAGGCTCCGGATTAATATTGACCACCTGGGGTTCTTTAACCTGCACTACAATGCAAGAACACGGGCGTTTTTGCATTTAGCCTCCATCGAAATGCGGCCGCCGCGGCCGGTATTTGATCCCGCGATCTCGTGCTCAACGCCTGAGCTGACTGAGTCACCACGGAGGGCTACAGGTGTTGCTTTAGCCGTATAAAACGCGGGTTTATCGTGAGGGAAAACGGTAAATTTCGGTAAATAAGAAAGGCTACTATCATCATCATCATCATCATCATCATCATTGACAGAAGCTGACCCCCCCCCCCCCTCAGAAAAAACCTGGATCCGCCCCTGTGCTGAACAAGGGACGTCTGACCAAGTGGGCGATTTTCAGTGTCAAATATGTCGCGGTAGGACAACAAAAGGCGATATAGGGCGGCTGCTTGGTCAGGGGCGAGGTCCGGAGCGACCATGGGACGTAATGGGCCATCGAGGTTCAAGGCATCCTGCGGGTAATCAGGAGGATCTGAAGACGCGTCGGCTGCAAAAGCAGTGACGTGGTCGTCTGTCACAGACCGGAGCGTGGCCACCACTATGCCTTCAGGTAACACTTGCTTCGTCAAGCCAAAATTGATGACGGGGAGACACATCCGATTAGCGGCAAGGGTAACGACGGAGTGTGGCACAGAGACGTCGCGCGCCAGGAGGACGTCACGAATAGGTGCAACGACATAGTCGCCATCAGGCACGGTTGCCGTTGAGGCCAATTCGACGAAGGTTAGGGCTTTTGGAGGTAACCGAACAAACGCTGTAGTGCAGAGGGTGTTCGGTTGTTCGGGGCGAACGTCGGAAACAAGAGGAAGCTCGCGGCACAGCGTACCGGTGGAACAGTCGATGAGGGCAGAATACGTCGTCAGAAAGTCGAGCCCGAAGATGAGGTCGTGAGGGTAACTGGTCAGCACGGTGAACAGGACTGGAACGTGGCGGGCAGCAATTCCTACGCGCGCAGTGCACATACCTCTGACGGCACAAGTGCGTCGAGCGAAGGTGTTTGACGACGCGTACGGCCCGAGTGATGGCAGGCGTAAGAACTTTTTTGAGGCGAGGACAAAGATTAGCGCTCATTATGGACACTTGGGCTCCAGTATCAACCAATGCCTTAAATGGAACACCATCCACGTCTACGTCAATTAGGTTCGCATTCGTGAGGAGCGTCAGCGGAGGATTTGTACAGGACGGACGGGATGCAGCACTACCTAAGAGCTGCATGGCCTAGTTTTCCGTCCGGCGGTTTGGCGAGGAAAAGCGGCGAGGTTGGGGTGACGGGGAGCGACGGCGTTGAGGCGACGGCGATCGCCCGGAGGAGCGGCTGTCAGGGGCATCAGAAGTAGAGTACGGATGGCGAGGTGAGTAACGGCGAGCGTCGGCGTAAGGGCGAGGAGCAGGGAATGAGCTCCAGTACGGCGGCATCCAGGTGCTGCGGCAGTGGCGGGATACGTGACCAGCACGGGCAACTATTTACAGGTTGTATTTACAACAGCGATTGCAGCGCTGACCGGTTAGGTTCACAGCGTGAGCCCAGCTCGTTCTTCCTCTTCTTTTCTCGAGTGATGGCGCCCGCGCGCCTCGGTCAAACAATCAAATACCACACGCGTGTAGCAATATTTTTAGCTGAGTTATTGTCATTTTTGCTGAGTCATGTTAATGACTATGACTTCGACCATTATCCTTTAGTGTTGCGTTCACTTAGTACTCCCGTTTGAACCCATTTCAGTAGTTTTGGAGCGTTACTGTTTTTAACGCGACAGCGTTAAAAGCCCTATGTCGCAGAAAATCCGGCGTTGGCGTACGGCGTCGGCGTGCGATGTCGGCGTCCGTGGCGGAGAAAATGATACCGAACCACCCCAACTGTGCAGGCCTTCCACAAGGTCAAGGTTTTGATGAACAAAAATTTAATTTCTCACTGTGAAATTCGTCAGAAGAAGAGTAAAGTACGACTTAACCACAACCTACAGATATGATGGCGTCGGATTGTAATGTGAATGTACGAGAAAACATAATTCTGTTACAAGTAAACTCTAACCAGAAACCCCTTTTCCAGCAATTCTACCAGACCTACAGATGAGCGCTAGGGTAATTCACTTGCGAAAGTGATATCCAGATGGGGCTCGCATCCTAAGCAGTTCAAATAGGGACTTCGCCTGCCTAATGTGTTTTGGACAAGCGCGCACGTTGGGGCAATAGCAAACAATTATTAAAATAATAAAAAAAGGACCTAGGGCCTTCCTATTTTAATATAACACGACTTATAGTGCCCCTGGAAAAACGTCTTCCCAGCAATGCATTTGTGTTTAAAAGTGAAGCCGTCTTTAAGGGGATCGGTGTAATCTTGGTCTTTGTAAGCTGGCTTTCCCTCGTTATGGGTTACAGTGGGAAAGCTAGCTTACAACGGGGCCCGATAACGTGGCTCGAACGGGGCCCGATAACGCTATCGCGTTCCACTGTTAAAGGCGAAGCTTAAGCGTCCTCCAATTTTTTCGCTGGGTCATTGTCATTTTAGGCCGCTGTTTTATGACCTACATGACACGCATATTATGACATTCATGTCATGACCTATGACAGTGTAGTCATACACTGCCAATTTTGGTACTTACCAAGTTAATGAAACGACCATGAGAGCACCAAGACGTACGCAGCTGTTTCATGACCTACATCACGCACATATCATGATATTCATGTCATGACTTATCATTTATGTTCGTCATACACTCTTGTCATAGTATACCAATTTTTGTAAATACCAAGTTAACGATACGACCATGAGAGCACCAAGACGTAGGCGGGGAGATAGATAGATAGATAGATAGATAGATAGATAGATAGATAGATAGATAGATAGATAGATAGATAGATAGATTTATTCTTTCTGGGGTTTTACGTGCCAAAACCAGTTCAGATTATGAGGCACGCCGTAGTGGAGGGCTCCGGATTAATTTTGACCACCTGGGGTTCTTTAACGTGCCCTACAACGCAAGCTCACGGGCGTTCTTGCATTTCGCCTCCATCGAAATGCGGCCGCCGATAGATAGATAGATAGATAGATAGATAGATAGATAGATAGATAGATAGATAGATAGATAGATAGATAGATAGATAGATAGATAGATAAATAGATAGATAGATAGATACTGTCAAAGTGGCAAATGTTCGCCAAGAGATGCTTCGCATTTAGAAATAATTATACATAAAGCACGCAAGAAATGTATTGGTGCTGTCTCAATCAGAAAGAGCAAGCCAATATATTTTCCTAGCATTTTAGAGCAGTTCAGTGATCTGAAGTTTTGCGCAATAGTGATCGTGTTTGGATGTGCATTTATAAAGGATGGGACTAAACATGCTATTGAAGCGAAAGCTTCACTACGCTACCTCGGGCAGTCGTCGGTGACTCAACAGTTTTCACCCTGAGAGCTAGAGGCCAAACCACAAGAGAGCATAAAGGCGCGTTTATAGACCTTTTCACAAACCGATGTTTCAGTAGCGTCATTTTCCGACACGGGCGACGTCTAGCGTCAGAACATGCTATGCCACCATTTTGGACTGTGGGTCTTGCGAGAGCAGGCCGACCGCACTTGGGTTGTGTGATCTTTGCCGAGCATTATTTGAATAATTTTGAGTGTTTTCATTCGCTATGCTTGCCTTGTGCCGCTTGTTACATGTTTCACGTGCTCGCGTGAGCGCTCAGTGTGACAATGGCTACAGCAAGCCCATCCAGTGGATGCAAGCCCAGCCAGTGCAAGTGGCGTCATGTTCGGACCATGGGGACACTCCATGGGCTCTATTCTCCGATGGGTGACTTCCTTGGTGCGTTGCTTCCCCCCTGGAAGGCGCTCAGCTGGAGGGGGCAGGTCATTTTTAACGATGTTCCAGTGATGCGAGGCACCTTTTCCCGAGACGAGGGTCAACGACCTCAAACCGTGCCGGTTTCCAGTTGCAATTTCGAGAAGCGTCACGCCGGGTGTTATATCCTCAGTTTCAGTTTCGGATTGGCCTGACCGCTATAGCGCCAAGCCGCGCTCAACCTTGTAAGTGCACTGCGCCGTGTACCCCTTTCAATCAGTTGAAAAAATTATACCTCCCTTCCACTCCGTGAAGATGGCCGAACAGCGAAGCTGTGTTAATTACACCGAGTGTTACATGTGCAGGTGTTGCACGTGATGCAATTGTGTAAAGGCAAGTACACAGAGATCTACAACACGAGCTTATATTGAAACGTTGCGAGGCTAGAAGAGGCAACGACTTCCGACGCTACTCGACGAGTGCCCAATTCTCTGGTCGAAACCTGCCGAGCCACCGCCAGAGGCATCGGCTGCAGTCACGGACACCGCGCGCGTTCGGCGCGAACGCGGGAAAAACGCGGACGGCGTCGGCAGCTCTGCGTGTTATCCGAAAGGGCGCGCCGCACAGAAACACCTTCTCTTGTGGCCTGTACACGCTCGAGCCGCCCATCGCCGCAAGCCGCACCGCACTCGTGCGGTCCGCTTAAAATGGCCGCTCTGACGTCACTCGAGGCGGTCGTGAACTTTTGCCAGTATGCAGTATGTATGTGGCGACCGCACAAACATAGCGCTGGTTCGAAGCGAAGCGAAGCGCGAGGCCTAGGCGCCTAGACTGCTGTGGCAGTTTTTTTTTTTTTGGGGGGGGGGGGGATCATTGCAAGAGTTATCGAGCACTCGCAGAGATAGCCGTCAAACGCAGCAATCCGATGTACCCTGCCTGACCTCATCAGTGCGTGCGATCGTCAACGGCAACAGAGGGAAATGTGTTGTGTTTACGCGAGGGTCGGAAGTAATGAAACCGGCGATTTCGTGTGTGTTCGGCCGCATTTCGCTTGTGCAGTACCAGCAGTACAAACGCGAAGGCCATCACATACACGCGCATTTTAAGCATGACACATGCATTCAGTACGCGCCAGAATGAATAGATTGCGATCGCCCACCTGAGCGTATGGCGTACCTAGGTGTTGTGTGTGCGCGCTTCATCGCTGCGAAGCTCATACGTGTATGTGCATTGTGCAGTGCTGGTTTGTGTTTAAGAAGTGACCATATGACCTGTAGCGATTAGCTTTATTGTCGTGTCATCGCAGCCATTTGTAATGTTCTGTCTGTGCCTTGCTTCATGTGATCTGTTCTGGGGGCAGCGATACGCCTTGGTGACCGCGAACACGTACAGAACGTTTCAGTGCAGGGGTTCTTACTTTACGAAGTGAAGGGTACTGTTACGCATACGTGCAATATGTCGCAGTGGTGCTAGGCGTATAAGTATTCGTTTTATGCGATATGCATATGCTCTGAAGTGAACCGTGCATACAGAACGGTTTGTACAGAACATTAGACCCAAAATTCAAGGATGCCAAAACCAAAATTCAAGGAGGCGGAAACCAACGGTACTTGTACACATACATTGAAAAATGATGAAACCTCCTTCTCCTTGGCCGAACTTTCTTGTAGCTAAGAAGCTGCTGAGTTGGACACACACTACAAGCTCTTTAGGGTGCTTTTTATGCATGTGTTCTGAAGTAAACCGTGCCGAAGCACTGCTGGTAGTCTGTGCTCTTTGCATCTCAGTATGGGTTTTGTATCAAACAAGCTTTCCTTCCTCTCTACACGTGTTGTTTCTTTCCAGTGTTGTCACTGCACATTTTACTCTTTACGAAGAGGGGATGCTAGGGAGCAGCTTAAAAGTTATATCACTGCTCCACGTATTGCAATTATTAATTTTGTGCTAGGTGTCATGTGCTGTAATGTAAACAATGCTAATGTGCCGCATGCTATTTTTTGCGGATGTGACAACACTGCAACGCACCTTCTCTGCCACTGCCCAACCTTTCATGCTGAACAATGTGCTTTGCCAGTTATACTCCATCTCAGTAGTTCCTTGCAGCACTGGGGCACCTGCGGCGCTTCTTAGCCAATAGGAAGGCTCAAGATGTGTTCATCCGCGCTGCGTCAGCTGCTCAGCGTTCCATACATCCACCACTCTTGGAGCAGTAACGCAACAAATGTTCCTCTGTTGTAACTATAAGCTGCGTTTCCATGAATGCTACTGTGGGGCTTCGCTTTATCGACACGCTATCTGAGCAGTTCAATACAGCCTCCTTAGCCAGTTTTAGTAACAGTGAATGCCCTGATTAATGTTCACATGCACCGCACCATCTGCTCAGCGTGTATTTGGCGTTTGCTCACCACTGTCATCACGTACCGCACTAGAGTGGAGTAGAAATTAATGATGCAGTGAACAATGAGGCCTTCGTAGCGTTCTGCATCGTCAATGCATCACCATTGCTACTGCTGTGGTGCCACCTGCTAAATAGAAACCGAACCACTTTTACTGCCTGTGTAGTCCTAGCAGTGTCAAAACAAACTGCTGATCTCAATAAGAACAACAAAAAATACCTAATGCTTTGTCCTCAGCATGAGATGAGACTAGGCAGCGATTGATTTTACCATTTATTCCTTGCTGTCAGGGCGTACAGCTAATAAAAGTTCAAATTGAGATTAAAGCTGGTGGTCTGGGCTGCATGGGCGGTGCCATGTTGCTGCGTAATCACGGTTAGGGCGGCTACTAATGTTACCAGTGCTCACCGCCACAGTTATTCACAGTACAAGACGGGCATTCGTGAAGGGCCTAACATCTGCGAATCTTTTGTGAACGTCACCATGTAGCCTGCACCGAAGGACAACGGAAAGCTAGGCAACGTGAGGCGTGAAATTGACGAGGGAACAATATTTAGCTTCATGCCCCTTCGCAACAATCCATCTCCTTACATTATAATTATCTGCCATCATGTGAACAAATTCATTGCAGTTCGACTTGTGAATATAACATGGATGTATTGTGCCATTGTCATGATCTAAATAAAAAATTGAAGAAAAGTGCATCAGGTGTTCTGCAAAAAAATAGAGAAGGAGGTGAACCCTCGTTTCTTATATGGGAGTAGGCAAGAAAGAAAGGTCCCTTGCGTGCTGGTCGAGTAAAGAAAGAATGCCCCTGCACACGAAGAGCAGGTCACCTACTTGTACTACACATTTTTTGCTTCTATTTCGGCTGCTATTACACCATTTTAAAAAATTTTGGTGGTAGAATACTCCTTTTAAGATACTTTATAACTTTTATAGCATAACTAAAATTTTCCACAGAGCCCTGGCAAACGGTCCTCTTAAATTGCTGAGGGGCCCATTAAGTGGTTGTACAAATTAGATGAGTCGTTTCTATGTAAACCTCGCATTGTCAAGCGTTGCAAAAATCTCAGAAGGGTTCTCAAAAATCTCAGAAGAATCTCAGAACCTTTCGAGAAATTTATTTCAGCTTATGCCACAGATATCTGTGGTACTGTGTTACATTTCGGGGCCATTCATACATTGAGTCATTTATAAAACTTCAAAAGAGGGCTGTCCGCTTTATGACTTCCTCACATTACAATGGTAACACGACAACTCTTTCAACAAGTACACATTTTACCGCTTACCTCAGTACAAAATTTTTAAGCTCTTGCAATGGTTGTACCTACTCTCTGCTACCAACTTTACCGAATCAGGACGCTGTACACGCGCTGCACTAAAACAAAGTTTTCTGGTTCCAAAAGCCTGTAATGTGTACGATAAACGGAGAATTTGAAGTGTTGGAGTAGTCGAGAGGAACGTTCAACCCACAGAAGTTAAAAATGCAGCTAATTTTCAGAGATATTTAAAACTGCATATTCGTTATCTTCTTCCCTATGTGTATTAATGCATTAACCACTTCCTTTTTCTTTTTTCTGTTGCATTTTCCATTACTTGTAAATGTTCAATGATAGCGTTTGCATTTTGAAGATTCTTTGTATTGTATTCTCTACTTCTTATAATGTAAAGTGCATATTGTTGCCGAGTTCAAGTACATGTGTCTGTGCTAAATTAATTGCTTTGCTTCCTCTACATAGTTTTCTTATGGATCGCAACTAGCCTCGAGCTAGGGATCCGAATGCATTTGTTCGCATGTTTTACTCTGTACTGCACACAAGAAATAAAGTTCAATTCAAGGAAAAATTTTTCTCACAGGGCCCCCTAGCCTGAAGCTGCAGCCCCCTTAGCCCCATAGGTTAACCGGCCCCGGTAGTAATTAGTATCATGAATGCAAGTTTTGGCTCACCATCCCTTTCATCAGGTTAACATTGATTTGCGCAAAAGAAATCCTAAAATTCGTTGGATGTAGAAAACAGCCTTAGATCAAAGGACACAAGTAGCTTGTGTCCTCAAGAACCTAAACCTTGGTTAGGGTTTTCTGGAATGAAAGCAGTTTAGGTACTTTAGTCTGAAACTCTATTTTGCTTGACTGCAGCATTTATCATGGACGCGAAGTGGGTGTTGTGACACAAAGCCGGTGTGCACATACAAGAAAAGGTACTGCAATGCCGCTCAAAAGTTTTCTAGGTGTATTGTGCAAAACCATAATTAATGTACGGGAATGACAAGACAGTGGTCATAACTTAAGGCAACGGTTCATTACAGATGGGGTACACATGTATGGTTATATAAACACGATGGTGCATGCTTTACATATAAATGATAGTCCTTTTTAAGATACAAGTGGCATGGTGACCTACCGAGAATCAATGCTTGTTATTTCTTTATTCCCAAAATTATCAGTTGTACAATACTTGTGCCCAAATACAATGACGTATCTCTGAATCACAGATATCACATCCTATCTGCGCTGTGAAATACTTTGCCACATGAAATGGAAATCTCATTGAAATAATCAGTTATGGATTTTGCATTAGTGTTATGCTGTTTCTTGCAGTCTTGTCTTTCATGAGTACTTGCATAATGTGGAAAAGTATACCTTGACATTCTAAATGTTATGTATATATGACCACACAACTATTATTTTTTCCTGATCAGAGGAGGCTCTCGTGTCATTATATTATTTGAACTTTTTTAGCAATGAATAAGCGACAGGTACTTGCACGTGAACAAGTGTATGTAGCCTCCCAAAGGCAAGCACGTTGACGAAAGTATCTTTCAGTCATATTGCAACAAAACTTTCCCATAGGCTTTTTTTCACGCGCAAGGTGACCACAAATCTCCTAATCTAGCAGCTTGATCTTTTATGCTACAAGTCTGTGCTGTTTTCCTTGCAACATGTAGTTTTACATATGTTTACGACACGTAGGTCCTTCATCAGCTTTTCTTTTTTTTCGCTGCAACTTTGATGTTTCCTTGGGAACAATATATTGCACGTTTTTGAAAGCTAGCCGTTCAGCAGTCATTCTTTCTTGGAAAGCTTCTTTGCAGCCAGGCTCTAAAGTTGTTGATAGACTGTTTATGTAGATTTTTTTACATAACAATTAGTAGTCTTGCACTTAAACTTATCCTTTGTCCCCAATAATTAGCTCTCTTATTGCACTAGTTAATTAAGGTGTGGTACCTAATTATATGGAAACAGATATTGCTACTACAGGTACGTGTGTCGTCGTATGACTATTGAATATTTGATACATACTATTTTATTCAATGCACATTTCAAAACATTTACATTCGCCCACCTCTACTTCTTGTACAATGCACAAAAAGGCACCCAAATCATAGTGGTGCTTTATGAAGTCTGATTTGCTCCTTGTAATAGTGGCAAAAAGCAGCTTCTCACAGGGAACTTGATTGTGTTGTCTTGTGTATTGTTCTTCTGCCATATGTATTCTGAATTCATAATTGTATCACAGACAGATATATAACCTCTCAATGGAAGATACATTTATTTGATACACATGAACTCGCACTCTGTTCAGCTGACTTTCGAAGTTACGCTGATTGTGGCCAGCCTCTATAGAGTATGTCTGCAATGTGGTATGAGCGTATGTGTGCAGTGCTACTGTCTAGCCGGCTATTGTTCTGACAGCAATGAATTTATTAACGTTATTGCATAATAATTATAAAAAAACTGCATTAGCCCAAGTTTGAAGAGTGAGAAAATGCTTGATGCACTTCACCAAGCATACCGACAGCATATAATGCGACTACATGCCATGTGCTAGTTTGAGCTTTCACCTTGAACGAGAATGGAATAAAGATATTTACCTTTGCAAGCCTCAGAATCCAAACATTCTCAAAATTTTGAGGAGCCACGTTAAATTTTTGAGATATAGACAATAAAATGTGTGCCTAAGTAAACGTACACACCGAACACCCTTGATTGGTTGAGTGGCCAGCTGCGAATGCAAAAGCGTCCATAGCTGCTACCTTGGGGTAACTGCTAGGTTGCACGTGTCTTTCTCCTATAGCCCATGTACCTGGCAAGGAGAACGGTTATACGTAGTCCTGTTGCAGCATTGGTCTGTGCTTTTTCTTTTTTTTTTCAATAGGTGGTGGCTAGCTGACTCCGTCTGTTTATGTATTTATCATTTGTGTGCATCTTATGTGCATGTGTTTGTATCATGTTCTGATTGGTATACGTGCAGTGATGCAAGCATCTTTTTTTAATATATTACACCACAGTCATTTATTCAACTTTGTGCTGAAATGTAGAAAATGTGGCCACCAAGTAATGGCCAGGACAGCCAGCAGGATTGGCAAAAAATATGATGCAGATCCAATGCACTTGCTTGAATCGACAGGAGGCGAAGATTTCACGCCACGGTCAGTTAAACTCTAGAAAACTAACTGCAGTGTGTACAGTTATCCTTATTTCAACCGATGCAACACGAACTCATATGCAATGCTTGCTTATTCGCCGCACAGGTCACATAATGTAATGTATACATAGCACGGTGAACTCACTCAAACGTCGGCTCACTGAGACTTCGAACTAACCATGAGTCTGAGTTCGTGTGAGCCTGAGTGAGGAGAATTTTGGTGAATATGAGTAAGAGCAAGCTCGGCAAGCCCCCTCACACTCTCTCAGCAATCACGTGATGGCACAGCGACGCGCGCGGTAACGCTCCTTCGTCAGACGTCTCGTTACAGCAGTCGCGTTAGTCGGATGGCTCCCAAGCGGCCCGGGGATGATTCCACGGCAAATGGTTCGGAGAAGAGCCCCAAGAATGTGGATTCCCCCATACCAAACGTCCGAAGAAGAATGAGCGAATGCCCATGCGGCGGTAGTCAGTCGAATGGGCACAGGCTGTCGCCGAACACACTTTGGAATTTACAAAGTGTCCTTCAATGTTTGTCGTCGCAAAATATCCTCGAACCGTGACGCCTTCGACCAGTTTCCCTACGCGCCACAACATGCCGGCGAGACATGGTGCCGAGATGCCGCTGACTCGCCGCTGAGACCCTTCGATCACGACTGCCGTTCAGACAGTCGCCGTTCTCCTTCTACACGTCGACGGTCGCTGTCGCCTATGCGTCGTCGGCCACCTACTGCCGAGGGAAACTGACTAGCTCTGTTTCGGAGGCAAGAACTGCAAGCTCATCGAACTTTATAAGGCCTCAATTTTCACCGCAGAATCTCATTGACGTCCATGTCAAGGGAGAATCCGCCCAAGCACTTATCGATACCGGGGACGCCGTTTCCGTCATCGATGAAAATCTTTGTCGCAAGCTGAAAAAAGTCACGACTTCTCCTTTTGGCATCGCACTCTGCACTGCTAGCGCGCAACGCATTCATCCTACAGCTGTATGCACCGCCTGTGTAGTCATCCAAGACGTTTTGTACATCGAGTTTTTGTGTAGCCATCCTGTTCTCATGATCTCATCCTTGGGTGGGACTTCCTGTCACGTCATAGCGCCATCATCAATTGTTCTCACGCGCAAGTGGCCCTTTCGCCGCTACGTGACTCGCCATTGGAGGGCGCCGACCTCAGTGTTCGCAAAGTCTTCGTTGACGCTGATTGTTCTGACAGGTTCTGGTTTAGTGTTGCGCACTCAAGGGCAACCGTCGTGCGAGTAATAGAGCCGTTTGTACACATATAACACATTATCACTTGTATGGCACATATGAAAGAGTAAAGAAAAAATTACTCCATCTCCCGCTAAAGGGAGATTAGATGTGTGGATGCGAAGCAGCGGGGAGATGATTAGCCTGAGCGGGAGATGGTTTCGCGTCAGCGGCCCGAGCGCTCATCGCGGCGCTGCACAGGAGAATCAGGCGCGCGCGCTCCGTCATTTTCATACCGCGGAACTACCGTGGCGCCCCCAGCGGAGTATGCAGCTGTTGCACCACCTGTCGAGCGCGCCGCTCCGGATTGCTGGAGGAGAGAAAGGGGGAGAGCGTAGGAGAGGAGAGAGGGGACGCGCTTGCGCTGTGGGGGTGTGGCACGCGGGCGCCGCTCGCTCCGTAGAGTATTCCTAGAAGAGAGAAAGGGGGAGCCTAGGAGAGGGGAGAGAGGGGAGGGGACGCACATGCGCTGTGGGGGTGTGGGACGCGGGCTCCGCTCGCTCCGTAGAGTATACCTAGAAGAGAGAAAGGGGGGAGCGTAGGAGAGGGAAGAGAGGGGAGGGGACGCACATGCGCTGTGGGGGTGTGGGACGCGGGCGCCGCTCCGTACAGGATTCCTAGAGGAGAGAAAGATGGGGAGCGTAGGAGAGGAGAAAGAGAGGGAGGGGACGCGCATGCGCTGTGGGGGTGTGGGACGCGGGAGCGATGGACAGAGCCGCCGGCAAGAAATGCTTCGCATTTAAAAAAATGCTTTCGAAGGTTTACAGTATGGTAAGTAATATACCAGTATGGTATGGTAATAATAATACAGTATGGTAAGTAATAGACAGGGGCAATTGGAGATCGCAGAGAGAGGCCTTCGTCCTGCAGTGGACATAAATATAGGCTGATGATGATGAAGTAATATAATGTTCCGCCCGTTAATGACGCAGTAAATAGTAAAGTCACAGCGATTGTGACACACGGATCTACCCGGGCAGTTGCGTCGGCTCAGACGACGGGGTGGTTGCCGAGGGCGCGGCGGAGGATGAATGGCAGCGCCCCTTGTCGACGCTGCCTGCCACGTCAAGCTGGGTTGTGGCGACCAACACGGTCGATGAGTGGGTTGGAGCTATGTTCTCCTAGAGTGCGGTGGAGTATGGTCTCCTGGAGTGGTTGGAGCTATGTTCTCCTGGAGACCGGGTGCGGTACCGCGTTAGCAACGGTCGACGGCGCCCAAGTCGTGGGCCCAGGCCGTGTCCTCTCGCCTGACTGGCCAGTCCACTCCGTGACGTCAACACCGCTCGACCGCTGACCGTCGTCCGTGAACGCCCCCGGAACAGTCTCGTCCGTGGGCCGTGAACGTCCCCGGGACAGTCTGGCCAGTCGTCCGTGAACGTCCCCGGAACAGTCTGGTCCGTTGTCCGTGAACGTCCCCGGAACAGTCTGGCTCGTTCGAACAGCAGGGCTGCCTCCTGGCTCGGTCTCCAGACGCGTTACGGCAACTTCCCGAACCGGCACCGCCTCCTTGCCGCCAGCCTTTCGTGCCCCGCAGCTCCCGCTCTCCTTCGCCCGTGCCTCGTGCTTTCTTCCTCCTTTTCTGTTATCTTCTCAGTTTTGCTTCTTTTTGTCTCCTCTTGCGTCGGACCCACAACACCACAAGTGCACGGTCGCGCATATATTACAAAAGCCCCCCCCCCCCCCTTTGAAGGAGTTTTTTTTTACTTTTGTTTAAGAAGGAAGGGGAAAAACTGCTGGGAAATATATGCGCGGGAAATAAATAAAAAGAATGTTCAGAGTTGAAATAGATCCCCAATGTTCACAGAGGATTCATTCTCTGATCAGAGTATATGCATTTAGATTGAGGTCTCAGCACTGTCACAACGGCTCATGTAATCGGCAGCAACATTGGTAGATCCTTTGATGCGTTCCACGCGGAAGGAATATTCCTGCAAGGCCAAGCTCTAACCAAGTACTCTGCCATTTAAATGTTTAGTCTGCGAAAGATACTGCAATGGCTGATGATGGTCTGTCTGCTCGACAAAAAAAAGGTTCCATACAAAAATATGTGGAATTTTTCTATCGCCCATACGAGTGCCAGACACTCACGTTCAAACGCAGAGTACCGTTTCTCTCGTGGGAGAAGTTGCCGACTATCGCAGGAGACTGGGTGAAGCATACCATCGTATAGTTGCAGCAAAACTGCGCTTAAAGTTGTCTTGGACGCGTCTTTCCGGAACACAAACTCCTCGCTTCTACTACGACTACAAACTCTGAAGCTTCGCAAGGTGGGATAGAGCATTCTTCGTAGTGTTTCAACATATTTATGTGGAAGAGCTTCTTACAGTGCCCTAAATCCACCCAGTAATCATAATCATTCTTCTTTTCGATTACCGGGTATGGTCCCTTCCATTGCATAAGCAATTTGTTGTTGTCTGTTGGGAGCAGGATCAATGCTCGATCTCCGACCTTCAGTTGTCGGCGCTTGGCACCCCTGTAAAAATGTCTTTTGAGTCTTGTGTGCTCGCTGCAAGTTTTGATGCAAGTTCCAAGGTTTGCTCGAGACGTTGCCTGAGATCAAAAACGTATGAGTAAGTCGTCTTTATTTCGTCACTAAGGTGTTGTTTAGTCCAGAGCTCTTTTAGAACTGTAAGGGGTCCTCGCACATGACTTCCATATATCAACTCAAACAGGGAAAAACCCAGGCTTGTTTGAGGTACTTTCCTGTATGCAAATAAAAGTGGTGCAAGAAAACGATCCCAGGACTGGGGCTGTTCCTGACACAACTTGCGCAGCATTTGCTTGAGTGTGCCATTAAAGCGCTCTACCATTCCGTTGCACATAGGATGGCACGGATTAGAACTCAAGTAATTCATTGCCAGCAATGAATTCATTTCTCTCATCATGTTCGACGTGAAACACGATGCCTGGTCACATAGAATCTCTTGAGGGAAGCCAATCCGTGAGAACATTTCGACCAATCCTTCTACCACTGTGGCTGCGTCAATGGAAGGTAAGGGCACAGCATCCGGGTATCGGGTGGAAAAATCGACTAACGTTAGTGTATACTTATTTCCTTTAGATGAAGTGGGAAACAATGGGCCAATAATGTCTATGGCCACTCGTTATTATTATCGGGCGTGTCTATTAGTGGCATGCGTCCCAACGGTGCCTTGCCAAGTCTTCCTTTAGGAAACGTCCGTTGGCACACATCGCATGAGCGTACGTATCGGCGCACTTCTGCTTGCTCTCCGGGCCAATAAAAAGATGCGAGGACTCGGTCCGTTGTCTTTCTGATGCCTTGGTGTCCTGACATTGGGTTTTAGTGTGCCAGAGATAGCACCTGGGTTCTCGGACACATCGGTAGCACAACTTCCTGCACCGATTTACCCGGACAGAGCTTATAAGTCTATATAAGGCGCCCTTGACGTAAAATAATATTTGCGTTGAGGTTCTCCCTCACGACATTGTCTTCCCGACTTTTCCTCTACACCCCTGTAGAGATTTGTCCTTTTCTTGTTCGATACAGAAAGTTGGTTTTGACACCCGCAGAGAGTTGAGACCTACTTTCGGTCTCCCCTTGTAGTCATGGCTCCGACGAAGGAAGAAGCCGCCCAAGGTAGGTTCTCCTTGACGACCGATTCGTTCGGGTCTGGCAATGTCGCAGTCGTTTTGCCTGAAGGAGTCTTCCATTGACCGTCCGGATTAGTTGGTTGACGAGAACCGGCAACGTTTCCAATGATAATATTATATAAAGGATTGTCCAGGCACTTAGCTACCACGGTGCCTGAAAAATATGGCGACTGAATTTCCACTGCGGCTTCTGGCACCTCGATACTCCGGCCATCCGCCAGTAACATTATCTCCGTTGTGCCCGTTAAAGCTGTGTCGGGTATGAGAGCACGGCGAACCACAATGGTATTGCTGCCAGTGTCTCACAATACGGACACAATTTGGCCATAGAGTTCACCGTTCTGCACTGGCATATCGTTGGCATGTAGAGACAAGGTCTTTCCACCCGTCTGTTCGTTAATATGGAGGACGCACGACAGCTTTTACTGTTCCCCGTTTTCTGGCGACATACAGCAGGCAGAAGCAGTGCTTGCGGCGCCTTTCGTTTTCCTACAGTCCCGCGTGTCATGTCCCGGCCTTTGGCAGTAGTCGCAATAGGGTCTTTTCGAATTCACCTGACAGTCAGAAGGCTTGTGTCCACTTTTATTGCAGAGGAAGCACTTGACTGAGTTTCTTTCTGTGCGTGTTTCATCCTCTTTTGCGGTGAGGTCTACTGTCTTCTCCTTCAATGTGAGCAAATTATTTTGCCGCTGCGCTTCCAAGAAGTAATCCGCGGTTTCTGCGATTGTCTCCACTGTTCTACAATTTCTTTCGCGTAGGAACAGCGTTAATCGACTATGGCAGTTGTTCATGAACTGCTCTGCAACAACTAAGTCACGGACAGCTTCAAAAGTCTTCCCTCTATTGGAGAGTTCAACCCATCGGTCGAATATGCTAAATAGTCCGGCAGCGTACTGTTTACCAATCTCTCCATCTTAGGGCTTGCTATGGCGAAACTTAATATATCGTGCATACCACACGAAATTCTACATAAGCCTGCGCCCATGCGTAATCGTTTTCTGATCAACTGGTAATGTTTATACTAACGTCCTTTCCTCTTGCATGACAGTTATCTCTACTGTATTGCTGCTGCCCTCTCATGTATGTATACTAATAAATTATCTTAGTCAATTTCTTCTTGAACATTGAGTCCAATCTTTTCCACCTTTATGCGTGTGTTGGATGTCATTTTTTAAGACGTATCTTCACATTCTGCTTCCACTTCATCCACCTTAGCATCCTCACTTCAGTCACTTCTCTATCCTGACTTCTACATGACTTTATTAAAATTGTTTCAGTTCCATATACAGTATTGCCGGTCATGTATTGTCTTATAAGTTTATAAGGCAGTAAAAATCTTTCAACTTGACTGGGACCTGTATAACATAAATATACACCATGATGCATCTTTCCAGTTTTTCCAATCTATGTCACTTTTGCTGATTCTCTGGACTGTCCAATAGCTCCATTTTGGTGTTTTCCTTTATCATTGAACTTAGGTATCTGTCTTCTCTATGACTTACCCTCATGGCTTCCGTTTCATTTACTCTGAT
This sequence comes from Dermacentor silvarum, assembly GCF_013339745.2. Lineage (NCBI taxonomy): Eukaryota > Metazoa > Arthropoda > Arachnida > Ixodida > Ixodidae > Dermacentor > Dermacentor silvarum. The sequence continues at coordinate 225,908,583 of NC_051157.2, forward strand.
AAATTGACATGTGGCTACGAGACGTGGACAGCTTGCCTCACAACACAAGCTGCTTTTGCCCTAACCTTTATGCAAGGTGTCAGTCAGCATGGACAAAGCAGCAAGAGCAGGGACTTATAGAATTAAAGCAGAGGTGTGAGCAATTAAGGGAAGCCACCTCTATGAGGGTAGCATGAGGAAAAGTATTTAGAAATGTTGGGAATTTGCAGTTTCTGTTTATTGGTCTTTTAAATCTAGCTATATTTCAGTTATTTCTATCACGAATTGCAACTTTCAGTTGCAATGTGTTTTTCTTAAATGCTGCCACACTCAATACTAGAAGATTGAGAACCTATATTTCTTATTCACTTGATTCATTCATACCTACAAGCAGTAATTTTCGCATTTTACATCAGCTATTGAATACAGTGCCCAGATGTGTTCTCAGTCTGCTTCGGTGGGAGTATAGTTACTAACACAGTGAATGATCATGAATCTGTGTGTTTTTAGAAAGTGCCTTAATTATGCAGCTGTGCATAATGCCATACTCTCTTCTAGCACTGATTTCTTGACATGTGACATCAAAAAATGAACTCAATGCATGACCTATTACGGGACGGAATCATCTAATTTATTCAAATGAAAAATTTATCTGGTGAAACCGTCTTGAATGATGCCGAGCAACACAGGTAAGTTAGGGAATTCTTCGGAAAGCATGTTGGGTGGCTTCAGTTCAAGCTCCGTGCCTCATCCAAATATTGCATTGAGAATTATTTTATGCCAGTAAGTGCACACATATTTGTGTTTATTTCTGATGTTCTTCTTCCTTAAGTACTTTCTTGGTTCAGTGCAGATATACAAAGCAAGAGATACTGGCTTGTTTTTTCGTTCCATTAGCAAATGACAATATTCGATTAACAGCACACTAAAGGTCGATTGGCAAGCAAAACACGTACTTGTCTTTTGAACATCCCAGCTTATGTTTTAGTGTGTGCAGTTCGAACACGATTCTTGAGAAGCACTACTTGACTGTTACAAGTATCTGATGTACAATTACTCAGCACAGCAGACAGATTCAAGCTCCCCGCAGGGGCGTCTGCGCAAGGAGGCGTTTGGTGAGTTGCGCCACCACGGACCCGAGCACATGATGGTTGGACCCTCCCGCGTGTAGCCGTGCGCGGCTGAGCCGTGTTTGGGGAAAGGGGGATCCTGGGGGTTGAGCCGATGCCGGGTGTTCGGACCTTTATGGCCCCCCGGCAGAGGCAACACACCCCTTTGGCCTCGGCTTCACATATACGGCACCCCCGGACTGACCCACCCGGGCGAAATCGGTAGTTGCCTTTTCCTATCCTCCTCTTCAATCTTCGTCTTTTTCTCTCACTTTCAATCTTTCCTGTCTCCTTACTTCTTATATTCTGATTTTCCAGGCAGCTAGGGTTAACCTTGTGTGAGATAGCCAACCTTGGTTATATCATATTTGGTTATAGTGGTTGTGTACAGCTGGCGTTGGCAGGTCTTGTTCATAACAACCCTGTCGCGTCCCCTTGTTGGGCTCCGCGGTGGGCGGCTGGCACTGCTGCCGAAGTCACCTTAATTTGTATGGCTTCCTCATACCCCAAACACCCTGATCGCCCTCTCATAAAAAGAGGGTGCACCGATGAATCCTTCAACTTCTTCACAAAGGCCACCGAAATTTTTCCACGTTTCCACGTGATTCACTGTGAAAACACCGACAAAAAAGCGACAAACATTTCACCCTTCTTAGTGTCAAAATGTCTCACGGAGGTCATTGGAAGTGGCTACAAAGCCACCAAGATGGCAAGTGGTGACCTTCTGATTGAGGTAAAAGACAAAATGCAGTACGAGAAACTCACAAACCTGGTGGCATTTGGCGATAAAACCATATCTGTCAGCGCACACCGAACAATGAACACCGTAAGGGTGTGGTTTCAGACAACGACCTCATGGATTTGACTGACGAAGAACTCCTGAATGGATGGAAAGAAGAAAACGTTATAAATGTACAAGGCATAAAAATCAGGCACGACAACAAATAACTACCAACCAAACACATAGTACTTACTTTTGGCTCTAGTACACTCCCAGATGCAATAGAAACAGGCTACCTTAAACTGCGTGTAAGACCTTACAGTCCAAATCCACGACGTTGCTACAAGTGTCAGAGGTTTGGCCATGCCTCTCAACGCTGCCGAGGACAACTAACTTGTGCGAAATGCGCTGCAAAAGATCACTCGGCCGATGAATGTACTGCTGAGGTCCATTGCGCAAACTGCGATGCCACCCGTGGCATCGCCACCAAACAGCCACCCTGCATATTCCAGATCTTGCGCAGCCTGGAAAAAAGAAAAAGAGATAATTACGATCAAAGTCAAAGAGAATATCACTTTCCTGGAAGGACGACAGCGTCTTTCGCCTTCATTTTCAATGAAAACTTCTTTTGCCGAAGTGGTGCAACAGGGGGCAGCATCACGACGGACCCCGGCGGTCGCCCAAGGTACACGCAGCGTACTGAGGCGACTGCCACCCGCCCCCATGGTGGGAGCAACTAACCCTGCCCTGCCCTTCTCGAAATCGGCTACACCAGAGGCCTCCACTAGCGCTGGCAGCAGCCATCGCAGCTCAGAGGCTAAGGAGGACTCATCGGCCTCCGGGCTGGTGAGGCCACAGCCTTCGTCCCTCGAGGCGAAGGCTACACGACGTACACATCGCTCGTTAGAGCGAGTGTCCAGCGCTTCGGAAGAGGCTATGGACACTACTCCAAGCAAGGTGGGGCAGTCAGCACCTAAAGAGCGGCCAAATTCTTTGGACCGCTCTAGAAAAGACAGAACCAAAATTACAGGGCCGCAAACGGCTCTGTAGGCTAAAACATGTTCTTCTTCGTACACACAGCACCAATTTACCTTCACTATGGACACGCAAATTATGCAGTGGAACGTCAGAGGCCTTCTTAGGAACCTCGACGATATCCAAGAACTCCTTTACCAACACAATCCAAAAGTGCTGTGTGTACAGGAAACACACTTAAAATCAAAACATACAAACTTTCTCCGAAAGTATGTTACGTTTCGTAAAGATCGCGATGATGCTCTCGCATCATCAGGCGGTGTTGCCATCATAACACACAAAAGCTTAGCATGCCAACGTTTGCAGCTACAAACGCCCCTTGAAGCAGTGGCAGTTCGACTTGTTCTTCTAAACAAACTCATCACCATTTGCTCGCTTTACATACCCCCACATTACCACTTACACAAACATGAATTTAAGTCCTTTATAGACGAATTGCCAGAACCTTATCTTGTTCTTGGCGTTTTCAATGCGCACAGCAGTCTGTGGGGCGATTCTCGTATCGATGCACGAGGTGGTCTTGTTGAACAATTTCTTTTCTCGTCTGGTGCGTGCCTCCTGAATAAAAAGGAACCTACATTTTACTGTATTGCAAACAGAACATTTTCTTCTATTGATCTGAGCATAGCTTCCGCGTCTCTATTTTCTGAACTTAAATGGGAAGTTACCAAAAATCCTTACGGGAGCGATCACTTCCCAATACTACTGAGAACAACCAAAGAAAGTGAGTCCTCACCACAAGCCCCTCGATGGAAGGTTGATACAGCCGATTGGGAGAAATTTCGAACTCTTACTAGTAGTATCTCCTGGGCTGACATGTCTTCGTTAGGAATTGATGCTGCTGTGGAGTATTTCACTACCTTCATAATTGATGCCGCTTCTAAATGCATATCCCAAATGAGTAGTGTGGCATGCAAACGCCGTGTCCCATGGTGGAACGACGAATGTAGGAGCGCTCGTAGGAAACAGAACAAAGCGTGGGGGCTGCTACGTGAGTATCCTACTGCGGAGAATCTTGTCAATTTTAAGAAGGTAAAGTCCCAAGGCAGGAGAACGCGCCGACAGGCCAGAAGAGAGAGCTGGCAGAAGTTTTTATCACGTATAAACTCGTATACAGATGAATCCAAAGTCTGGAACAGGGTAAATAAGGTAAGAGGACGACAAGCATATTCACTCCCTTTGGTAAGCACACAGGGGGACAGCTTGGAAGACCAAGCGAACTTCCTGGGCGCACATTTTGAACATGTGTCCAGCTCATCGCACTACTCGGAAACATTTAAACGATACAAAGCCAAAATAGAAGGACAGAAGCTGGAACGAAAATGCAAAAAACACGAGGCATATAACGAACCATTAAGATTAGCTGAGCTACAGGCATCACTAAACTGCTGCAATAATTCTGCACCAGGTGCTGACCGTGTCATATATGAAATGCTGAAGCACCTTCCACATGAAACACAGAAAACCCTCCTTTCCCTCTACAACGCTGTATGGTCTTCCGGCGAGATACCGTCTGCCTGGAAAGAGGCCATTATAAATCCTATCCTGAAACAGGGCAAGGATCCATCGTCTGTTTCGAGTTACCGGCCTATAGCACTAACTAGCTGTCTCTGCAAAGTCTTCGAAAAAATGATAAACCGCCGCCTACTACATTTCCTAGAATCAAACAAACTGCTTGACCCATACCAGTGCGGTTTTCGCGAGGGTCGATCCGCCACTGACCATTTGATACGTATTGAGGCGCAGATACGCGAAGCTTTTATTCACAAACAGTTCCTTCTGTCTGTATTTCTAGACATGGAAAAGGCCTACGACACCACATGGCGGTTTGGAATACTGAGAGACCTCTCCCACTTTGGTATACGTGGTAATATGTTAAATGTGATTGAGAGTTATCTGCTGAATCGCACATTCCGTGTGCGAGTTGGCAATGTGTTATCGCGACCTTTTGTGCAGGAAACTGGTGTACCCCAGGGAGGTGTGCTCAGCTGCACACTCTTTATCGTTAAAATGAGCACGATCCGTGCTTCGTTACCACCCGCTATATTTTATTCCATCTATGTGGACGATATACAAATAGGGTTCAAGTCCTGTAACCTCGCAGTTTGCGAGAGACAAGTACAGCAGGGGTTGAACAAAGTGTCTAAGTGGGCAGACGAAAACGGGTTCAAAGTAAACCCCCACAAAAGTTCTTGGGTTCTTTTCACTGGGAAGAGCGGTCTCGTTGCCAATCCTACTACCGAAATGTATGGACAACAAATATCTATGAACAAAGAACACAAGTTTTTAGGCATCATACTTGACTCTAAGCTTACTTTCACCCACCACATAAAACATCTCAAGGCGAAATGCCTGAAAACAATAAACTTACTGAAACATTTATCTCGCACATCATGGGGCAGCGACAGGAAGTGTCTAATGAATCTTTACAAGAGCCTCATTCGGTCACGATTGGACTATGGTGCCGTAGTATACCACTCTGCCGCCCCGAGCGCGCTAAAAATGCTAGATCCTGTCCACCACCTAGGCATCCGCCTGGCCACTGGCGCATTCAGAACAAGCCCCGTCGAAAGCTTATAAACGTAGAATCCAATGAGTGGTCACTCCATCTCCAGAGAACATACATCAGCTTCACCTATTTTCTCAAAGTGTACTCCGATTGGGAACATCCTTGTTCTGTAACCATTAATGATTTGAAGTGTGCAACGCTTTTCTATAATCGACCCTCTGTGAGGCGGCCTTTCTCACTGCGTGTAAGAGAACTCAGCGAAGAGATGGATGTCCCACTTCTAGAACATAGCCTAATGCCTCCAGCTAAGATGTCACCGCCCTGGGAGTGGCAGGTGATAGAGTGTGATCTATCCTTTGTAGAGGTCACAAAGCACGCACCCGAGCTCGAAATTGCAATGCATTTCCGCGAACTTCAATCGAAGTACTCGTGCTCGGAATTCTACACCGACGCATCCAAGTCCCATGCTGGCGTATCTTATGCGACTGTTGGCCCCTCTTTTTCTAAATCTGACGTATTGAACCCCCTAACAAGTATCTTCACAGCAGAAGCCTACGCAGTACTTTCTGCAGTGAAACATATAGACAAATTGAAACTACAAAAGGCAATAATATTCACAGACTCGTTGAGTCTTGTAAAAGCGCTAACATCTTTACAAAAGAATAAGAATCCTATTTTTCTTGAGCTTTACTCACTCTTGTGTGACATTTACCAATCTCATAGACATGTAATAATATGCTGGGTGCCTGGTCATAGAGGCATCGAGGGCAATGTGCTAGCAGACCAGGTGGCCACATCAACTACATCGCAAGTTATTAATCCTGCCGCTACTATTCCCTCTGCAGATCTGAAGCCTTTCCTACGAAACAAACTGCGAAGCCACTGGCAACGCTTGTGGGACGCCGAAGCAAATAATAAGCTCCACTTGATTAAGCCACAGGTAGGGTTCTGGCCCTGTACAACTAAAACACGACGAACTGATGTCCTATTCTGTCGTCCTCAGAATAGGACACACATATGGTACTCACAATTTTCTATTGAATGGTAATGATCCTCCTACTCGTGGTAGATGTGGCGAGAGGCTCACCGTCCTCCACGTCCTCTTGGAGTGTCGGGAAGCCGAAAGAGAAAGAAAGAAACATTTTCCGCTAGCATATCGCTATTGTGTCCCTCTCCATCCCGCTATGTTTCTCGGTAAAGAACCGCTTTTTAGCACCAATGCAGTCCTCGCATTCTTGAAAGATGTTGTGCTACATGTTATTAGCCCAATAAGTTCATAGCACATCCTCTCTCCAGAGGATGTTGCTGTGATAGTTCTTTTCTTTTTATAGCACATACCTCCAGGCCCTTGTGTTTCAAGGGCTCTGTTTAGGCACTTGTGCTTCTAGCCAAGTCTAGCATCTTTATTATTTTGTAAGTCATATCATTCCTTCGCAATACATTGTTCATGTCCTTAGTACACATAATCAGTCATTTCCATAATCTTATTACGTATATATTTTACGCACTTTACAGCGACTGTTTTAGGCCCCTTTACAGCCATGTCACATCTAGTGTTCATGTAGTTCACTATTCATGTACCACTATCAAACCACTACCATCGTCTTGGCGCTCTTTGGCCACATCTGGCCCTTGCGCCAATAAACCACAATAATCATCATCATCAGATTCAAGCTATTGCAGACTGGTACTTACCACACAATGCAAATCTAATCATGCCTCAGGATTTGTTTTATTTGCTTGGGTTGCCACACTGCATAACGTCAGTATGCCTCAGGATTGTAGAGGTGGATGCCGAGCTCATCTTAGGAACGGGGGAGGTGGAGGGAGGGGGGAGGGTTCCTTTGGCATGAACACTGGTAAAGGAAGTATTATTTGTAGGGGTGGAAGAATATTTGAAGTTTTGAAATTGAATCGAATTTTACACGCTAACTATTCATATTCTAAAATAATTACCTATTGAGCATTTTTGATTAAGTAAAACTAGCCAAAAACTTCGCAGTAACCGAGTTTAAAATTGTTACTGTTCTCCATCTGCTAACAAAGTATCACAAATTATCACAAGTGAAACAACAAAAGTTTTCGAAGCAATGCAGAAACAAAATGGGTAATGCAAACTTTCTTTTTGGTTTCATGAAGGAAGGCTACATGACAGCCCTAGATTTTTGCTTATAGTCTATCATTTAATTTTGTTGACAGTCTAGTGATGTAAATGTTTTATAACCAGTGGTTAATTTCTTGCAACCTGTCCTGTTACATGTCTTTACAGCAAAATAGTCCTTCTGCAGCTTTTGTGTTCCGTTTTCACTACTTCCGATTTTTTGCGGCAACCATTTGTTTAGTACTTTGTTACAGCTAGTCATACAGCAGCTATTTATTCTTAGAAAGCTTGTTCACCACCAGGCTTTAAAGATTTCTCGAAGTGTTGGTCCAGTTTTTTAAATGACAACTCGTGAACTTGTGTTTAAAAATAATCCTAATCTTCCCTGATAGTTAGCAGTATTTTTCTTTTTGTAGTCAGTACAAGCACGGTGCTTAATTATACCAAGATAAATATGCCTGCTGTAAATGTATGCATCTGTATTCGACTATTCGATACTTACTATTCCCATTAGAAAAAATTTATATTTGCCAACCTTTAATTATTTGGATTGAAGTAGTGAAGAGTTTGACGGAAGCTCGTCTGGTCTGGTCGAAAGAGGCATGCTAAGTAGTTTAAACACAAACCATGAAAATGAAAAATTAGAGATGGTTCAACTGGAGCTTTATTCACAATCATGGCTCTCAGGCAGGAGCTGAAACATTTAATATTTTTATTTTTGTGGTTGGCATTCGATTTTCAATTGATTATTACAATTAATTGCTTTCATCTAGTCCTAAAGAAGAGTCAATATATTTGGAGTACTACTCTTTGAATTTTGTTTCCACTATCGAGTTTTTTTATGTAACTTTATTCACCACACAGGAACAACTCATACATTGTCATTCTTTCAAGGACGTCACCACTATTGGAGGGTGTTATTCTGGACTTGCACAATTATTTTCAGAGATTTTCAGCAAATATGTAGTCCTCATAAACAGTACCTAATTAATTTTAGCCTATGTGGCTATTCATTAACCATGTAAGCTTCATCAACTTGTGACACGACTCGGTCTTGGCAAACTTGTGAGCTCACAAATATGAGCTTGCAGTAATTCCCCTCCATATTTGTTTCGATGAAGGCTTCTCCTTCGGTGCTACACTGGATCCGCCCCGTTTCGTGATTACTACCATGGGCTTCAAGGCAGACACCCTGAGGAAAACTTTTCATGCACAAATGTTGTTCTTTCACGCTTTTGCTGATAAAGACAGACATTGAAAGCAAGGGTGGTATACCAGGCATGTTGATCACAGAAAGAACAGCGGGGGGGAGGCGGGTTCTGAAAGTATTCATCTAGTGGACACGTCCATTTCATCTGTTGCTGAAGTGTTGATTGACTGGGGCACCTGTCTCCTTCTCACGTGTGCCCCAGCCCAGCCAATCAGAACTTAAGCAGAAGTTGAAATGGATATGTCTATTCGGTGGACACTTGCAGAATACACCCCCTTTGCTCTGTCCTATCTTTCCGCCCTTCCCCACGTAATTTACGCAGTAAACTACTTGTTCATATGTTGGTCACCTTAATCAATGTTCGAATAGCTCAACGCTTAAATAGGTATGTACAAGCAAGGCACTGTAAACCCAAGCAGTTAGGTTGGTGATTGCCACCCTACAGACTCAACCAATGGCTCCACTGTAGCTTTCCATGGTAACTTTACTGTACTTTTAATGTAGGGAAGGTGGAATATAAAAAAAAGTTGCAGTGGCTTAGCTCGGCTATGCCAGGATATACGTAGCGTTAGCAAAGGTTCAGCTGATTATTTTAGCTTTCCTGGTTGTCTCCTACGCTCAACCGCTAATTGCCAGGCAACTACTTCGGGATCCGATGAGTCAAGCTTCTCCGTTCTTCTGCGCTGTTGAGCAGCATTTGCGCTCTCCTTCTCCATGGCTATACCACACTGGCAAACGCCAGTCAGAAGCGCAGCGGCTCCAGCGCAGTGTCAGACGGCGACTGCACAGCGAGCGCGCGCCGGCGCCAGTGCGTCTACCACGGCTACGACGTCAATCCTCTGGAATGCGCAGACCGGCGGCGGCGGAGTGCGCGAGAGGTGCCGGCTCCGGTGGCTCCGGTGCGCAAGCCGTGTGACATCACTGATATTTGCGCATGCGCAGCACGGCTCTTGATGTGCCGCGCGAAACGGGCTTGGCTAGGCCAGTGTAGCTAACGCTACAAAATATATTAGCATTTCTCTAATGTGCATCACCCCCTCGACTTTTTTGTGTTGTTACAATCGGTATATTCAACCTAAACGAAGTAAAAACAAAAAGGAATTGTGACACTAATTTCATTTCACTGCCTCATTTTTAGAGGTGTAGCAAGATTCTTTATTTGCTTACCAGTTGTTACTCAGGTTTCAGCTATGAAGGCCTTATGACACGTTTGGACGTTATCTGAACTGAGTAAACGCCACAGATTGCATAATTTCTCAATACATTTTCACAGCTTCCTTCACCTTTACTTTTTAATTAAAGCCAGCATTTCTCTTGTGACCATCTTTAAAGAGCTTGTAGTAGTGTATACCTAACATTAGAGATGGGCGCTCTGTAGTGCTAGCTTGCTCTGTCCTAGAGTATATTGTTTTATGGAAATTTTGCCGACACACAAGTCCGACAAATGCCACATAAAGCATTGGTGTTTGCTACTCCGCCTAGTGTTTCAATTTTACAGCATGTGCACATTTTCCAGGGCACCAGTAAAACGGGTTCAAAGCTCTTCCCTGAAAACTCTCACAAGCACTTATCACAATCAATTTCCCATATAAGTGGTTTTGCTGAAGAGAATACAGGAATACAAGCATAATTCGACAATTAAGAATGTGGGTAGGGACACTTCATTTTCAGCAGACATGTTTTTTTGATGAACTGCTTCTATACTGGTGAAATCTGTGCTTTTAATAAAAGTACACTATGCTGCTTCGTCACTCCATGCCAACTGCAAGTATACCCTGTACCAGGAAGTCAAACCAAGACGTGGGATGTTCAGTCTGTGAAAATAAAAACGAGTTTGAAATGTTGACGAGTAAAAAGTAAAGCACACTCAAGAAAACAAACACAGCACAAGAACAAATCCAACGAATCAGAATTACATTTGAGAGCAAACATATACTTTCTATGGCACAGTGAAGAAACCTTATTCCTTCGACGGTTTTTTTTTTTTTGTGTGAGAAAAGATGGAAGTGCACGTGTTCTATCCCATTTTGTGTATTTTACACCTTTTCACACACAAAACGATGTCGTCTTAACGTGCCCAACTGTCTTTGCATATCCATTTCTCTGCCCTCACACCATAATACCTACAATTAAAGGTTGTAGTAATGCTTAGCTTGAATGAACCAACACCAGCTACGTGCACTGTGCTACTAACCATGGCAATGTAGTTAAGTTCACGCACAGCACATTCATGGGCTATATACGTTTGCTCTTGATTGTAGGTAAGATAAATAAAAGGAAGGCATGTAAATAAGAATGTCCTTGATGCGCTATGCAGAAGTACTCTCCCATTTTGACAGAAGCCAAGCGCAACCGCAATGAACACAGCATTTCAAATCTAGGGACTCGACGTCCTGGAGATTTTTCTGAATTCGTGGAGAAAAATCTAGATGCTAAAGGTGACACATATATAAACAGGTCTCTGCTCAAACTGGTAATGCTATGTGTAGCTTAGTTTTACAAAATGTGCCCTACCACTGGTCGCCGAAGCTGAGGCTGCAGTCCTGTTGCAACTGCAAATCACTCAATTTTGTCTAGGGCACACTTCAGCAAAATGTGGACAAAAATTACTGCACCACAGAGAATGTACTAGAGGCTTTAACAAAGCAGCTGATAGCCAGCATGGACTGGAGCAAGAGAAGTGCGTTTTGGGTCTGCACAACGGTGTGCACAGCTTGCAGTCCCTCATGGGCGCTATTTAATATATTTTACATATTTCACTTACTTCTTGGTTTCAGGCAAGAAATATAATATATTTTGTATCCTTTCCACTGTTAAATACCCAAACCCAGGATACCACAGGTCTGTTTCTGGCATCTGATTTCTTCTCAGAAAACTACCCCTCTAAAAAAATTTCACAGGTACTTAACCCCACCCGCTCTTGAGGAGAGCCTGGTTTTTGAACATGACAAGGCCACTAATTACACAGTGACTCCTTGCGATGTGATGTATGTAAGGACTTTAAAAGGAAAGGAAAATTTAATAGCAGTGTGACAGGTACACAACAATGCAAAGGATAAAACATCACAGACGCTGCCATTCATGTTCATGTCTCCATTTCAATGTGGAAGTTGTGTTTAGCAGTGAATATGTCATTATAATGAATGTCATAATATCACAAAAGCGAAAGGGCAAGGGTCCTTGCATTGTGAACTGACAAATGTGCTTTAGTATGTTTCACCGTAATACACAATGTGTTTTGCAGTTAAGCATACTAATAGCGGCAAGGGTGAACCTATCACGTACGGCGTCATGAGCCGTGCTCCCTCAAGGGCTGCAGAAGATAGCGCCAACCTTTCCCTTTCCCAACGAACCACTTACTACTACAGCAAACTACAGTCGACGTGTCCTGCATTGAGGCTTCTTCTGTATCGCGGTTAAGCATATTGATAGTGACAAGAGCGAACTTGGCATGTAATAATTTAGCCACCAAAAGTTGGCGAAACATCATCCTGCCGTGAAAATATGGTTTGTTGAGACTAGAACGTTGAGACTTGTAGAGTGCGTCACCGACTGAAACCCTACACTCCTGATTCGCGTAAACCCTTCCCACTATCGGTATGCTTCACCACAATACACAAATATGTTCCGGTGATGTAACAGTGGCCGAACAGGCTGGTGCAAACTTTTCGACAGAGAGCTTGCCTTCATCAGGGCACATAGGCGTATTTACCGGGGGGGGGGGGGGGAAGGACAGTCGATTTAATCAAGGATGGAGGAGCTATCATACTTGAAAAGCTTGCGGCCCTTTATATGCTATGCCTCACGACTTTAAGTGTACCAGAAAGCTGGAAGAACGCCAGCATTATACTCATCAATAAGACGGGAGACGTTCAAGAATTGAAGAATTATAGACCCATTAGCTTACTTTCAGTATTGTATAAAATATTCACCAAGGTAATTTCAAATAAAATCAAGGCAACACTTCAGCCAACCAAGGAACAGGCTGGCTTGAGGAAGGGATATTCTACGATGGATCATATCTATGTCATCAATCAGGTAATCGAGAAATCTGCGGAGTAAAATCAACCTCTCTATATGGATTTCATAGATTATGAAAAAGCATTTGATTAAGTAGAGATACCAGCAGTCATAGAGGCATTGCGTAATTAAGGAGTACAGGAAGCATACGCCAATATCTTGGCAAATATCTACAAGGATTCAACAGCTACCTTGGTTCTCCACAATAAAAATAGAAAATAGCCAATCAAGAAAGGGGTCAGGCTAGGGGACACAACCTCTCCAATGGTATTCACGGCATGCTTGGAAGAAGTATTCAAGCTCTTAGACTGGGAAGGCTTAGGAGTGAGGATCAACGGCGAATATCTCAGCAACCTTCGGTTTGCAGATGACATTGTCCTATTCAGCTACAATGGGGATGAATTACAACAAATGATTCAGGACCTTAACCAAGAAAGTGTAAGAATTGGGTTGAAGATTAATATGCAGAAGACAAAGATAATGTTCAATAATAATAATGTTCCCTCGTGTTACGTTTCAGCCCGCATCGACCGTCGTCATAAGGTTGTTATTCCTTCATGCCACACCAACCATTTTTTCAATTCATTCATCCCCAGTACGTCAGCAAGTTGGAATCACCTTCCCCGATCCGTCGTCGAAATAAAAGCTGCTTTAACAAACGTGGTGTTATCATAAACATAATTATAACATTGTCAGCTTTTTTTATTTTTTATTCGCAATTTTTTTTACCACACCAATCTTTTTAAAACGGGTGTTCTGTATTTTGTAGGCACATATTACTACTTCGAGCGTCATGTATTTCGTTTTTTTTTTTGCTTTGTTGCAAAATGTTTATTTATGCTTTGTTTGTTCAGCTGGTTTTCTCTCCTTGTGCTTTGCGCTATTCATTGTTAATCTCATTTATTGTATTAATGTAACTTTTTTTTCCTTTTTCCCCCGTGAACCTCAATTATGCTAAGTTTTATATACATTTACTGCTGTTTCTTGTTTCCCACTTCTGCGAATGTAACCCACTCCCCTCTGTAATGCCCCCGGGCCCTAAGGGTACTGAAATAAATAAACAGCATGGCAAGGGAACAAGAATTCAGGATCGCCAGTCAGCCTCTAGAGTCTGCAAAGGAGTTCGTTTATCTAGGTCAGTTACTCACAGGGGACCCTGATCATGAGAAAGAAATTTATAGAAGAATAAAATTGGGCTGGAGTGCATACGGCAGGCATTACCAAATCCTGACTGGGAGATTACCACTTTCGTTGAAAAGAAAAGTATACAATCATTGCATTCTACCGGTGCTAGTACATGGGGCAAAAACTTGGAGGTTAACAAAGAAGCCGCACAAAGAGCGATGGAATGAAAAATGTTAGGCCTAAAGTTAAGAGACGGGAAGAGACCGGTGTGGATCAGAGAACAAACGGGGATAGCCGATATTTTAGTAGACATTAAACGCAAAAAGTGGAGCTGGGCAGGCCATGTAATGCGTCGGATGAATAACCGGTGGACCATTAGGGTTACAGAATGGATACCAAGAGAACGGAAGCGCAGTCAAAGAAGTAGTTTAATGATTGGAAAATGTAGAGAAGTTGGCTGGAAAATGGAGCAAAACTTGGTGGAGTGATGAAGTTACGAAATTCGCAGGCGCAAGTTGGAATCAGCTAGCGCAAGACAGGGGTAATTGGAGATCGCAAGGAGAGGCCTTCGTCCTGCAGTGGACATAAATATAGGCTGATGATGATCATGATGACGTGAAATTCAGAGTAGATAAGGAATTGGGGCTTTCGCAATAAATTACGCATGCAAGCACTCTAGAATGTTATGAGCTTGTCTAACGAGCGGGGAAGAATTGAGCCCACTGCCCTGGCAGAACTATAAAAGCCAACAAGACCAAATTTAGCCAAAATTGGTGGTATGCTATGGGAACTCTCTGTGCGAAGTTAAATGTGGTTGGATCATACGCAGCCTTTGTAAAAAATTTCTTATTCAAGTGGTAAAGCGTGTCATATGCTATGCTTCTCAGTATTCCGACATAGCTAAAGGTTACAGCAGGTTTATATTTTGTGCAAAGGGGAGGGGGGACATGGTAACTGCAATGTGTGACAAAATTTTTACGTTCCTGATCCAGCTAGAAGCGTTGCGAATAATTATTGAAACGTCTTTTTTCTGTCCCTATTTTCAGGTGCCATAGCACGTTCAGACTTTGTTTCAGCGATGTCCTCGGTGAAATACATTTTGTTTATATTTGGCGAAAGTAAAGAGTGCGTTATGGACAATATGTAGGTAAACTTTAGAGACAGGGGACTAATTATGACATTTGCAGTAAATTACGTTTGCAAGTGATGCGGAGCTTTATGAATGTGTTTTGCGAACAAAGAATTTATCTCGTAGCTCTGGCAGAACTGTGAACTCAATCGATATTAAATCTAGCGGAAATTGAGTAAGGAGGGTGAGGGGAGGAGGCAGGGAGGGAGAGAGGGAGGGCACCATGGTAAATGTTATGGCGAAGTAACATGTGTGTTGATGAAATACTGGCTTTTTAAAAATTCCCGACAAGAAAAACTCCAAGGAATTGCGGGCAAAGCTTAAAATGGTACAGTGATATACGAGCAACTCTTTAATGTATGCAGATGCAGAACCGCAAGCTACCATCTTTCTTTTTGACAAGCACCACAGGTGATGCCCATGGGCTGTTCGACGGCTGGATGACATCATCCTGTAGCATCTTTTCAACCTGCTGCTGTATCGCCTCGTGTTCTTTCTGAGCTACACGATACGGGTTCTGTCGGATGGGACTTGCTGTCTCCTCCGTGATGAAGCGATGCTTTGTCAGCGGCGTTTGACCAACTCGCGACGTAGACGAGAAGCAGTCCTTAAACTGTTCAAGCAGTTCCATAAGCCGGTGTCGATCTGCAGGTGTTAAACTCGGTCCAATGTCGACGACGGGTGTGCATGGCGTTGTAGGAGCCGTGGCTTCTCCTTGCATAGCAAAACAGTCATCAGTGTGGTCGATTTCATCGAGATACGCGACAGCGGTGCCTTTACTGATATACCGACGTTCGTTTCTGAAATTTGTCAATAGAACCTCTGTACGCCCGTCGACTAAGGAGACGGTGCCACGGGCGATGGCGACTCCTTTGCGGAAGAGAAGGGCGGTTGCATGTTCCGCGACCGCTTCTTCGGTGAGCTGTGTGCCACAACTGACGGAAACAAGGCTGCAAGACAGTGGCGGTATGCAGACGTCCTCGTCAATAATACGTAAGCTGCGGCGCTGTCGCTCTGTTCCATTGGTCGTGTCGTTAGCAGGGGAAAACGTTACTACGCCGTCCCGTATGTTGACAACGGTGCCATACTCCCTTAAGAAGTCCATGCCTAAAATGAGTGATTTGCAGCACTCCGGCAGGATCACGAATGTGGCGACAAAAGCTGCGTTCCCGATCGTGAGCCTTGCAGTACATTTGCCTGTAGGAGTCATAATCTGGCCGCCAGCATTGCGAATATAAGGGCCCGTCCATTTTGTCTTGACCTTCTTGAGTTTGTCTGCCAGCAGCTCGCTCATAATTGAAAAGTCCGCGCCAGTGTCTACTAAGGCCGTCACTTCGTGCCCGTCAATCGTAACAGCGAGGTCGGCAGTCACAGTTTTGTCGGCATTATTTACATTTTGATCGGCGTCTTCCTTTCTCGGCAACAAGGGGGGATTTTCGGCAATTTGAGGACTTGCAACCTTCCCCCTTGAGGTCTCTGCTTTCAGTTTCCCCGCCGTGGGCTGGGAGAACGACCTCTCACGACGTCAGCAAAAGTGCGGCTGTTCGGCGAGGCGAAACGTGCTGGAGACGGTGAGCGCGACCGGAGATTCGAAGAGCTCACTTGCCGGCCAGTGCGGCTGTCGTCGAAGGGGACACGGTTTTCATCAGCCAGGCGACGCGTTGTAGCATATGGGCCGCCCTGGTAGCCAGCTGGGCGATGAGGGCAGAAACAATAGATGTGTCCTGGTTCTCCACAATTGTAGCACAATGGTCGCCGATCTTAAGCGCGCCATATATCGGTCCTACGGAGCTGGGGGCGTCTGACAGGTTCCCGTTGGGCCCAGGCTGCGACAGGAGGCCGTTGACGGTATTGTGGCGCCGGCAGGGAAGACAAGGGACCGTAAACAGCGTCTGTATGGCTGTATGTGTTCGGCTGGTACGGCGGCTCAGACGGCAACGGACGGGGGACCGCGTCTGCGCAGCTGTATGCATTCGGCTGGTATGACAGCTCGGTACGAGGCTCGGGAGGGGCAAGCACCTGGCGGAGTTCCTGTCGTACCACTTCAGCGACGGAGGCAACCGGGAACTCGTGCGGCGGTGCGAGCCTAGCGTTCTCCTTCGCAATTTCGTCCCGCACAATCTGGCGTATCAACTGGCGCAAGCAGGTTTCATCGTCCGTAACCAGTGCTGCGGCTCCTGTCGGTGCCCCGGCAATCAGACGATCGTACTATTGGTACCGCTGCTGCAACGCCCGCTCGATTGCTGTGGCCTCTTTAAAGAACTCGTCCACTGTTGTCGGCGGATTGCGCACAAGGGCAGCGAACAGCTGCTCCTTGACACCACGCATGAGATGGCTGAGCTTTTTAGCCTCTGGCATGTTGCGATCTGCGCGGCGAAACAAACGCGCCATGTCTTCGGCAAACATGGCGACACCTTCATTTGGCTTTTGGATGCGCGTATCGAGAAGGCGCAGTGCGTTTTCACGTCGATTTGTGTCCCCGAATGTGTCGAGAAACCGACGCGAAAAGTCCTCCCACGTTGTCAGACTTCCCTCGCGGTTTTCAAACCACGTCTTTGCACTTTTTCGAGTGCGAAATAGACGTTGAAAAGCTTCTGGTCGGGGCGCCAGTGATTCGATCTCGCTACCCGTTCATACTTCTCCAGCCAGTCCACCGCATCTTCATGCGCGTCACCGTGAAATGGTTCAGGAATCCGAAGGTTTTGAACTGTTACCTGAGTTGGGCTGCTTGGAAGTGCCATTGCTAAAGCTGGGGTGGCGGCCCTTGATGAAGACGATGTTTGCAAGACGCCAAATTCGGGGCTCAAACCTTGCAGGCGGCGGCTCGTGCGGTGAACAGGCGTCTCGATGCGTGGGTGTCTTGTGGGGCTAGATGCAGGGCTGCTCGTAGGAGTGCCGATCATGAGGCGACGGTACCCAGCAACTCCACCAGTGTCGCGGTACACAAAGCTCAGGAGCTTTATTATAGAAGCACCGCGCCGTACTCGGGAGAAGGAACCAGAGAGGCGCCAACAGCAAGAATCTCTTTTTCTTCCCTGGATGCCTTCCGAAATCTCGAGCAGCCCGGTCGTCGTCTTTGTCGGCGCCAGGGCGCACTTGTGCACAAGTACCGACGCGGCAATATAAGTACAATAAATTGAAAGTTTTATTGCAACTGTTCGAAAGAAACAGCTTCGCTGGAAATCGGGTTGTCGCACACACCTGCTGTCATTTTTTTCTAGTGAATATTGCAAGTAATTTATGTTTATTGTAGTACTTTGTTGCGTAGAACTTTGACGATACTATAACCTAAACTAGCAATTCATTTAGGCTGTAATCTTAAATACCAAGTACGTTTAATTATTAACATTGTGTGTA
The DNA here is from genome assembly GCF_013339745.2 of Dermacentor silvarum. Taxonomy (NCBI): domain Eukaryota; kingdom Metazoa; phylum Arthropoda; class Arachnida; order Ixodida; family Ixodidae; genus Dermacentor; species Dermacentor silvarum. The sequence continues at coordinate 225,926,878 of NC_051157.2, forward strand.
GCAAATGTACATTATTTATGTGCGCTCGATTGCTGCTACTGGGCAGGATCCGAGACCCCTGTGAGACACTCATTCCCTTTTGTTCCTGCATCATCTTGAAATTTTATATAGTTGCAATAAATAAATGCAAATTCAAACAATTTTTCAAGCCGCGATGGTTCCCTATGTGTGATTGAGAAATAGGTCTATGTCTGGTAAATATAAAAATAACTGACAGACGCATTTTCAGGCTCTTTCACCTATTGTGGTAGTAATTCGCAATATATATATATATATATATATATATAGAGAGAGAGAGAGAGGTCAAATTTTTGCGGTTTGCCCCCCCCCCCCCCCAACTCGAAAAATCGTTGGTACGCCACTGTCACGGCACTGCTTTTCTTCGCAGTTTTCATATATGTGAATACACCTGCCAGTACACTTATTGCGCTCCTCGGTGCGGGTGATGTGATGGGAGACGGCGAGTGCGCGCGTACATAGTTAAGGAACACATACTACATGTCCCGTGACAGCGGCCCCTTTTCACTTTTGGTATACTTCACTGCAACAATTTTGGGTAAGCTTCACCGCGTAACACAAACCTACTGCGGCGAAGCTGACTTTAGGAAGCCGGTTCATTCAACGCATTTTACGAGGCAGGTCCGCTTATCACGCTTGGCAACGTTTGAACACCACACTAACTGCATTCATTTCTTTTGTTCTTTTTAATTGTATTGTCATAGTGACCCTGCATCCCGCAGTTGCAGGCTGATAGTGCATCATAATCGTTTTAACTGCTTCAGGACACCGTGTAGCTGGTAATCGTGTATGCAACAGGCACGGCTGCACTGCAATAATTTTGGGTAAGCTTCACCGCGTAACACAATTCTACTGCGGCGAAGCTGACTTAAGGAAGCCGATTCATACAACGCATCTTTTCATTACTGTTTTATTTTCCAGAAAACAAAATACAGATTTCTGGAAGGGATACCTGGGCAAAAAGCTGTTTTTTTTACAGCTTGACTAGGCCCGGGCAACCTAAAAACTTTTAGCAGTGGTGACGTTCTGGAGATCAAACAGACTGATGAAAAAGAAAAACAACCATTAATACCACATACAGTTTACATGCACATATTCTTGCACATATACTCACAATATACTAACACACGTATATATTGTAAATACACAAATAACCCGATTAGACTAACAGATCACAGATATACCAACAGATCACAGATATACCAAACAGTAAAAATTTATAACAAATCCATTTCGAACAATAATATAGGTTTGAAAAGTTTAGTCGCGATTTAAAATACCACTTGTACAATTTTCAATTGCATCCTGATAGTTAACAGCATTATAAGGCTACATGTTTCGGAAATAATCTTTAAGCTGTTTCAAAGTAAAGCCCATGGTATGCTTGTACCTGTTTAAGATACTAGGTAAATTATGTTCCAGAGTTTGTAACTTGTAGTTCGTGCGGAAACACGGTGTGAACCACAGGTCCGTGTTTCGTGTGCATTTGTTACTTAGTGCGGGTTTTAATGAAGCTGTGTGTGTAAGGAATTCGTGAATGGAGCTAGCCGAAAAATAGAACGAGCGTAAGATACGAAAGTTGTATATGTGATGAGAGGCCATAATCTTATAGGCGTGAAATGCAACGCCAGTGTCTGATAAGTACGGAATGTTTGCAATGTATCGAACTATCTCTTTTTGTAACACGTGGATTTTCATACTATTTGTCTTAGTAGTTGTTTGCCATACTAGGCTGCAGTAGTTGATATGTGCCTGGAAGAGTGCATGATATATTTGAATTTTGACAGATGTCGGAAAAATTGTGCGACAACGTGCCATCAGTCCAGATGCATGAGATAGTTTTTTGCAGATTACATTCACCTGTGTATCCCAAGATAAACAGGCCTCGAAAGTGACGCCCAGTATTTTGTGTTCGTGGACGAATTCGATTTCCTGCCCAGCATAATAAACGGCGCGATTGATCGTCATTGGCTTGTTTCTTGCGCGGAATACAATGATTTTGGTTTTAGTTGGATTCACTGCAAGTCTATTTTGTTGGGACCAGTAAAACAACTTCTCAAGAAAAATGTTGCATTTTCGTGCCAAAACGTCTGCATCTGGACCAGAAAATAAGACAGTGCTATCGTCAGCGTAAATAACGAAGTTAAGTGAAGTGTCTATGTCGGGAATGTCATTAATAAATGTATTAAATAAGAATGGGCCTAAAATGCTGCCTTGCGGTACACCAGTCTTAATTGTGAGATAAGAAGACTGGTTTTCACCTATTGATACTGTCTGACTTCTGTTCGTCAAATAGGTTTTAAAAAGTTCAAGAGCGTTTCCGCGTATCCCGTATAGTGAAAGCTTTTCTAATAAAATATTATGGTTTACACAATCGAATGCTTTTGTGAAATCAATGAAAAGACCTAGAGTATAGTGGCTTTTATCTATATTGCGTAGTATATGTTCCTTTATGGTTAATAATGCGGTCTCGGTTGATCTGCCTTTTCTAAAACCATATAAAGCATCCGATAATATTTTTTGTCTTTCGAAAAAATTTGTTGCTCTGATTAATATAATTTTTTCAAGTCCTTTTGAAAAAACGGAAATAACACTTATCGGTCTGTAGTTAGCTACGTTGTTTCTATCCCCGCCTTTGTACAGTACAGCTACCTTGCTTTTTTTCATAGCGCTAGGGAACGTCCCACTTTCCAAGACTAGGTTAAATATGTGAACCAGTACGGGAAGGAGAAAACGCAGTACATACTTTACAGGTTTTATTTGAATATTATCTGCATCTAATGCCTTGCTGTTTTTCAAGTTCATAATTGTCGCTTGTACTTCTAGCTCATTTGTTGGTTCAAGGAATACACTTTCGACAGAACGGCTAGCTAAGCTAACTTTACCTGTGGAAGTATTCTGTGCTGTGGCAATATTGATGAAGTGATGGTTGAAATATTCAGCCATTGCTTGGCCACTCAGCACTGTGTTGTTACATGTGATTTGATTTAGTGGCAGTTTTGTGGCCCCCCGACCCAATACATCATTTATTGTTTTCCATGCGCTTTCAGGATCTTTTGAAGCTATTCCAGAAAAAAATTTGCTGACAATATGCTTTTTTGGATCGGCGAAGTTCTGCGTTCAAATTCTTTCGTGCTTTCTTAAAAGTCTTGAGTGCATCTAACGTTCGCGTACGTAGGAAAGAGTGATAAAGGTTATTTTTGCTTTTTATCATTGAGGCATGTAGTCGAGTTACCCACGGCTTTCTTGTCTTTTTAGACAAGATCTTTAGATCTTGCGAGGCATTAGATTTCTACGTAATTTTCTACGTAATTTTCCTGCGACGCCGATGCTGCTGTTGCTACAAACTGATGCAGAACTCCGATGCACTGACCCGTTTGCCACAAATGTTGCAGGCGCCGGAACCAGCAGTGGAAGAATGCGATGACATGGTGCTCGCCATCGACGGATGGGACCACCCCGCGGTGTCACGCCAGAAGTTGAAAGCGCTGACAGCAGCAGGCGAGATGCTATCAAGTGTTTGCCGGTATGTTATCGAGGGTTGGCCGTCACCACGACCTGTAGGAAACGTGGCACTGTCCGAGTACTACAAACGGCGACACGAATTGTCCGTGGAAGGAGGGTTACTGCTCTGGAGCCATTGGGTCGTAATCCCAAAGATGCTCGTGGGAGGTTGTTAAAGCTGTTACACGAGGCCCACCAGGTAGTTTCAACCATGAAGATAGTGGCAAGGTCTAATTTCTGGTGGCCCGTTCTTGACAAAGCCATTCAGCGTGTCGGGTATGTATGTCGCAGCTGTGTACAAGCTTTATCCATGCCGCCGACACAGGAGCCTGTAAGCTGGCCCAGTACGAACGAGAAATGGTCGCGACTGCACATTAACTTCGCGGAGCCTGTTAATAACACCATGCTTCTAGTTATTGTGCACTCGCACAGCTAGTGGATAGAAAGCTATACCGATGCGCCAGGCCACCGCTAAGAACGCCGTGGATGCTCTTAGGACGTTGTTTAGAGGATTCGGACTGCCTCATACCGTGGTCTCAGATAACGGCACGCCATTTACCGCGTCAGAGTTTTGACCGCTTTGTGGTACGAAACGGTATCACGCACATTCGGACGCCGCCTTATCAGCCACAGAGCAATGGATTGGCAGAGCACACCGTCAGAACTATAAAGAAAGGTTTAAAGAAAATGACTGGAGTGAATCTCGGGATTGCCCTGGCTAGAATTTTGTGCAAGTACAGGGGACGCGCCACAGCCTTCGGGGTTGTCCCCATCAGAACTGCTTTTGGGTTACAAGCTGCGGACGAGACTAGACATTTGTTTTCCACCCGGGAACCAGACAGCACATGGGTGAAAACCCACCGACGACACTACCTGGAGTTTCGCCCCAGGCGACACCATCTACGTCCGCAACTACGGCGTCGGGGACAAGTGGACACCTGGTAAAGTCAAGTCTACAACGGGTGCCCGGTTGGTGATTGTTCAGATGGATGAAGGTGTGGTTCGCAGACACACAAGTGTGCAAGCGTTTTGCCTACACATCCGGGGCCCCATCCGCCGAACCCCAGGAAGACCCGATGCCCACAGAGGAGAGGGCGCCGGATTCCAGTACCGCGTCGGACGGCGCAGAAGCCCCGCCCCAACTGCTGCGTTCAGCTCGTACGAAGAAGCCGGTAGAGCGCTACAGTAATTTAGGGGAAAGGAATGCTATCACTGTTACGTCAGTCGAATCGGCATGTGGCAGCTGCCCGTGCGCCGTGTGCCACCTTTCCTTCTTTCCCACCTCCACATTTCCGCCCTTTTAACACGAAGGTGTTTTATGCCGGGGTCCACCAAGACTTCACTGACGTATTTCCGTCACGGAAATACGTCATAGAACATAATACAAAGAAAGAAGCCAGAAGAAAAAATTCCACAAACATGCAAAATTTGTAAATCGAACCCACAACCTCTCGGTCCGCGACGATAGATCGCCGAGCGTTTAACCCATTGCGCCACAAACGCATTTGCAGAGAGCTACACAGACGCGCCTTATATATCTAACACTCCTCCGTGTACCCGCGCTCTTCCTCGGGGCGGTGCCGCCGCCTACGAGCAGAAAAGAGAAGTACTGCATTATGACACTAACGCGCACCGACAGTGAACGCTTCGGTGGTCTCAGCACTACGACGCCTCGATGCCAGCATTCGAAGGGACGCTGGCATCAAGAAGCACTACCAACGCCACCTAGGTGGCGTTCACCGTACTCAGCACAGCGGAGCGTGGCCTCCGCAATTAGCTCTGAAAATGTTTCTGAAGTTGATCGCGGAGGCTGCAATTACGACGCGCTGTACGCGCTGATTTGACTCGGTGACGATTCAGTTACGTGCTTTGTCTTGCGCGTTGTATTAGTGTGTCAGTTACGTGCTTCGTCTTTCGCGTTGTGCTAGCGTGTGCAGCGTAGTGCAGCTTCCATATGCACGACGGTTGCTCATGGTCATCGACGTTGGTAGTCGTGATGGAGGAGACGTGCCACCAGGCGTCTGCGTGGGTGCATCAACGCCTAAGGGCGCTTTAGCCACAAAACACCAATAGACATTATATATCAATGTGCAATAAACATTACACTACTTCTGTGAAGACACGTTTCACTTTCGTGTTCTATACCGATTCCTATATAAGAGGGATCAACCACATTTTTCTATATATTTCCGAGACGACAATAAAACGTCGCATTATGCCTGAAGACGCTGTCTAATTTCCTTCCGGATGCACGGACTTTTCCACCGGCTCGGCTACAAATACCCAACTGCAGGAGTCGGTCGGTGCCTGTGTAGTTTAGTAGTCCGAGCGCGCTCTTGATCCCCCTCCTTATCATGGCATTTAGCTTGTCTCACTCGGCCCTCTTCTAGACGTACATGGCCGCTGCGTACGTGAAATGGCATAACAAGACAGCGTGGACTAGCCTTATCAGATTCTTTTTCGCTCAAGCCTCTCCTTCTGTTAGCTACCTGCTTGATTAGACCGATGACACGATCCGTCTTCTTTGTTAGTTTGTGAGTGTTTATGCTATTATGCCCGCCTCTTCGAGTGTAATTCCCAAGATTCGAATGGACACGACTTTGGGGAATCGGATCTCCGCACTTGGTGTTGAGATTAATGTCGATTTCAGTGTGGGGTTTCCAGTTCTGTGGCTTGCGGCCTTTTCTAGTTGGGCTGTAGAGAAGGAGCTCCGATTTCTTTGGGGAGCACCGGAGGCCCGCTCTGTAGTGTCGACAGCTTCCTGGAGAGCGGCTTCGACTTGTCCGTCACTGCATCCCTCGCACCAGACAGCGATGTCGTCCGCGTAGATCGTGTGACCGATGCCCTGGATCTTGCCTAAGTATCTCGAGAGGTCGACCATTGCGATGTTGAAGAGGCGTGGTGAGATGACTCACCCCTGGGGGTGCATCTTCCCCTCAGCTCCATTTTCTCCGATTCGAAATCTCCAGCCTTGAGGATGGCGCATCGTTTGGGCAAGAAAGACCTGACGAAGGCATTGAAAGACGAGCCCCGGTCGAGTTTGGAGATGGCGTCGAAAACTAACTCGTGACGGATGTTGTCAAAGGCTTTTTCCAGGCCCAAACCAAGGAGAGCTCTCGTGTGCCGAGTGCAGCGTTCCAGGATTTGGATCTTGATAAGGTTCACGGCGTCCTGGAGGAGAGGCCCTGCTTGAAACCTATCATGTTGTGAGAGAAAAGGTCGTTCGTCTCGATATACTCGGCAATTCTGTAATGGATGGCGTGCTCGGCCACCTTCTCTACACATGACGTCAGTGAGATGGGGCGGATTCTGTCCAAGCTCGGCGGTTCAGCGGCCTTTGGGATCAGTATGACCTTCGCCACCTTCCATTGTTCCGGTACAATTCCCTCCTCCCAAATGCGATTTATCTCATCTGTGAGAAACTCGATCGATTCGTCATCTAGGTTTCGAGAGCCTTCTTGTTAATGTGATCCGGGCAGGGTGCCGACCTACCATTGAGGTCGTGTAGGGCACGGCGGATTTCACTGACTTTGAAAGGCTCGTCCAGTGCAGAGTTCGGCTTCCCTTTGTATACTGGGTATGCAGCCTCATCGGCCACAGTTTTGACCGACAGGTACTTCTCAGCTAGCTACTCCAGCACTTCTTGGCTTCTTGGAGCGCTTTAACGAGGACACTTATCTGGTTGGAGTTGGTGCAGGAGTAGTCTAGCAAGTGTTTGAGAAGATTTCACTTGCCTCCCGTGCGCATCTGCCCGTCGATTGAATTGCAAATTTCGTGCCATTGCTGCCTATACAGGGCTTGGCAGTGGTCATCGATCTGCTTGTTGATCTCGGTTATCTTTTTCCTGAGCTTGCGATTCAGGCGTTGGCTTTTCCACCTCTCGAGGAGTGATTGCTTGGCCTCGAGAAGGTGTGCTAGCCTGCTATCCCTTTTGTTATTATTATATTTTAACAGTGAAGCTGTTTAAGCCAGCTGTAATTTGTGGTGCCTATCAAGAAACTACCGAAAAAGAAAATAAAATAAACTTTCTTGCCGAGGCGGGATTCGAGCCTGCGTACCCCCGGTCCCAAAGCGAGCGTCGTAACCACTAGGCTATACAGCGGCGCACTGCACGGGCCGATTTTTTCAGCCCGGGCCCGGCCCGGGCCCGTTATTACTTTGGGCTACCCGCCCGAGCCCAACCGAAAGTTTTATGGCGAGACCCGGGCCCGGCGCGGGTCCGGAAATAATCTACGTTACCCGCCCGGCCCGGCCCGCCACCCCTTTACCTTAGGCCCGAGCCCGGCCCGAGCCCGGCTCGAAACCGGCCCGAACCCGGCCCGAGACCGGAAAAGATCACCGAGCGGCATTTTAAAAAAATGTCACAGTTTCGCCCTAAGAGCAGCAATGAATGCGATAGCAACACAGCAATGTCATACGAAGTAAGGTGAGCGGCTTCGGTAGCAATATGAATTGTAGTAAACATGCGCTGATTAAGTAAGCAGGTGTGCTGCGGCGTAAGTATACCGACATGAAGAGAGACTCGATGACCACGAGAAGGCGCGTGTGAAACGGTGTTGTTGATGAGAAGCGCTTCCCGTAGGCAGCGCGTGCGATATAAGGGACACACCTGTAGCTCTGCACTGCCGATCCGGGCAGCATTGCATGTGTAGCGTGCGTCGGAAAATGTGGCCCGACTATTACTAACTGAATGAACAAGCGTGGTGTGAGCGCGCACAAACAAACGTGAATAGATCACACTAAATGACTGCAGACAACGACTGTCAAAACGCTGGCAGCAAGCGCATATATAAGCCGCAGCGGCGAACGTACGTGCGGTCTATCGCTTCAACGGAAACTGAGCGGCGAATGCACGGCGCATAAAGGTCAGAGCCGTGTGGAGATAAGCGACGGTGCGAGCGAGCGACGAGTGCGGTTGTTGGCAGAGTAGAAGTGCGCCCCCCCCCCCCCGCTCCCTCCGGCGCTGGCTTCCCGCTTCCTTGCTTGCGCGTGGGAGATTGAGTGCATTCACTCTCCGTGATAGCGCGCGTCCCCGCACGCTTCCGCTCGGGCATACGGCGTGCGGTGAAGATTTTATCTATAGTGAACCTCACGGCGACGGCAGAAATCCGGTTGAAGTGTCCATATAATTGCTATCGCAATAAAATAAAATAAGGAAGAGAATGAAAGAAGTTTATTCTTAAGGCATAAATACATGTCATATGCAATTATCAACACCATTTGAGCGGTCTGAACGCAAATACCAGCGCGCGAAGTAGTACGAATTAGAGCACTGCACGGGCCGATATTTTCAGCCCGGGCCCGGCCCGGGCCCGTTTTCACGTTGGGCGGGCCGCCCGAGCCCGATCAAAACTTTTATGGCGAGACCCGGGCCCGGCCCGGGCCCGGAAATAATCTACGTTACCCGCCCGGCCCGGCCCGCCACCCCTTTACCTTAGGCCCGAGCCCGGCCCGAGCCCGATTCGAAACCGGCCCGAACCCGGCCCGAGACCGAAACATAATGTTTTGCAGAGTTGAGACGCCCGAGAATAACTCGCTGCACGTTACATGCACACCACCAGAAAGCCCGAGCCCGGCCCGGGCCCGCGTCAAAAAACCCGAGCCCGGCCCGGGCCCGGGTCAAAAAGCCCACGCCGAGCCCGACCCGAGCCCGTGAAAAAACTGTTCTACCGGGACCGGCCCGGCCCGTGGGCCGGGCCGGGCCGGGCACGGGCTCGGGCTTGCACGGGCTCGGGCCCGAGCCCTGCACGGGCTCTGCACGGGCTCGGGCTTGCGGCCTTTTCTAGTTGGGCTGTAGAGAAGGAGCTCCGATTTCTTTGGGGAGCACCGGAGGCCCGCTCTGTAGTGTCGACAGCTTCCTGGAGAGCGGCTTCGACTTGTCCGTCACTGCATCCCTCGCATCCCTCGCATCCCTCTACCCAAAAGCCCGAGCCCTGCACGGACTCGGGCTTTTGGGTAAGCCCGAGCCCGTGCAGTGCTCTAGTACGAATGACCCTGCCGAGCAGTATCGCCAGCAGCTTCCAAAGGCGCGATCTTGATGCGGCCCAATCCACTTCTATCGCAGCGCCGCCACAGTATTTTTCCACGTTGGGCGCCTCACTGCAAAGCATGCGCCGCCCCAACCACTCAACCGTATTCTAGTACACTATAGTCGAAGTAGACTATAGCCGAATAGTACACTATTCCATTGTATTCCTTACCTAAATTAGTATAAGTAATGCTTTCAGCGCGGTGCAGGCGCGTTCGCGACTTGCTGATTCTTCAAAGGCGAATTGGTAAAACGATGACTGGTGTTGTGACGTCATCCGTCATGCGATAAGACAATCGCGTGTCATAAATTGTGGGCTCGCAAACTAGTGCTGGCTGCGCATGCGCCGAGAGATAGCCAGTGCTTATATACGCGCTCGAGTATCGTTGTATGTTCTATTCTTGTTGTTGAGTTGAGGCTGCCAGTGTGCACCTCGATAATAAAGTACGTTCTAACCCGGTCCCGGTGTCAAGCTACAACAACTGGCGACGAGGATGGGATCCGCGCCGGGTTTCTAGGATGGCCACCACAACCAGTCCGAACGGAAGCATGGCGACCACTGTTGGGAAGCTACCGGAGTTCCATCCAGATGACGGCAACTTTGAGGTGTACCTGGAGCGGTTCGAAGTATTTGCCGCGGCCAATGACATAGCTGAAGGCAAGAAGCTACCGGTCTTCTTAACGGCTATCGGTGAGAAGGCGTACGTCACGCTGCGGAGTTTGCTGCTGCCTAAAACACCAACTAAGGCGTCATTCACGGAAGTCGTGGATGTTCTGAAGAAGCATTACGCTCCTAAACGCTCCATGGTCACGGAACGGTATCGGTTTCACCAGCGAAAGCAACAACCGCATGAGACCGTCGCAGATTTCATAGTCGAATTGAAGAAACTCGCTGCAACCTGCGAATTCAGCACCTTTTTGACGGAAGCTCTGCGGGACCAGCTCGTTGCTGGGCTACGTACCGAGGGAGTACGGTGCAGGCTGTTGGCAATGCCAGATGACGAAGTGACATGGGAACGCGCGTGCAGCGTAGCCATAGCCATGGAAGCAGCGACGCAAGACACGAAAGAAATGCTGCAAACCAATGCCAAAGGAGCGCCTTCAGAAACGGAAGACATCCACTGGCAACAGGAAGTCGCGCAACGAAGCAAAGCCCTAACGAAAGAAGCACCGGCCCAGTCCAGCTTCGCAAAAGCAAAGTGGTCAGCGAAAGAAGAAACGAAAAGAGTGTGTCATCGATGCGGAGGACAGCATTCACCCGTGAGTTGCCGATTTCTGAACAGTACCTGTTATAAGTGTACGAAAAAGGGTCATGTTGCAAAAATGTGCAAATCTAAGCTTGTCCACAGTGTAGAGAGCGAAGAGTTCGACAACGAACTACTCACTTTATGTCACACGAACCAAAAGGAAGGCGCGCCCGCCATTTTACTCGAGGTTTTGATAAATGATAAAGTGATACCCATGGAACTTGACACGGGCGCAGCAGTGTCAATAATGTCGGAAACAGAGTGTGCGAAACACTTTCCGAATGCCTCTTGCAGACAAGCAAATGTCAAATTAGCCACCTACAATGGCACGGCAGTCCCTACTGTAGGCGTCATGGATGTAAAGGTGCAATACCAAGACCAATGCTACGAACTACCACTGGTCATAGCGAAAGAAGCGCAGGGGGCAAGAATGCCCACGTTGTTTGGCCGAGATTGGCTTTCTAAAATCAAAATAAATTGGTCTGAAGTCTTGCCTGTAAGAGTTTTGGATAAGGAGACATCGCCTGCTGAGAAATTTCCCGAAGTGTTTGGCGGGGGTTTTGGTACCATTAAGGGGTTCGAATGCAGCATTGAATTGAAGGATGACGTGCGCCCCGTGTTTATGAAAGCGCGACCAGTGCCATATGCCTTGCGCGAGCGAGTCGAGCAAGAATTGGTGAAATTAGAGACAGCTGGTGTCATATTTAGGGTCAGGCACAGTACATGGGCAACGCCGCTTGTGATTGTCCCAAAAAAGAACACACAGGAACTGCGATTATGTGGCGATTACCGCGTCACGGTAAATCCAGCAATCAAGGTCGATCAATATCCCTTGCCACTGCCTGAAGATATATTCGCAAGCCTGCAGGGTGGAACCGTGTTTTCTATCATAGATCTCTCGAAAGCGTACTTGCAGCTTGAGCTAAACAAGCAAGCTCAAGAACTGCTCACAATAAACACCCACTTGGGACTCTTTAGGTTCCGCCGCTTGCCTTATGGCGTAGCGTGCGCACCGGCGATTTTCCAGGCAGTCATGGACCAGATACTGCACAATATGCCGGGTACCGCCTGCTATTTAGATGATGTAGTCATCGCAGGTGAGAGTTACAAGCAGTGCTACGAACGAGTGGAGCAAGTTCTGCGACGCCTAAGTGAACACGGCATAAAAGTGAACGCTAAGAAATGCAGTTTCTTTCAGCAGCGCGTCACATACTTGGGGCACGAGATCGACAAGGATGGCTTGCACCCAACGGCGGAAAAAGTAGAAGCCATTAAAAAAGCACCAAGGCCCACTGGCGTGAGCCAGCTGAAGGCTTTTTTGGGTTTGATAAACTACTATGGGAAATTTTTGCCGAATTTGGCCTCGGTCTTGGAACCATTGCATGACTTGCTGAGAAAAGAAACTACGTGGCACTGGTCACGTGATTGTGATGAGGCATTCCGAAGATGCAAAGAAATGTTGACTGATAAAAGTGTGCTGCAACTCTATGATGTAAAAAAAGAAATTTGGGTTACATGTGATGCATCTGATTATGGGTTAGGTGCAGTGCTATCGCACGTGGTAAACGGTGAAGAAAAGCCAGTTGCTTTTGCTTCACGGTCGTTGTCTGCGTCCGAACGTAACTACGGACAAATTGAAAAAGAAGCACTTAGTATTGTGTTTGCTGTAAAAAAATTTCACAAGTACCTCTACGGGCGACCCTTTGATATAATAACCGATCACCAGCCCTTGACAATTTTGTTTGATCCTAAACGGCAGGGCAGTGCAGTGGCCACTGCAAGAGTGCATCGCTGGTTAACATTTTTGGCCGACTACAGATATAGAATCAAACACAAGCCAGGAACAGCCATCCAGCATGCAGACGCATTGTCTCGTTTACCGCTGCCCGACACAGGCAGCAGCTGTGAAGAAATCTTTTACTTTTCGGCCCTAATGACTTGCCATTGACATCAAAGGATGTCAGCCGGGAGACGGGACGCGATGGAGTGCTGAGGGCTGTGCGTGACATGATTTGGCATGGATGGCCCAAAGCAGTATCTGAGGAGCTAAAGCCATTCTGGATACGCCGGTTGGACCTCAGTGTAGACGACGGGTGCGTTATATGGACAAACAGAGTTGTGATACCGGAGTCATTGCAAAATGGCCTTTTGCAATTGCTGCATGAACAACACTTGGGAATAACCCGAATGAAAGCATTAGCGAGGTCAGTAGTATGGTGGCCTGGAATGGACAAGGCCCTCGAAAACATTGTGCACAAATGTGAAATATGCCAGACTGTTCTCCCTGCAGCGTCACCAGTACCTTTGTCGTCGTGGCAGGTGTGTCAAAATCCATGGGAACGAGTGCATTTAGATTTCGCCGAAGAAAAAGGGATGACATTTCTTCTCGCTATTGACACGTATTCCAAATGGTTGGAAATTAAGATCATGAAGCTAACAACCGCCTCGAAGACGGTTGAGGTTGTGCGTTCTTGGTTCGCGGCGCATGGCCTTCCTCTGGAGGTAGTGACGGACAACGGGCCACAGTTTCGAGCCGCTGAGTTCAAAGACTTCCTTCAAGCTAATGGTGTGAGGCACACACTGACGCCGCCGTACCACCCGCAGTCTAACGGTGCGGCGGAGCGCGCAGTTCAGACAACAAAAAAAGCTCTTCTCAAACAGGTACTAGAAGACGCAGAAAATGGCACTAACAGATCGCTTCAACACAGAATAGATAACTTCGTATTCTGTTATCGAACAACGCCTCACACCTTCACGGGAAGAACACCTGCGGAATTATTTGTACGAAGGAAGCTGCGGACCCGATTGTCGCTGCTGCGCCCAGACGTAAAAGATGCAATGAGCGCTAAGACCGCAAAAATAAAAACATCTGCGGATATGCGCAGAGGTGCGCCGCGAGTGTTTGCTGTGGGTGATCGAGTTCTGGTGCGTTCTGTGCGTGGGGAAGTGGTGAACTGGTGGCCTGGAGAAGTGACGCGTGTAAAGTCATCTTCGACATATCTAGTGCAAGTGCGAAACACAGTGCGGTTCGTGCACGCGGACCACCTGCGACCATCGAACATCGAGCCAAAGGTACGACATGACCCAGTGGCTGAAGTGGAACTGCCACATGCATCTGACGTCACCGATACTACACCGACGACAGACCAAAGCCCGGAGTCGTCGTCACCAGCAACGACTTCATTGCGTCCAGGCAATCACGAGCAACCGTTACCATTACGAAGGAGCACAAGGGAGCGGCGCCCACCTGATCGCCTGACTTATGATAATTTTTACAATTGTGCGTGAAGGAAGTGTTGTGACGTCATCCGTCATGCGATAAGACAATCGCGTGTCATAAATTGTGGGCTCGCAAACTAGTGCTGGCTGCGCATGCGCCGAGAGATAGCCAGTGCTTATATACGCGCTCGAGTATCGTTGTATGTTCTATTCTTGTTGTTGAGTTGAGGCTGCCAGTGTGCACCTCGATAATAAAGTACGTTCTAACCCGGTCCCGGTGTCAAGCTACAACAACTGGTAAGATAATTCGCCACGTGGCTGAAACATGGCACTGTGTCCAACCATGTTTGCACGCATGTTCTCAACCGGCCGCCTAGCAGCAGCTCATTACGCTGCACCACGGAAGAACGAGAAGCTTTCTTTCTCCATCTATCCATGCGCTGCGCTCACGACCGGTTGTGGCTGCGCTTCGGCTATAGTGTACTAGAATACGGTTGAGTGGGACGAGCGGCTGGGGTGGCGCATGCTTTGCAGTGAGGCGCCCAACGTGGAAAAATACTGTGGCGGCGCTGCGATAGAAGTGGATTGGGCCGCATCAAGATCGCGCCTATGGAAACTGCAGGCGATACTGCTCGGCAGGGTCATTCGTACTACTTCGCGCGCTGGTATTTGCATTCAGACCATTCGAATGGTGTTGATAATTGCATATGACATGTATTTATGCCTTAAGAATAAACTTCTTTCATTCTCTTTATTTTATTATTTTAAATGCCGCTCGGAGATCTTTTCCCGTCTCGGGCCGGGTTCGGGCCGGTTTCGAGCCGGGCTCGGGCCGGGCTGGGGCCTAAGGTAAAGGGGTGGCGGGCGGGGCTTGTAACGTAGAATATTTCCGGGCCCCGGCTGGGCCCGGGTCTCGCCATAAAATTTTCGGTCGGGCTCGGGCGGGTAGCCCAAAGTAATAACGGGCCCGGGCCGGGCCCGGGCTGAAAAAATCGGCCCGTGCAGTGCGCCGCTGTATAGCCTAGTGGTTACGACGCTCGCTTTGGGACCGGGGGTACGAGGGCTCGAATCCCGCCTCGGCAAGAAAGTGTATTTTATTTTCTTTTTCGGCAGTTTCTTGATAGCACCACAAATTACGGCTGTCCTAAACAGCTTCGCTGTTAAAAAATAATAATAACAAAATGGATAGCAGGCTAGCACGCCTTCTCGAGGCGAAGCAATCACTCCTCCAGAGGTGGAAAAGCCAACGCTTGAATCGCAAGCTCAAGAAAAAGATAACCGAGATCAACAAGCAGATCGACGAGCACTGCCAAGCCCGGTCTAGGCAGCAATGGCACGAAATTTGCAATTCAATCGACGGGCAGATGCGCACGGGAGGCAAGTCGAATCTTCTCGAAAACTTGCTCGACGACTCCTGCACCAAGTCAAACCAGATAAGTGTCCTCGCTAAAGCGCTCCACGAAGCCAAGAAGTCGTCTTCGGAAGAGGAAGTGCTGGAGTAGCTAGCTAAGAAGTACCTGCCGCTCAAAACTGTGGCCGATGAGGCGGCATACCCAGTATACAAAGGGAAGCCGAACTCTGCACTGCACAAGCCTTTCAAAGTCAGTGAAATCCGCCGCGCCCTACACGACCTCAATGGTAGGTCGGCACCCTGCCCGGATCACATTAACAAGTCACTCGAAACCTAGACGACGAATCGATCGAGTTTCTCACAGATGAGATAAATCGCATTTGGGAGGAGGGAATTGTACCGGAACAATGGAAGGTGGCGAAGGTCATACTGATCCCAAAGGCCGCTGAACCGCTGAGCTTGGACAGAATCCGCCCCATCTCACTGACGTCATGTGTAGAGAAGGTGGCCGAGCACGCCATCCATAACAGAATTGCCGAGTATATCGAGACGAACGACCTTTTCTCTCACAACATGATAGGTTTCAAGCAGGGCCTCCCCCCCCCCCCCCAGGACGCCGTGAACCTTATCAAGATCCAAATCCTGGAACGCTGCACTCGGCACACGAGAGCCCTCCTTGGTTTGGGCCTGGAAAAAGCCTTTGACAACATCCGTCACGAGTTAGTTTTCGACGCCATCTCCAAACTCGACCGGGGCTCGTCTTTCAATGCCTTCGTCAGGTCTTTCTTGCCCAAACGATGCGCCATCCTCAAGGCTGGAGATTTCGAATCAGAGAAAATGGAGCTGAGGGGAAGATGCACCCCCAGGGGTGAGTCATCTCACCACGCCTCTTCAACATCGCAATGTTCGACCTCTCGAGATACTTAGGCAAGATCCAGGGCATCGGTCACACGATCTACGCGGACGACATCGCTGTCTGGTGCGAGGGATGCAGTGACGGACAAGTCGAAGCCGCTCTCCAGGAAGCTGTCGACACTACAGAGCGGGCCTCCGGTGCTCCCCAAAGAAATCGGAGCTCCTTCTCTACAGCCCAACTAGAAAAGGCCGCAAGCCACAGAACTGGAAACCCCACACTGAAATCGACATTAATCTCAACACCAAGTGCGGAGATCCGATTCCCCAAAGTCGTGTCCATTCGAATCTTGGGAATTACACTCGAAGAGGCGGGCATAATAGCATAAACACTCACAAACTAACAAAGAAGACGGATCGTGTCATCGGTCTAATCAAGCAGGTAGCTAACAGAAGGAGAGGCTTGAGCGAAAAAGAATCTGATAAGGCTAGTCCACGCTGTCTTGTTATGCCATTTCACGTACGTAGCGGCCATGTACGTCTAGAAGAGGGCCGAGTGAGACAAGCTAAATGCCATGATAAGGAGGGGGATCAAGAGCGCGCTCGGACTACTAAACTACACAGGCACCGACCGACTCCTGCAGTTGGGTATTTGTAGCCGAGCCGGTGGAAAAGTCCGTGCATCCGGAAGGAAATTAGACAGCGTCTTCAGGCATAATGCGACGTTTTATTGTCGTCTCGGAAATATATAGAAAAGGGCGGAAATGTGGAGGTGGGAAAGAAGAAAAGGTGGCACACGGCGCACGGGCAGCTGCCACATGCCGATTCGACTGACGTAACAGTGATAGCATTCCTTTCCCCTAAATTACTGTAGTGCTCTACCGGCTTCTTCGTACGAGCTGAACGCAGCAGTTGGGGCGGGGCTTCTGCGCCGTCCGACGCGGTACTGGAATCCGGCGCCCTCTCCTCTGTGGGCATCGGGTCTTCCTGGGGTTCGGCGGATGGGGCCCCGGATGTGTAGGCAAAACGCTTGCACACTTATGTGTCTGCGAACCACACCTTCATCCATCTGAACAATCACCAACCGGGCACCCGTTGTAGACTTGACTTTACCAGGTGTCCACTTGTCCCCGACTCCGTAGTTGCGGACGTAGATGGTGTCGCCTGGGGCGAAACTCCAGGTAGTGTCGTCGGTGGGTTTTCACCCATGTGCTGTCTGGTTCCCGGGTGGAAAACAAATGTCTAGTATCGTCCGCAGCTTGTAACCCAAAAGCAGTTCTGATGGGGACAACCCCGAAGGCTGTGGCGCGTCCCCTGTACTTGCACAAAATTCTAGCCAGGGCAATCCCGAGATCCACTCCAGTCATTTTCTTTAAACCTTGCTTTATAGTTCTGACGGTGTGCTCTGCCAATCCATTGCTCTGTGGCTGATAAGGCGGCGTGCGAATGTGCGTGATACCGTTTCGTACCACAAAGCGGTCAAAACTCTGACGCGGTAAATGGCGTGCCGTTATCTGAGACCACGGTATGAGGCAGTCCGAATCCTCTAAACAACGTCCTAAGAGCATCCACGGCGTTCTTAGCGGTGCCCTGGCGCATCGGTATAGCTTTCTATCCACTAGCTGTGCGAGTGCACAATAACTAGAAGCATGGTGTTATTAACAGGCTCCGCGAAGTTAATGTGCAGTCGCGACCATTTCTCGTTCGTACTGGGCCAGCTTACAGGCTCCTGTGTCGGCGGCATGGATAAAGCTTGTACACAGCTGCGACATACATACCCGACACGCTGAATGGCTTTGTCAAGAACGGGCCACCAGAAATTAGACCGGGACACCAACTTTTTGGGTGAGCGTGAACTTTACGAGTTTTTGCGGCACGAAAATCGCACGAGTCCCGTGTGAGCGCCGCCAGGCCTAACAACGGTTGGGCCTGGCGCACCCTTCGTTGGACTCAGGAATTGAACGAATTATCACCGAGATATCAACAGCGACGAAAATCGCTATGATCAACGAAGTCGAAGCCGGAGCCGGAGTCGAAGCCGGAGTCGGAGTGGAAGCGGCAACCGGAACCGAAACCGCCCCCTGCCAGACGGCGTGCGGCCCACACAGGGCGAGACACAGACAAGGCCGCGCAAAGTCACCTGGTCCGACATAGTCGCGGGGAGAAATGGATACTGTGTAGAGAGCACCCCCGCCACTGGCAGTACGAGAGGAGCCCCCGATCGCCTCCTGGCGACGAGGATGGAGAAAATGGAACGGGAGAACAAGGAACTTCGAGAAGAGCTGGGCAGGGCCAGAAAGCAGAACGAACAATCAGCGAGGAAAATCGACGAGCTACAGCAGACGCTGGACGAAATATTGAAGAACATGAGAGGATCCTCTCATGAGAGGATCTCCTCATCCACCTCCCGCGAGGCCGCCGAGCGAGGCGATGTGACCGCGACAGAAGGCGAAGTCGGGGAGATGGACACCTATTGCGGCGAAGAAGCACCGGCGACGGCGGGCTCCAAGCGCAAGGGCACGAGCGACGCGCCACCTACGGAAGACGCTGTGGACCACGCACAAGCACCGAAGAGACCCAGGTCAGGAGCCAGAAAGATAGACGCGATCGAAGAGATGGTAAACAAACTGACGGACAAGACGGAGCGAATGTTTGACATGCTCCTGACGAGGCTGAACGAATCCGACGCGGGACGGAACGCGCAGTACGCAGCGGTCAACACCCAACTCGCGGCCATGAATAAACGAATCGAAGATCTGGAACGCGGGACGATGCAGCTGCAGCATCAGCAACATCACCACCACCTGCCCGGAAGGGCCGGGGTACCGTCACCACAAGCGATAAATGTACCGGCCATCCTCACCAGCGGCAACAACGCCAACACCACCCGCACCGGGGAAGGAGGGATACACGGACAGTTGTGTCCCCCCAACACCTCTGCATAACAATCATGGCTGTGTCCCGCAAGTCCGACAACAGACGCATTGTCTGGCAGTGGAACTGCAGGGGCTTCAAAAACAAAAAAGCAACAATGGTGCAATACATGAAAACGCTTTCAAATAACAAACTTCCTGTCGTGATTGCCTTGCAAGAACCTTTCGACCGGCCCCAGCTTCCGGGCTATGTTACGTGTTGTACCCCCTACGAATGCATGGGGAGGGACGTCAAGGTGTGCACCCTGGTTAAGCGTGGGACCGCCTTCATCGAACACGAACTCGTGCTCCACGAAGAGTCGGACATAGACCACGTCCTGATCGAAGTCGTTCCGAGTAGTGGAAGAAAGAAGACCGGCCTCTTCGTGCTCAACGTATATAGCTCCCCCTCGCAAAGAAACCGCACTCACACTTTCGACGCCCTCTTTCGCGAAGCGATGTCCAAGGCCACCTCCAATCCCTTGCTCATATGTGGAGACTTCAACGCGCCGCACACGCAATGGGATACGGAGCTGACTCGCCGAAAGGGAAGAGGTTAGCCGGACTGATGGACGAGCTCGGCCTGACCGTACTCAACGAGCCGGCTTCGCACACCAGGATCGGACAGGGAGTGTGCCGCGACACATCCCCCGACCTCTCTGTCTGGTCGGGCGCGGACGCGGTCACTTGGTCGAACTCTTTCGAGGACCTGGGGAGTGACCACAGAATCTTGTGTGTGACCGTGGGAGAGAATGAAAATGAGGAGGACGTCTGCCGAAAGGCAAGAATCGTGGACTGGGATAGATTCCGGAAAAATAGAGAACGAGACGAGAAGGAGGGCCCGATTGAAGACATCAGCGAATGGTGCAGAGAACTACTCGCGGACGTTGCGAAAGCCACCGATGAGATTGAATGGACGGACTGGCGACAAGAATCCCCCAAAGTAGGAGACAGATCCCGCGGAGCTGGGGACGACGACGCTCCCCAACCATCCAGAGTGGACAGCCGGCTGGCACATCTCGTTGCGGCCAAGAAATCCATGCAACGGAGAGCGAGTAAGCAAAAACTCAACAGGAAGATACGCAAGAAGATCGCCGAAATCAACCGGGAGATCGAGACGCATTGCGGGCGCCTGTGCGAGCAAGAATGGCAGGAGCTGTGTGACACGATGAACGGCAACATGAGCGCGGGACGCACCTGGAAGATTCTCAGGCACCTGCTCGACCCGGAAAGCGCCAGAACGGCGACCCGTACGGAGATGGCCAAGCTGCGACACAAGTACAAGGACGACCCTGAAGCCTTCGTGGAGGAGATCGTGCAGACGCACCTCACTCGACCGGAAGGGAAAAGTCACCCCGAATACCGCGGGGCTCCCAACGAGGAGCTTGACGCTGACTTTTCCGTGCAGGAAATTAGAGCGGTCCTCCAGCTATTGAAGACCAAATCGGCGCCAGGTCCTGACAGGATAACCAACAAAATCCTGAGGAACCTGAACGACGACGCCATCGAGAAGCTCTGCGAGTACATCAACTCGTGCTGGAAGGAGGGCCGTATTCCGCAAGAGTGGAAGTCCGCGGACGTTATACTAATACCGAAGCCAGGCAAACCGCTAGAGGTCCGAAACATGAGGCCGATCTCCCTCACGTCCTGCGTGGGGAAAGTAATGGAGCATGCCTGCCTCAACAGGGTGACGACGCTCCTCGAGAAGCAGGACGCCTTCGGCACCCACATCATCGGTTTCCGGAAGGGACTTTCCACGCAGGATGCCATGCTGCAAATCAAAGAACAGGTAGTGAACGCTCCGAGCACTCACGTACGCGCCTTGCTCGGGCTAGACCTCAAGAGCGCCTTCGACACTGTGAAGCACATGGCCATATTGGACAAGATCAGCCGACTCGATCTCGGGGCGAGGTTTCACCGATATGTCTGCAGCTTCCTGAATGAACGCGAGGCGACGGTCAAGATCGACGGGGCCACGCCGCGAATGGTCCGAATGGGCGGTGCGGGAACGCCGCAGGGCTCCGTACTCTCCCCCATGCTTTTCAACCTCGTCATGATCGGCCTGCCGGAGCGTCTCGACGCGATAGAGGGCATCAATCATACGATCTACGCAGATGACGTGACAGTGTGGACCACGGAGAACACGAGCGTTGGCGAAATGCAAGACCGACTGCAGCGGGCCGTCCGGGAGGTGGAGCGGCACCTTGAAGACACGGGACTCGTCTGCTCACCCGACAAGTCAGAGATCCTACTCCACAGACCGCGCAAGAAAGGACCCCTCCCACAGGGCGTGCTCGACGCCCGTCGTTTGGGCGTCCACGTCACGACGAGGGAGGGGACCCGAATACCGACGGTGTCCAAGTTGCGAGTGCTCGGCCTGTGGCTGGAAGAGAACGGTGCCAACCGCGAGCTGGTTTCCCGACTGCAGAAGAAAGTAGCCGCCGCCACACACCTCGTCCGGCGGGTCGCGAACAAGAGGAAAGGAATGAAAGAACACAACGTGACGAGGCTGATACAGGCGTACGCGCTGAGCCATATATCGTACGTCGCCGCGTATGCCGACTGGAACAGGAGCGAAACCGACAAGCTGAACGTGGCGATCCGCAGGGCGTTCAAGACCGCCCTGGGGGTACCCCAGTACACGCCAACTCACAGGCTCCTCGAGCTGGGCGTACACAACACGCTCGCGGAGGTCGCCGAGGCGCAGAGAATAGCGCAGCTGGAGAGGCTGTCGGGCACCAAAACGGGAAGACTAATCCTCGACCTGCTCGGGATTCGATATCATGAAGCGCGGGGACTGAAGGAAACACTGCTACCGGAGGTCAGGGACGCCATACAGACGGAAAACATGCCGAAGAACATGCACCCGGTGCATGACGTGCAAAGACGTAAACGACGGGCGGTAGCAATCCTCGAGGAGCACGGAAGACGAGAAGGCGTCCTGTTTGTCGATGCAGCCAGGTACCCGCGGCCCGCCGGTAACGTTGATGGCGACGAGGGACGACGACCACCATCACCACTACAACGAAATGTGCGAGACGAACCGGGGATGCCAACACCACCATCTCTACTACTACTACGACAGAAACGGCAGCAGCAACAGCAGCAACATCAACGACACGGCCGGCCGACGGCGGCGGAGCCCGCCTTCTCTATGGCGGTCGTAGATACGAAGGGAAGGATCCAAGTCACGGCATCAGCTAGGCTGCCGTCGGCCGAAGCAGCGGAGGAGATGGCCATAGCCCTCGCGGTACTCCACGGAGGTACGGAGGATAGCTTGATCATAAGCGACTCCAAATCAGCGATCCGGAACTACACCAAAGGTTGGGTGTCCGCGGATGTGGCGCGCATGCTCAACGCCAGAGCCGGAGACTTCGTGTCCGGCAGGATTACGATCAAGTCCCTTAAATGGTTCCCCGCGCACGTCGGGGAGCTTGGTACTAAAGAAGACAACAGCCGCAACAACAACAATACTAACGGCCGAAAACACACCGGCATCCCGCCCAACCACAACGAGCGTGCCCATCTCGTCGCGAGGCAACTTACCCGCCGCGACGCGATCACCCAGAGGGCAGCCGCCGTTGTTGTGCGGGACCCCACCGGAGGAATTCTCAACACAACCCAAATCGCGGCGGTCGGAGCTGGGGGCCACGGGGACGCCGACTGTGATATCGAGGAGTTTCCGGCCTCGTACCGAGAGGTTCTTGCACACTATAGGCAAGAACGTATGACATATCCACAACCCCACGGGCGGCTGGACAGGTCCCAGGCAGTCGACCTGAGGCGGTTGCAGACGGGCACTTTCACCAACCCCTATCACCTGCACCGCCTGTGGCCCGCGCTGCACCCATCGCCCGGCTGCCCGTGGTGCGAGCACGAACGGGCTGATATGGCCCATATACTTTGGGAATGTCAACGCCCTGAAGAAGAAGGAACAAGAGGAAGGGGGAAGATAACAGCAGGACCTTCTGAAGCGGGGCGCCTCGCTGAGAGATGGCAAGCCGCCCTCCTCAGCGAGGCACCCGAGGACCAGGAGTGGGCCGTCCAGCGGGCCAGGGCCATTGCCGAGGATCTCGAAAGATTTTTCTCCGGCGATGGACCCCTGGCAGCCTAGCCCCGGGCACCAACAGCCTTAACCGCTGGACAAATAAAGTTTATTCCTATCCTATCCTTGCCACTATCTTCATGGTTGAAACTACCTGGTGGGCCTCGTGTAACAGCTTTAACAACCTCCCACGAGCATCTTTGGGATTACGACCCAATGGCTCCAGAGCAGTAACCCTCCTTCCACGGACAATTCGTGTCGCCGTTTGTAGTACTCGGACAGTGCCACGTTTCCTACAGGTCGTGGTGACGGCCAACCCTCGATAACATACCGGCAAACACTTGATAGCATCTCGCCTGCTGCTGTCAGCGCTTTCAACTTCTGGCGTGACACCGCGGGGTGGTCCCATCCGTCGATGGCGAGCACCATGTCATCGCATTCTTCCACTGCTGGTTCCGGCGCCTGCAACATTTGTGGCAAACGGGTCAGTGCATCGGAGTTCTGCATCAGTTTGTAGCAACAGCAGCATCGGCGTCGCAGGAAAATTACGTAGACGCTCGCGTCTACACGAAGCACGAGCGGTTGGCACGCACCGGCACGGGCTAGCGTTCAGGAAGAGATACAAAATCCTACGCTAAGGCATCGAGTGTCGGTTTTTCCTCTCCCTCGAGAGCCTGAGACTTTACCGGTCTACGTGGTCACTCGTCGCCACAGTTTGGTGACCTCGGACGTGATACTGCCATACGCTCCAGTGGTAGAGACGACCATGGACCAGACCAACACTACGAGAGCTCAAGGCCAGAAGCCTTCCGACGAACGCGGTGAGCCCTCCTGTTCGGCCATCGCCGTTCGCCTCCCACAGTACTGGGACCATCATCACTCGGCATGGTTTCCTCGGGCCGAATCGCAATTTCCAGTCGCTGGTATCCGCTCTCAAGCCTCAAACTTTCATTACACCGTTGCAGCGCTCTCGTCCGCCGCCATTGACAAAGTAGCAGATTGTCTGCCGCCGCCTATGACGATCTCAAGGCAGCCCTGCTACAGCACACAGCGGAACCGCCGCGAGCGGTACGCTGAACGGACGTGCCTCACATGGGATCCGTACTTCTTGGCCCGTTTTACCGCAGCTCTGCACCCTTTCTTCACGAAATTTCACCAACGCATCCGTGCAGGTGAGAGGATCCGTTTGAAACCTTCGTAGCCCGATTCCGTCCATTTTCGACCATTTCGAATCTTGCTTGTGATCTGCCACGCCACCGACGCGCTAAGCAAGCGCGCAACGCTCGACTCTGAGCCATTGCGCAACGCGCAGCTGCGTTCCACGCCACACCTGCTGCCGACGCCGCCCGGTTTCGCCGCCTCCGCCGAAACCGTCCGCAGCCCTCCAGCCGCCGACATGGCATACCAAGTCGAAGGCGTCTCCATCGCCCCTGCTGAGCTAGAAGCCGACTCACGATGGATCCGTGGCGTGAAAGCACACCGTGCAGCCGCGGTCCACCAGGCCATCGCCTGAACCCGCCTGCCTCGCACCCATCCAAGACCCCTACTCCACCGCCAGCCGCCACCCCCAGCACTACCACTCTCCGTCGTCACGCTCCCCTCCCTCGTCTCCTAGCAGAGGACTTCAAAATCGTTTTCAGACCGGGAGGGGGGCTTGACCTCCACACTACCACTCACGGAGCCCTGCTACAAATCCTCTGCACGCTTGCCACCATCGACTATGCCACCGCCCGCACCACCGACCGTGTACGGATCAATCCGTACAACAACTCCCTTACTGTCAGCACCCCATCTGAGCCACGTGCTCGTATTTACGTTCGGGTATCGGAACTCCGCCTCGGTCCCACCTCTTACCCCCTGCGTGCCTACATGGCAGCACCCGCCAACGCCCTCCGCGGCATCATATGCAACGCCGTGGACTCCCAAACCCAGGACGAGATCGTCCAAGATCTACAATCCATGAATGTTAACACCCCCTACGCCATCGCCGACGCACGCCAGCTGGGGCGCTCGAAATCCATCCTCGTCACCTTCGTCGGCACTACAACACTCCGCAGTGCCACAGTCTTCAACAGCGGGATCTACCGCTGCCACCCGTTCCGCCCGAAAACCGAGGCCTGCACTAACTGCTGGGCTCCTGGCCACCGCGCGGACGTGTGTACGAAGCCCAAGTCCACCCTCTGTCACCGCTGCGGCCAGGCTCACAAGGCAGTCGAGCCCCCGACCTGCGTCCCCTGCTGCATCCTGTGCAAGGGAGCCCACGTCACGGGCTCGCGTCCGTGCAAGCTCCAGTTCGACCGGAACGGCCCGTTGTCACCTCCGGCCACCTCTAAGCCCCAGCCTACCCCACCAGCGCTACCCACCGGGCCCATCCACAAGACCTCTCGGCCTTCCCGCCGCCGCTCTGCCTCCCGTGGTGCCCGGTCTGCCAGCCGCCACCACTCCGTCTCCTTCCCGTCTCTGCCCAGGTCCGAGGCGTCCACCGCCCCCGCCACATCACCGCTAAGCTGGAAATCGCTCCCTCACACGTCGGACCCCCAAACCGCGGCCCTCTAGGCCACTATCTCTGCCCAGCAGCTACAAATTCAGGAGCTGTCGCGCCAGTTGCAGGCCGCGCTAGCGCGTCTGTCCTCCCCCGCTCCTTCTCCTCCTCCTTGCTCAGCTACCGCAACTTCACAAACGCCGCCTCAGCCGGCGCCAGCTGAGGAGCCAATGAACACGGCACCCTCGGCTGCGTCATCGCGCGCCTCCTCTCCCACCCACCACCCCCCGCACAAACTATGAACACCCTCCTCCGACGACGTCGCGCCCGAGCGTGACATCGTTCGCAAAACAGCCTGCTTCTTGGAGGCGTTTGAGCAGCGCGTCATGGCGCGCTTAGCGCGACTTAAGGGGCGCGTCGCCAGTGTCGACAACCGCGTGGCCACCATCGAATCCCACGTTACCGCCCTAGACACCAGGGTCGCGGTCCTAGAGGCCGGCCAGAGCGTGACTGAGGCCACCCTCGCGCACATTTCGCTCCCCGCCCCCCTCACCCCGGACCCTACCCCAACTCCGTCCGGTGACCCCGCCATCCATCATGGCCAGACACCCCCCGCACCTTAATCTCTGGCAGTGGAGCTGTCGGGGATTCCGCGGCAAGCGGAGCACCCTACAGCTCCACCTCCAGAACATCCCTCCCGACACTCTCCCCTCTGTCCTAGCACTCCAGGAACCCCTAGCTTCCGTAAAGCTGCGCGACTACACCTCCTTTCATCCTTCTTCTGAGGCCCACCCAAACGTTGCCACGCTGGTGCACCGTAACCTTGCTGCTGCTGCACCAGCTAGACGTTTCAGACTGTGCCCATCTCCTCCTCGAAATCCTTCCCCACCGTCGCACCGAGGCAAGCCTCTTTGTTCTCAATGTGTACAGCCATCCCAAAGCCCCTTCAGCCCCTCTACTCCTCGTCCCCCGCAAAGCGCTCTCCTGCGCTGGCCGCAACGCCCTGGTCGTTCTGGGCGATTTCAATGCACCTCATACTAGCTGTGGCTACCCCCAGAACACCCACAAGGGCCACTCACTTTGGACTTTCATCCACAACGAATGTCTTTCAGTCCTTAATGACTTCGCTCGCCCCACAAGGATCGGATCCAGTGTCCAACGAGACTCAAATCCGGACCTTACCCTCGCCAAAAATGTAGCCGATCCGACCTGGTCTAATACGGGAGTCTCCCTCGGTAGCGATCACTACATCCTCTGCACCACTTTCCCTCTCCCCTCCCTTGCTCGCACCTCTACTCGTCTCACCCACATAGTTCACTGGGACCGCTTCCGTTCCACTCGTCTTTCTACTTCCTCCTCTGCTCCTATCACCGATCTCTCTGCCTGGACTGAGACCCTTTTGGCAGACGTCCATGCTTCCACATCCACACTCCCTGCAGCACCACGCTCCACCACGGCAGACAGCCATCTACTGCACCTTTGGGAGGCCTATCACGCTGTCCACCGCCAGTGGCAGGCTCAGAAACACAATCGCCGCCTGCGCCTCCGTTTCGCCCGGCTCGCGTCGGACATGGAGGAGCACTGCTCCTCTCTTCTTCGACAACAGTGGGGCCAGACATGCGACCGCATGGCCGGAAACCTGAGTCTCCGCGACACGTTTTCACTTCTCAGGGTGCTGCTAGACCCTACACACACCAAAGCTTCCCAGCGCAAGGATATATCCCATCTCCTTCACTCCTCCCCACTCACAGATACTGACTTCCTGGCGGCCCTCCGGGACCGCAACCTCTGCACCGACCCCCCTACAACTCTTCCCGCCTACACCGGTTCCCCCAACCCTGACCTTGAAGTGGACATCTCCCTGGGAGAGGTTCCTGCGGCGCTACTCACGCTCCGCACCATCTCGGCCCCGGGGGCGGACCGCATCACTAACAAGGCCCTCCGAAACCTATATACCCCCTCCCTCGAAGCCCTTACTGACCTTCTCAATACGCATTGGCAGGCTGGTACTCTTCCTTCCTCCTGGACCCATGCACGTGTCTCTTTCATCCCAAAACCCGGTAAACCTATTGCCCTCGAGCACCTCCGTCCCATCTCCCTCACCTCCTGTCTCGGCAAGCTGTTCGAGCACGTCATCCTGGCTTGCCTCCAGACCAATCTGGATCATCATGACCTATATCCGGACTATATGTTCGGCTTTCGTCCCCAGTTGTCCACCCAGGATGTCATGCTCCAGCTTTTCGAGGATGTCCTACACCCCTCCCACCACAAACGCGCTCGAGCTATCCTGGCACTGAACCTTATCAAAGCATTCGACAATGTACACCACACCGTCATTCTGGACGCTCTCTCCTCCCTTCATGTCGGACCCCATGTCCATGCTTACGTCACCGCTTTCCTCGCCCACCGCACTGCCGAAATCTCGTACGGCCCACTTTCTTCTCCTTCTTTCTCTCTTGGCAACAAGGGTACTCCCCAAGGCTCTGTCTTGTCCCCTCTTCTATTTAACGTCACCCTGTTCCCGCTGGCACGTGCACTACGCATTATCCCAGCTCTGTCTCATGCTTTCTACGCCGATGACATCACCCTATGGGTGACCACCGGCAATCTTGGCGACATGGAGACCACTTTCCAGGCGGGCGTGGACGCCATGGCGACTCACGTCCGGTCTATCGGGTTGAGCTGCTCCCCGGCCAAATCGGAGCATTTGCTCCTTCTGCCTCGGGGGATAGCCCCTCTGCCGCCTTCTCCACTCACACTCTCCCTTGACGGCACACCCCTTCCCGTCGTCTCTACCCTCCGCATCCTCGGACTCTTTCTTCAGTCCACTGGCAAGCACACCACCCCCATCACTCGACTCAGAAACACTGTACACCGACCATCCGCCTAATACGCCGCATTGCCAACCGTCACCACGGCATGCACGAACACGACCTCCGCCGTCTAGTCCAGGCCTTCGTTCTCAGCCGCTTCATCTATTCTCTTCCGTATAGTTTCCTTTCACGCACCTAGGGAGACAAAGTCAACAGCCTCATTCTCCAAGCATATGAGTCGGCCCTGTCTCTTCCCTGATCTACTTCAACGGCTCCGTTACTGGCGATGGGCGTCCACAAATCCCTTACAGAGCTGAGGGAGGCCCATCGCATGGCCCAGCTCCTCCGTCTCTCCCGCACTCGGCCTGGTCGCGCACTTCTCTCTACCCTTAAACTCTCCCCTCTTACCCCTCTTCCCACCTCACTGCCCATCCCTTCCCACGTCTACTCGCTGCTAACCGTTAATCCCCTCCCTAAAATATGCACCCTGAACACCACCCGTCCCGTAGAGCAGCGGGAGCCTCCGCGCTCTGGCGTCAGTACGAACGGCAACCCGCCGTGGCTTACGTAGCTGCCGCCCCGTACCGCCACTACCCAGCCCATGCCCTTGCAGTCACTGACAACTCTTTCCGACCCACTCTTACTGCCTCAGTATACACTTCGACATCGGTCGAGGCCGAAGAGGCAGCTATTGCCCTTGTCATCACACAAACCTCTGCGGAATACATTTTCAGTGATTCCAAGCCTGCAGTCTACAACTACGCGGTTGGACGGGTGGCACCCCCGGCCTCCGGTATCTTGCGTTCCGACACTGTTCCCTCTCGCCCAATCCAAATCATCTGGGTGCCCGCTCATGCGGCCCATCCTGGCAACGAGGCGGCCAATTCCATCGCTCGCGATTCGACTGACCGAGCAAGCCCGCCCCCGCCGGGAATGGATACGCGCGACGCGCTCCACACGTACCACGATATCACCTTGCACTACCGCCTATCTCGTCTCACCTTCCCCCCACCGCACAAATCCCTTTCCCAGCACCACCAACACTTGTGGCGCCACCTTCAGGAGCACACCTTTCTTACTCCTGCACGTCTTGCCCTCTTCCACCCCGGGACGTACTCGCCGGCCTGCCGCTTATGTGACATCTCCCGCGCCAATTACGATCACATCTTATTCTCCTGCCCGGCGCACTTGCCCCCTGCCTCTTGGCACCTAACCAGTCCGCAGCAGTGGGAGGCTGCTTTGTCCAGCACCGAGCCGGATCTCCAACTCCGGCTGGTGACCTAGGCAGAAGACGTCGCGACTAGGCACGGCCTGGACGCCACAACCGGCAGCCTGAAGGCCGCCCACAATGCTGCTTTTTAATTTTCTTTACTTCGGGCCTTCTCAATAAAAGTTTTCCACCACCACCACAGCACACAGCAGTTTCACAGCAGCTTCACAGCGTTCTCGCATGCAGCAGCTTCTGTACGCTGAAGAACTCAGCGACCGACGCCCTAGTCTTCTTCGCCGAATGAGGCAGCTGCTCGGAAACAACGCAAGATCCATCGACGACGCGCTGTTGCGCGAATTGTTTTTGCAACGACTCCCGTCTAACGTGCAGATGGTCCTGGCGACAGCTTCTACCATGGATCTTACCGGACTTGCTACTTTGGCCGACAAAGTCATGGAAGTAATTAACCACCGCAACCATCACAGCCACGACATCGTCTGACAATACAACCACGCTGTAAACCTTTCCCTGCTTTTCAGCAGCGCAATCTCCGCTCGACTCCTTGTGTGAGCGCCTGGAACGCATCATCTGTGCAGCAGAACATTGCTGCACGTCATCTCGTCGCCCACGCAGCCGTAGTTCCAGCAAACCAAGACGCAGGAGCACCCGCAATGAAACGTCTAGCGTTTGCTACTACCACCGCCGTTTTGGAAACGACGCTCGTCACTGTCGGCGTCCCTGCGCTTGGCAGGGAAACAGGCCGGCCGATCTCTAACGGCGACAAGTGGTCCGGCCCAACACACAAGTCGCCTTTTCTGCGTGATGGACAGAGCTACGGGACAACGGTTCTTAGTCGACACAGGAGCTGACGTCATCATTCTCCCCGCTCACCACTCCGACCGAAAAGCGACACCTGTGTCGTTTTTGCAAGCCGTTAACGCCACCAGGACTCCAGTTTTCTCGTCACGCTCCGTCATGCTAAACGTTGGCCTTCGACGAGCGTTCCGCTGGATTTTCCTTGTTGCAGACGTCCGTCGAGCAGTCATTGGAGTAGACTTCTTGCACAACTACGGACTCCTTGTCGACGTTCAACGACGCCATCTCATCGACTCCGTGACCCAGCATCCGTTCCCGGCGACCCATCATCAGGCACATCGCCGATCAAGCCTATTTCTGCCATGTTGGACGAACCTTTCGCCGCGCTCCTACGCGATGTATTATACGCGCGTTTCCCATTTTGACGCCCCTGCCGAACTGGACACAACCGGTGCAACATGACGTGTGCCATCACATCGTCACCTCCGGCCCACCGGTCTTTTTCCGACTCCGGCGTTTGTCCCCGGAGCACGGAGTAAGATAAACAGGAGCGCCGACTCCGCCACCAGTGTTGCCAGGCTTGGCTATATAAAGGCAAATTGGGCTATGGGAAAAATTTTTTGGCGTCGACTTGGACGAGTTGGCTATGTGGCTGTATTTGGGCTGCTGAAAATCTGCGACTTGGCTGTGTTTGGGCTATAAGTGGCGCCCTAATCCATGCTCCAGAGGTGGCTCTGATCTGGTAGAAGCAAATCTCGAAGGCTGTGTTTTAGCTGGCTGAGCCGGCCGCGTGGCTATGCGTGCGTGCGCGAAATAAACCCCCCTCCCCGCCTTTTCTTCCCTCTCAGCACTGTTGTCTGAGCCGGTGGCTTTGATCTTTGCTGCACCTAAACTTACACCCTGCTTGACCGTTAGGCACCGGAATCCCGGGCATTGGGATGAACCTGGGAGTAGTGGGTTTTTCACACTACACTGTACTAACATGGCTATGCTCAGGAAGGGAGATCAATAACATAGGGTCGGGGCCGTCGGGCGATTGTGGCGCCGACATGCAAGAAGGGAAGCATGGGTGGATGACACGCTCCAGTGTGTTCATGGCCATGTCTTGCGGATGAAGTATCGCGCCGGGCACAGCTTTCGATCTACCCCACGTTTCTGGCGCGAAGCTTTACCGGCTTTACTGCCATTTTCCTTTTCCAGCTAGATTAATTTTTCTTCGCGCTTAGATTCGAGATTCATTTCGATAGGTTGGACGTAAGATCGTATCTTCCTCAGGGAGGAGAATCCAAACATGGGGAAGTGGGCCAAGTATGGGAGAACGTATAAAAAAGAATGGGAGCAAGACCCCGAGCCAAAGGTGGGTTCTGGTGCTTTTACTTCTAGATGGTTTGCCCGTAACGTCACGGATGCAGATACTCATTCTGCCAATATCGAAACATGTTTGCCACTTGGCATCAGTGCACCACGTGACATGAACTTCACTCACCGTGTTAGCTTAGCTTATGAGGTGCCGTGCTGCTGGCTCGATGACGCGGGTTTGATTCCCGGCCACGGCAGCCGCATTTCTATCAAGGCGAAATGCAGGAACACCCGTGTACTTAGGTGTACGTTAAAGAACCCGAGGTGGCCAAAATTAATCCGGAGTCCCCCACTGTGTCATGCCTCCCAATCATATCGTGGTTTTGGCACGTAAAACCCCAGCAATTATTAGAGTTTTAGAATAGTGGCCTCAAAGTATTGGGGCCCCAGAGAATTAGCGTCGAATCCATTGCGCATGCGCAAGACGGAAACTGTGTTTGAGTTTTGCGCCGGGCACGCTATTTCATCGATTTAGTGGGAGCCCCAAAAGCTACCCCAAAAGCTTTCGTCAACAAACATACCGGCGCCCATCGAAGAGACGGCTCTAACCTAGCACAAAACTGGGCTCGATTCGTGGTAACGCGTGAAGTTTGCAAGCTAAAAGAAGTGATTGCAGTTATCGCTTTCTGTCGACTAACGTGTAATGAAGATTGATTCATTATACGCCGCTGATTCCGAATTCAATTGTCGATTTCATGGCTCGTAGGCCTATCACCGATTGACTTGGCTGGGTGAAGGTGCGTAAAGTTGGTTACTCAAAACTAAGCGCAACAAGCTGCATGCTGCTAATAGAATAATTCTAAATTGTAATTAAATGCGAAAACAGGAAAGTCTAAATAACTTTTCTTATCATAAAATGATATATTTTATTTTAATATTTACAACAGCTTTTCTTTGACGCCGTAGTGACGCTGCAAACGCAACACACTATCCGCAAACGCAAAACGCCTATTCCAAAACTCTTCATTCCTGCATGCCCCAATGCTAACACCCGCAAAGCTCTTTGGGGCCCCAAACTTTAGGGGCCCCTGTTCTAAAACATTATTAGCCATCAACATGGTTTGCTTTTTGACAGTAACCGGTTTTCACAGCATTAGCACTATTTTCAATTTGTTGTTTACCATTGCTCTTTGTGCGTCGTCGCGGCTTTTACCATTTCGAGCAAGTTAGTTCTGGACGTGCTTGTCGCCGAAAACTACTGCGCGCTTCTTACACTAGTGTGCCGGTTTGCGCAGTAATCTTTTAAAGGTCCGGTTACACCGATTCAGACAGTGAGTGGCATCTGTTGCCTGTCCCTTTTCTTAACAGCATGTCCTTGGCGTGCTAGAGACCTAAGATGGCGGCCAGGTTGATGTAAATTGACACTATGTAGGTAGTGTGTGTCTCAGCTAATCCGGGCCAAGCTAATTCAAAAAAAGCGAGAATACCAGATTGGACGATGAGACAAATAACGTGAGATATCATAGCGCGAAAGACTTGTTTTAGCTCATCAAAAAAGAAGCCGTGAGCACGTCGCCGGCGCTGATCGCTGGACAGCTGAACTTCTACGCCATAGGCAGAGATAACGTGAGATATCGATGACGCTGAACATTATTTTGTGTCCACGACAGCTAAAAAGCAGAGTTCGTAGGTAATATTACTGTAATAACTAAAAATAATAACTTAGTACTATCTGTCATAAAATAAAAGCACTGATTCACCCTCTGCAGCGATTCGCTGGAACTTAAGAGCTTCCGGGGCCAACCAAAAAGTGTTCTGTGCAAGCATGATGTCGATTTTGTTGATGTAAAGGGCCGACCGTCACGGTGGCACGGACATTTTGTTACGACGGGTTGTTGCAAGAAAGGACTACCATAGTCGAATTTGAAAATGTATACACAAATAAAATTGCAAATAAAAATGGCTATATTTGGCTACAAAATATTTTGCTCTTTTTTTCTGTTTGGCTACATTTGGGCTACAACTTCTCTAGCTTTTGGCTACGCCACCTCGTCTGACCTGGCAACACTGTCCGCCGCCGCGCAACGCATTCGCTCAGGACAAACAATGCCACGCAAATTATATAGGGAGCCTACATACAAGCGCCGTTTTAGGGTGGTGACAACCTTTGTAAGGGTACTTACCATCGTCAGCTAAATTGGCGGGTAAAATTTTCCGTCAAATATAGCATGTGGGAATCAAAATGGCGAAAAGACCAGCCGACAGATCACATTTCCCGCAACCGTTGGTGCCTGTAAACTAATTCAATTTTTAAAATAAACTTTGGCCTCAGCAGCCAGAGACCCACAGCGTGCCTGAGAGCAGTGCATGGCACATCTACGTTTTAGTTAAACAGGCTTTTAAGCACAGTTTTTATTACAGCACACTTCGAAAAACACCCTTTATATCGTGTGTACAATTGGAAGGCAACGACAATGTTTATTGCAGTTCACATCACATTCTTGGCTTGAGAAAATACTACCACGAGCACGCCACCGTGCCTTATAACTTGATGCTTTGTATGCTATGAAACAGAATTAAGTTTGATGTGTTAAAATAAAAGGAAAAGGCAACTAGTATATTAAAGATGTATGCAGATTTCGTGCGCACATTGGTGCAAAACTAAATTAAAGAAATTTAATAGATCGTGTGCCAAAATGGGTACATCAGAGCGTGACAAAAAGAAAGCAGGAATGCGCCGCGTCTTCTAGCGAAATTGGGAATCAAAATGGCTGCTCACCAAATTTGGCAGGTAAATAGCGTTTAAAATTTCGGAGTTGTCACCACCCTAAAACGGCGTTGCATGTAGGCTCCCTAAAATTATGAAAAAAAAGAAGTTACCGGCGGAGCGAGCGGACGCATCTCACCGGCTGCGAATGCCAATTTTGACCGGTCAACAACCTCGAATCTTCCTGAGCTGCACGGATTCTCATCCGCGAGGTTCACCTGAACATTTCGACACCTGGTTCACCAAGGTGGGCTCGGTTTTCATCATTTCAAAGGCCTTTTCGCTGCACCGGCGAGCTAAGCCTAGGCAAGGTTAGGCCTAGCCTTCCCGCCTACGGCGCTCGCACGACAGCTGCGAGATGCCGCAGCAGATTGCCATGGAAGGGGACGACGTCACCCCTGAGGAATTACAAGGCAACGGATCAGTAGCGCACCCAGGATCTCGGCCAGGGGGGGGGTTGACAGTTTGCCAATACCATCTAAACAGCACTAATTTTGATTTCTTCACGGAAAATTGTCAAAAAAATGCGTTTTCTGCGAGTGTGCAGACGATTGCGCGTCTTACATGTTAGTTGCAGTACTCGAATGCGCAAGGAAAGAAAAGGGGTTAAACAAAAGGGGGGTTAGGTCGGCCTCAGGGGGGGGGGGGGTTACAACCCCCGAATCCCCCCCCCGTCGGTGCGCCACTGCAACGGATGGTTCTCCGTTCTCAAAAGACGGCAAGAATCGCGAGAGAAATTACACGCAGCCCGCCAGCCTGGAACGCAACGAGGCGCTACCAGAGGCGTACCAACTATTTCTCGAGTGGGGGGGGGGGGGCAAACCGCAGGTCTGACTCTCTCTCCATATATATATATATATATATATATATATATATATATATATATATATTGAAATACTAGTATAACAAGTGAAAAAGCCTGGAAATGCATCTGTCAGGTATTTTTATTTGTAACAATATACCTATTTCTCAATAACACATGGTGAACCATCGAGGCCCGAAAAATTATTTGAATTTGCATTTACTTCTTGTCGCTATAAAATCTATATGTGATGCAGGGACAAATTGCATTGAGTGCCCAGAGGTCCCTGATCCAACCCAGTAGCAGCAGTGCAGCTCAAAACAAAACAAAAAAAATGCACATTTGTTGCAGCCAGTTTTACTAATTACAGGATTTTACTTGGTGTCTACAGCATAAATGTGTCGCTATTTAAGGTAATAGCACTGTCGAGGTTATACAGAACGAAGTACAATCAACATAAATTACTCTCAATACTAAAAAGAAAAAGACGGCAGAGGTGAGCGAACTTGGTGAATTACAACCCGATCTTTAGTGACAGCTGTTTTTTTGTGTTTTTTTTTGTGTTTTTTTTTTCGAACAGTTGCACTAAATGTTTCAGTTTCTTGTAATTACATCGCATACTTTGAAAAGTTACCCATATATTAGTGTTACGTTTTAAACCTTGTCCCCGTGTAATGCTTTGAAGCACTTCTTGCTGGAACCTAAAGAAAACAGTAATTCATCAATACACATCTTACTTCGCTGGAAAATTTCATTATCCCCAGATATAAACAAGATGCCTTGTTTAGCTCACCGAGGACACCGGAGAAGCAACCTATACGCATCCCGTATGGTGCACGAGAACAAATGGGAAAACAAGGGTTTAGTAATTATCTGCAACACTTGCATTTAAACCAGGTAAGTGACATTTTCGCAACGCACTGCACTTGAAATTCTTCCTATTTTCATGAACGAGATGAAAGGGAACCGAGGGGCCCGATTTTTATTATCATATCATAATAAGCCACCAAACAATGACACCAAGGACAACATAGGGAAAATTACTTGTACTTAGTAATTGAATTAAAGAAATGATAAATTAATGGAAATGAAAACGGATGAAAAATCAACTGTCCGCAGGTGGGGAACGAACCCACGTCTTCGCATTACGCGTGCGATGCTCTCACCATTGAGCTACCGCGGAGCAGTTTTCCCATCCGCATTCTGGGGTATTTATGTTTTACAACTATATAGAACTAACCCTGGGAGCGTTAGCCAATTCAATTACTAAGTACAAGTAATTTCCCCTATGTTGTCCTTGGTGTCATTGTTTGTTGGCTTCCTATTTTCATGTAAATTCAAGTCCATATCTCATGCAATTGTTTTAGGAGTCGGGGAAAGCGGCGGTATGACACCCTGGAACACTTCAATATGTAACTTTCTACAAAGGCTTGCAATGAATCCTACACAGAAAAAACATTTATCGCTCGTCACTCAGGATATTGTTTCGTATACTTCGAATAAATATTAACACCGTGTCCCGCATAGTTTACTGAGGATACCGGGATCTAAAACTAAACGCCGTGTATAAAACATAAAAACTGCATAGGGAAAGCGAGTATTCAGTAGCGGTTTTTCGAGTACGTAAGCAACCACCGCAGTTCAAATTTTTGGAACACGTGACAATAAGGTGGTCTTCATTTCTTCAAAATATCAAATATCCGCTGTTCTTGCTCCTGCCGGGAAACAAGTACTGGGGTAGCCCTTATTCAGAAACTGCCTGAAAATGAAATCGATAAAAGCAGAAGTGATACAGGCCTTTAGAAAAAAATCAGTTAAGTGTTCTATTGGCACTGAAATGGCTCTGCACGTTCGACCGAGGTCACTTTCACGAACATACCACCTCGCAGACCCTCATGTAATGTCCCGTTCTGGGACATTTGAGGCATCATGAATAAATGAACTTGCATATGAAACGCTAATCCGTTCTAAACTAGAATATGCCAGTGATATCTATGACAACCACCAGGTTAATACGATTAATTCTCTTGAATGGTTCATTCTCTCTGACTACTCCTATAATACAAGTGTCTCAGCTTTAAAATCCCGGTTGTGTCTTCCCTCGCTCACCTGCCGCCGCAAAAGTGCTCGTCTTTTTTATTTTTTAGGTTCTTTCATTCGCTGCCCACGGGTAACCAAATCATCATTACAGCGCATCGTTTCTCCCGCCATACGCATCACAATGCTGTGTATCTACCACGCGCCCATTCCACCACGTATTAGCGTTCTTTTTTTTCTGCACACAGCCAGAGAATGTAATACCCTTACTTCTGACATCGCCCTCATCACAGACATTTCCCGTTTCAAAACTGATATTGAAGGCCATCTTTCAAGTCACGCCACCTAACCTGTCCCGTCATTTTTATACGTGCCCACCCCTCATGTAATGTCCCGTTCTGGGACCTTTGAGGTATCATGAATAAATGAATGAATAAATAAATAAATATACGATAAGTCGTGATTACACAAAGAATAAATTCGGCAGTTACACCTCTAAGTGGTTTGATTAGATTTTTGATGGTGATAAGATATATATTTATACTGCAACGCTACGTAGACTATTTCTGGACGGAGATTCAATGGCTCCAGCATTTCATAATCCAACCATTTCATGCAGTAAGGCACACCCAGCGTTGGGCGCCGCTGATTAAAATACTTTATCCGGACCTCTCCCCTCGCCCGAAGGTTAAATATTTCAAGCCGATTGTTTTGTTTTTTCAAGTATGGTTAGGTGGTAATTTGTAACTGCGGGAACTGTCCAGCGCCAGGACTTCTGCGCAGTGCAAGCTTGTATGGCGAATCTCGCACGTCGCCCGCTACAGCGCGTCACGAGGAGGCACAATACTCGCTGCCCAAACCGGGGATACGTAGTAAAGAAAAGCATTATATTAACGTGGTGACTCTATTAAGAAATAAAATTTAGCTTCAGCTGTCGTTTTGTTGGACTTTCCAGTGTGTAGCCGAAAGTTCCCGCTTTCGAAAGTGGGGGGGGGGGCAAATGGCATGCTTTGCCCCCCCCCACTTCCGACAGTGGGGGGGCAAGTGCCCCCCTTGCCCCCCCCGGTAGATACGCCTATGGGCGCTACTCTACGACACGTCGCAGCTGCGAGCCGGCTGCCAGCGATGCCACGCAGTCACAATCGAGTCATCGTACGTCCGGGCGGCGGCCTCAATGTGCAAGCCTGCAGCCCGCACAGGATTCTCGCCGCACTAACCATGGCAGCTCAGCTAGCGCCGTCGGTAACGGAGGAGGACATTATTTGTCCCAACTCGATGCAGAACATTTTATTGCGATAGCAATTATATGGACACTTGAACCGGATTTCTGCCGTCGGCGTCGCCGTCGTCGTCGCCGTGGTCGTCGCCGTCGCCGTCGCCGTCGCCGTGAGGTTCTCTATAGATAAAATCTTCGCTGCGCGCCGTATGCCCGAGAGGAAGCGTGCGGGGACGCGCGCTATCACGGAGAGCGAGCGCACTCAATCTCCCACGCGCAAGCAAGGAAGCAGGAAGCCAGCGCCGGAGGGAGCAAGGCGGGGGGGGGGGGGGGGGCGCACTTCTCTGCCAACAACCGCGCTCGTCGCTCGCTCGCACCGTCTCTTATCTCCACGCGGCTCTGACCTTTAAGCGCCGGCGCATTCAGTTTCCGTTGAAGCGATAGACCGCACGTACCTTCGCCCGCTGCGGCGTATGCTTGCTGCCAGCGTTTTGACAGTCGTTGTCTGCTGTCATTCAGTGTGATCTCTTCGTGTTTGTGCGCGCTCACACCACGCTTGTTCATTCAGTTCGTAATAGTCGGGCCACATTTTCCAACGCACGCTACACACGCAATGCTGCCCGGATCGGCAGTGCAGCGCTACAGGTGTGTCCCTTCGCACGCGCGCTGCCCACGGGTAGCGCTTCTCATCAACACCACCGTTTCACACGCGCCTTCTCGTGGTCATTGAGTCTCTCTTCATGTCGGTCTACTTACGCCGCAGCACACCTGCTTACTTAATCAGCTCATGTTTACTACAATTCATATTGCTACCAAAGCCGCTCACCTTACTTCGTATGACATTGCTGTGTTGCTATCGCATTCATTGCTTCGCCCTTAGGGCGAAACTGTGACATTTTTTACTTGCCTCGCTTTACGTCTTGTTTGCTGGTAAAAAAAAAGAAAAACGTTATATGAAACTTCTTACAAATGTGTATATTATGACAACAGTTTGTATAACTATAGCTCTCCTGGGATCGTGTGCGCAAACGGTGTTCTGCACGGAGCTTTCGTACTGCTGGCCGACCGAAAACTTGGGTAAACATGGTCTTGAAGACCAACCACGTAGTGAGGTCGCCTTCATGGTTGAGAAACCATAGTTTCGCAACGTCCAAGAGATAGAATGCTACGGTTCTCAACTTGGTAGCATCGTCCCAATGGTTATTGGCACTCACTCGCTCGTATGAGGAGATCCAATCTTCAACGTCTTTTTCATCTGTGCCGGAGAAGATAGGGGGATCTCGCAGACGCAAGGCGCCGGCACAAACCAGGGTGGGCGGCGCCGGTGGAGGGGTTGGGTGCCGCTTGCGTCCTCGGGCATGATGGGGGGTAGAGTGCGACTCCGAAGTTCCAGGGTGGTCGAAACCCAGCACCTCCACCACTTGCTAAGAGGTTTATTAGCAACGGATACAGGCGAACGGGTAACAGTCACAAGCGTTCGGCCAAGGACAGCAACCTCGAGCTCATGCCGGTGGCGATGCTGCTGAGGCACAGGTTACTCTTCTTCATTACACACTAGCCACCCACATGAATGAGGTTTGCGAGCAAGGGAGCGTCCCGCCAGAATGGAGGGCCGCGACCGTCAACCTCATTCCCAAACCGAACAAACCCCTGAAGCTTGACTCTCTACGACCCATTTCCCTCACATCTTGTGTGGGTAAGGTCATGGAGCACGTCATTCTCCGCCGAGTCACAAAACATGCAGAGCAAGAGCACCTCTTCCCAATCAATTAAGTCGGGTTCAGGCCGGCTATGGTCACGCAGGACGTACTCGATCCTCATGCTGCAGGAGACGTTACTTAGAGTAAGGAGCAAAGACCTCAAAGCAATTCTAGCTCTCGACTTAGAGAAAGCTTTCGATACCGTAAGCCACGCTCATATACTACACGAGATTCAGGAGGCAGGCCTAGGTCGCCTAAGAATACGTCCGCTCTTTCCTAAGAGCCAGAACGGCTACACTTAAAGTTGGAGATCTCAACTCGCACACCTACAACCTAGGCCCGCGCGGCACCCCGCAAGGGTCGGTGCTCTCACCGTTTCTTTTCAATTTAGCCGTAAGACAACTTTCGCAAAAGCTGAAACATATCGAAGGAGTAGAGCACGCGTTCTACGCCGACGATATTACTATTTGGCGCAATGCAGGCAGCGACGGACAAATCGAAGCAAGCCTTCAGGAAGCAATCAATACAGTACAAAACTTTTTAAAGTCCACGTGCCTCAGACTCTCGGCAGCTAAGTCCGAGTTGCTGCTTCTGCCACCGCAACACGGCCGCAACAACGGCGCACCAACTATACACCTCTCCACAAAGGACGGTTCGGATATCCCGATAGTGTCGTCGGTTCGAATTCTGGGCGTTACCCTGCAGGAGAATGGCAAGAACGACTTGACTGTCGCACA
Source organism: Dermacentor silvarum (assembly GCF_013339745.2). NCBI lineage: Eukaryota > Metazoa > Arthropoda > Arachnida > Ixodida > Ixodidae > Dermacentor > Dermacentor silvarum. The sequence continues at coordinate 225,967,933 of NC_051157.2, forward strand.
TCTCACCAAAAAAGCTGAGGCAGTCATTCACCTCGCCAGACGCGTCGCTAATAGACACGCGGGACTCACAGAAGAGAGCTTACTACGCATCTTTCACGCGTTCTTAATGTGCAACGTTCACTACGTTGCCTGCGCTCACCCGTGGAGCAAAGGCGATGAAACTAAAGTGGACAACCTCATCCGAAAATGCACGAAACGAATACTTGGTCTACCCATGACGGCAAGCACGCAGCGCCTGCTAGGCCTTGGGGTACATAATACGTTCAAAGAAATCACAGAAGCACAAAGAATGTCCCAGCTCATACGCCTGTCCTCGACAGCTGCGGGCCGGGAACTCCTCTCACACATAAGTCTTCCTATCTCAACTCAAGTCAATGATCCAACACCATTACCGCAGCACGTTCGTGCTAAAATCACAGTACCACCCTTACCCAGCAATATGCACCCGGTGCATAATCGTACTCGAAGGGCGCGCACTCAAGCCTTACTAAAAGCGGCCACCCTACACGCGACAGACGTGGCTTTCGTAGATGCCGCTAAATACGCAGACAAACCCTACTTTGCGGCTGCGGTGGTCGCCCCAGAAGGGACAGCCCTCAATGCTCTTATCATACAAACAAAGAAAGCCTGCGAGGCCGAACAAGTGGCCATTGACCTTGCTCTAGCCCTCCCTCAGCGCGACACAATATTTACCAACTCCAAACCCGCTGCACTGGCATACCGCCGCGGTACACTATGCCAGGCGGCCTTAAGCATTCTAGCATCCGCTCAAATAAACGAAGACAAGCATATCCACTGGTTCCCGGGGCATGAAGGCCTCAACGTTCAACCAGGGGTCCCCAACGGTAATGAGCTGGCCCATAACCTCGCGCGAGATCTTACGCGCCGCGCGGGGACGCGGGCCGGCTCACCGACCGGGAGCCCCAACACGCACCCGGAGCCACTCCTCTCCTATCACGAGATTTGCTCGCACTACAAGTTATCGAGAAAGGAATTCCCCTCACCTCACCAAATAAAGCACAACAATTAACACTTAGATTGCTGCAAACGCAGTTACCCCAACCCCCATATATGCAGCAAATACCTCCCAGATATAAGGCCAGAATGCCCTAAATGCCAAAATCCAAAGTGCGACTTAGATCACATGATGTGGCAGTGTCCCGCGCTAAACGCTTGCTTCGGGTCTCCTGCCACCGAGGACGACTGGATCACGGTGTAATCGCCCGCGCTGGGGCGAGAGAGCGGCCACTTCGTGCGACCGGAAGTGAGCGCCGCCGCTAGGGGCAGCACATGTTCAGGAGGCCTTGCAGCAGCGGCACAAGAGTGGATAATTTACGACCTCCGTCAGCATTTAAACACGCATACTTAAACATGTGCAACTTTTCGTTATTCAGACGCCAAATCCTGAGCAGGTAGAAGGGTTCATGCCACTTACTGTCAAAATACCGTCATTTCCAACACGAGAGAGACGCGTCGTCTGCTCGAGCAGACGGCGCGCTGCGCTTGCCGCTGTTCGCCGCATCGGAGTCAATCGGAATGTCGGCAGAAATATAAAGGGACGTTCATCCAACCAAATAGAGTCGTTTTAAGCAGGCTAACGACATATATGCATCGAAATAAAGCACCTCTGCCGCGCGTGCCCATAAAAAGCGCCAGCAAAGCAAGCGATAAAGTGGCCCCCAGAAAAGGTGCTGCCCCTTGCGGCAGCGGCGTGCGTAGAGTCACACTAAGCACGGCCGTGCACTCTAAGTGGCCGCGCCTCGCACCGCCGTCGGATCACCCACGGCCGCTCGATGAAACGCACGAGGTGCGGCCTGCCACGTCGCCCGAAACCGGTGTGAGGCGCCTAGTTCTCCGCGCCACCGCAGCGGCGCCACTGCTCCGGGACAGGCGCGCGGGTGGGAGCGTTTCTTAGGCGCCGTCCGCATGCTTCGCGCAGCGGCCGCGCTTCGCGTTTACATTTTATTGGCGCGAGACTTGTGCTTTTTGTTTCCAAAATATAAAATAAAATATCAACGCTGCCTGCAAGGATATCAATATACCCAGGAGTCGGTATTGGGCCGCAAATAGGCTCACATAGGCCAGGACGGCACACTTCTGCCGCTGGTTTCGAGCCTTATTACCATCGTTCAAGAGAACTGGCGAGTTCTTTATCGTGAGGCAGTACTGCTGATACAGTGGGCGCTTTTGTTGAGTGTGCTTATTATTGCGATAGCAATTATATGGACACTTGAACCGGATTTCTGCCGTCGGCGTCGCCGTCGTCGTCGCCGTGGTCGTCGCCGTGGTCGTCGCCGTCGCCGTCGCCGTGAGGTTCTCTATAGATAAAATCTTCGCCGCGCGCCGTATGCCCGAGAGGATGCCAACAACCGCGCTCGTCGCTCGCTCGCACCGTCTCTTATCTCCACGCGGCTCTGACCTTTAAGCGCCGGCGCATTCAGTTTCCGTTGAAGCGATAGACCGCACGTACCTTCGCCCGCTGCGGCGTATGCTTGCTGCCAGCGTTTTGACAGTCGTTGTCTGCTGTCATTCAGTGTGATCTCTTCGTGTTTGTGCGCGCTCACACCACGCTTGTTCATTCAGTTCGTAATAGTCGGGCCACATTTTCCAACGCACGCTACACACGCAATGCTGCCCGGATCGGCAGTGCAGCGCTACAGGTGTGTCCCTTCGCACGCGCTGCCCACGGGAAGCGCTTCTCATCAACACCACCGTTTCACACGCGCCTTCTCGTGGTCATTGAGTCTCTCTTCATGTCGGTCTACTTACGCCGCAGCACACCTGCTTACTTAATCAGCTCATGTTTACTACAATTCATATTGCTACCAAAGCCGCTCACCTTACTTCGTATGACATTGCTGTGTTGCTATCGCATTCATTGCTTCGCCCTTAGGGCGAAACTGTGACATTTTTTACTTGCCTCGCTTTACGTCTTGTTTGCTGGTAAAAAAAAGAAAAACGTTATATGAAACTTCTTACAAATGTGTATATTATGACAACAGTTTGTATAACTATTTTCTGCTAGATTTCTTTATTTTCACCTTTCTAGAATAATGGGGTACGTAACAGTTTACAACGTATCGTACATTCAGCCACATTGCTGACGTGTGGCATATTTATGTAAAGACGATGCAGTGAAAAAAAGTTGTTCAGCGTGAATAGAGCACTTGCTATGTTAAGAAAAAAAAGGAAAAAATAACCCTGTAATATGAAACTTCTTACAAATGTGCGCATAATGACAGGTTTGTTTAACTATTTTCTGCTAGATTTCGTTAGTTTCACCTTTCTAGAAAAATGGGGTAGATAGCAGTTTATAACGGAAAATACATTAACCACATTGCCGATATGTAACATATTTATGTGAAGACGATCGATGCCGTGAAAAGAAGTTGTTCAGTGTGAATAGAGCAATTGCAATGGTGAAAAGAAAAAGAAAGATAAAGGGAGGCTGTATTTTCTTTATTCACACGATGTGAAGCCATGGAAAAGCGCCTCGTTCAACAGCTTTAAAATTGTATTACCTTCCATGACGGAAGCTTGTAGGCAGTTCGCCAGTAGCGGATGTAACAATTTCCTTAGAAACACCTTACACAGTTCCTCGGTGTGGCCGTCGGTGAAGGGAAGCGAACACACCAATTAAAAACGTGCCCCTCGGCTCCCAAATGCTTCCTTTGCCACTTGTCCCTGTCGCGAAATGTTTTTTCAACCATGCTTTACGGCGTTCTACGTCGCTAGGAAACTCAGGGTATCGGGTTAATGGTTCTTTTCTTGCGTTAGTAACACACCGCGGCACGCAACAGTTGCGCGGGATAGTGTCACATGCAACACGACAAGGACCTCGACACATTTATACTACCACGTGTGCGGACAAAAGGCGTGCAAGCAAGACGCGAAATCTCTCCCGCGGCGCCTTCCCGGAGGGAGAGCAGTCCCGCAGCAGTAGCGCCACCCCTAAAAAAGCTGCGGCAAACGTCAACTTTCGCTTCACAGCTCCGCCCATACTTCGCCGCGCGACGTGGCAGGCCGCACCTCGTGCGCTTCATCGAGCGGCCGTGGATCACCTATCTTCTTCCACCGTGGACTGGAAAACCACCTCAGGAGCTCCGACAGGGCCCTTCAACACCAGGCCGTCCAGAAGGCCCAACAGGTGGCTGGCGAGCTCCGACTCCCAGTCCCCACATGGGCGGAGCCACCGGGCCAGCCCCCGTAAGGGGTGCCCAGGCCCCTTCAGGACATTTAATTAATGGTACCTTCGGCTGACGGCACTCGTGCCGCTTTCAGTGCACTCGCGCGGTGCCGCGCGTTCGTCTGGGCGCCACTCGTGTGGTGGCGAACGTTCGGCTGGGGCGAACACGACACGAGTGCGCGCCACCGTAGAGAGCGACGGCGGAGCGCGGTGCGATCCCGTCGAGCACCGCGCGCTAGCGGACGACGCGAGCAGACGATACAGCTAGCTCCAAATGGGCTTTGCCAATGTTCACGCTCTGTAACTCAAAACAACCAGCAGAAATGGATGTGGAATCTCGCGTACGGCTGGCCTTTTTAATTATGGACTCTAGCAGCTCATCAGAGAGCGATGATGAGGAACTCATGTCCGTTATTCACAAGCATCGGTATACCTTCAACGGGCGAAAGTGAGCAACTTCGTGCGCGATGTTGTTTCTTCCTACAACGACGAAGAGGTTTGTCCGGTTTCGTCGATGATTACGCTTTTGCGATGTATTGAAGGTTGAGAGTAACTTCTTTCTTTGCTTTCACTTGCTCTTTTCTAGTTTCGAAGGCACTTTCGCATTAGTCGAAGTACCTGCGACACACTGACCGCACAGTTTGAGGCCTCTGCTCAATACCCCAAAAATCGCTCTCATGGAGGAACGCCACAGAAGAGTGCACGAGAACACATGTTGGCATTTTTATGGTAAGAAGTCTCTGAAACGAACGTTATTTTGCATCCAAGGGCACGTTTGCATACTATGTTCTCATTAATATTTCGCTTATTGTTGGTCTACACCCGATGCGTTTTTGCAGGTATGCTGGTAACAAAGCCAGCTTCAGGTCAGTGGCCCTGCTTTTTGACATGGCAGAAAGCACACTGCACACAGTAGTGGACAGAGTTGGGGATTTTTTGGAGGTTGTCGCTCCCACGTACATCAGAATGCCGCGTACGAAAGAGGAGAAGTTGCAAGCAAGCACTGAATTTGAGTCGGTATGCGTACATGCGCGCTTGGAGTGGCGTATGGTCGTCCACGCGGATATAATAGAATCTGCATCTGTCTGGCATATCTGCTAATGCGCTGAGTATGAGTGTAACTATAATAACCACGATAGGACGTACATGACTGAGACAAGTGTACGAAAGAGCGCGCGAACAGGCGACATTGCGTTCCGTCGCCTTTGTACGTGTGGTGTGTCCCCTCGTGGTTATTAGTGTTGCACTCAGCGCATTACAAGATGAATGAGCCTCAACTGTAGCCCAATTTTTCACTCAATATCTCTCGGTAGGCGACGGCAGAACTTGTTCGCGAAATCTATTTAGCAATGAACGACTTAAATACATCAAACACATAATCCAGCAATTTGTCCTAGAATACTGTGTTTATGTATGAGCATGCATATGTTTTTCTTCCAGATCGCGGGATTCCCTAACGTTCTGGGAGCAATCGACGGAACCCACATCAAGACAAGGTGTCCTGAAAATAAAGTTAAATCTTCTTTCGTGGACAGACATGACCAGGCGACATACGCTCTGCAGGGCACATGTAACGCTAGTAGAATGTTCATTGATGTATTCTGCGGTCCAACTGGAAGGTGCCATGACGCCAACATGTTTGATATGTCTTTCTTAAGCGACAAATTGCCCGCGATTGGGGACGCCGCGTACCCACTTCGAGATTCCTTTTGACGCCTTTTCGCGACCACGGACACATGAACACTGAAGAAAGAAGATTTAATCTAAAGTTGAGCCGCACACGTGTGCATATAGAAAATGTTTTCGGAATTTTGAAAAGCAGGTTTCGGCAGCTGGTGCAACTGGAATTTCACACCACGGAAAGGGCTACGAAATTCATAATTTCATGCTGCGTTCTTCATAATCTGTGCATCATGAATGGAGAGCTAGATTTTGATGATGGTCAGGCGCCGGCAGGCGATAACGCGCGTCACAGCATAAACACACGCGATGAGACTGGAACCTCCCGACTGCTGAGGCAGCTAGGCGAGGCGAAAAGGCACGCCTTGGCACGCTCTTTCCGTTGAAGGTACATGCGATGCAATGACGGGAAGCAAGTGAAGCTTGAAAAAGAAGTCTTTATTGCGAATGACCTGTTCCTGCAGTTTCACACCCGTTAGAAAAACAAGAAAACAATAAACTATCTTATATTTACAGACTTGTAGAATTTTTCAGAATGCCCTAGAGGTCAGCCTCTAGTCTTTTTGTGTGAACAACTCCCTGATGAGGGCCAACTTCTCCTGGTGCCTTCGCTCCCTAGCCTCCTCTCGATCCTTGTGGATTTTCCACATCACCCAGCGATTTCGACTTCTTCGGCCACTTTGCAGCAGGGCGTGCGACGTCGCTCCCCTCCGTTGCTGTGGCAGCACCCGCAGCGTGGTCAGCTGCGGACGCCTGGCTGTGTTGCGCTCTACGCGCCCGACGCCTCTCAGCACTTCGGGGTAGAGTGTGTAATCCACGGCGGCGAGTTTGTCCATTTGTTCTGCGTAAGGAACATCTACGGGACTCACCCCAGACTGTCGGTTATGCTTCCTTGCGTTGTTATGTTTTTTCTTTGCGGTTTTAAAGCGGTTCTCGCACTGCATCGCGGTCCTCTCTAAGCCCGTTTCACTCGAGAGTTCTCCGGCGATGGCTGCCCACATGCTTTTCTTGTCTTTAAATTTTTCCATAGTGCCAACTTCGGGCATACACTGGGTGAACTTCTCAGGAAGGATTTTATTTTCGCCTTCGCTCCATAAAGTGACGCATTCCTTGGCCTGGCCGTCAGTTTTGCCACCTGCACAGAATTACGGTGTATTGTAATGCTTCACGGTACTAGTAGTACAGAATGGTGGCTTTCTGGGCTAGTTGGTTCATTGCAACTTATGTAACAGCGCGAAAAATAACAAGGGACGATGATAGAGACAAAGTGAAAAGAGCGCTCTTTTCACTCGGTCTCTATCGTCGTCCCTTCCTTGTTATTTTTCACGGTACCTTTTCTTCCGCACAGTCTACGCTTTTATCTTACCTCCATGCTATTGTAATATTTATTTATTTATTGTGCACGTGCGTGATCATCTTGTGGGCATGCATACCGTTACCACACTGATCGATAAGAATCGTGCAGGTTGTTCATGCACACTGTACGTGTCTTACTAGTTGGATGGCTATCCGCACGTCTCTCGCTGCTGTCACCACCACTCGCTCGTAGAGAAGCGATAAAATGGGGAACTTTTGAAGGATCTATTATTTCATGGCAAAAGGAAAAGAACACACAGCATTAGAAAGACGCGTACACCTTACAATCCGACTGTCTGGTCAAAGTCCACGAATGTGTGTTTCCTTTCAGACAGTAACACAGTAAATAGCATGATTACTTACCTGCCTGGAGGTGTTCCAGCTGTTCTTTCGTAAGAAGGCATCTGAAACACTCGCCGTCCACGTAAAGTTCCACTCACGGAGTAAGATAAACAGGAGCGCCGACTCCACCGCCGCGCAGCGCATTCGCACGGGACAAACCGTGCAACGCAAATTATACATCGCGTAGCGCCATCTGTCGAGGCGCGTGGAAAACACTCAATAGCTTGCTTCCATGTGCGCATGCGCTGAGTGGCGGAGACCGGCAGCGACGGCGGCGACGGCGGCGACGGCGGCGCAGAACGGGCAGCGCGGCACCCGCAGAGCATGTCGTCTGCTACAAACGTGGACCCTGGGCCGTCTCAATTTGACAGCAGTGAAACACAAAAAGTATGCGCACGCATAATAAAAGCGCAAATAAACACGCGGTAGCTCTTTTATGCACGCATACGGTAACATTTTTAGATGTCTTTAGAGGAAACAGACGATAAATTATGCTGTACAAAAAGACAACAGAAGTACTTGTTTTTCACTCCTCTACGTCTGCGCGGAAGCGAAGGTGCGAAATTTTCGTCTTCCTCGCTTTGTTTACCATGTCTGCAGTATGTTTATTCATTCCTGACGGTACAAGGTATCTTGATACTTGTGCGTGAAGAGACTGAGCAACAGGACAGTGCTTTGTTCCCGGCTGTAAATCTGGTTATGGCAAAGGACGCTAGAAGTTTTCGCTCTCGCCATTTGATCTTCAACTACTGCACCAGTGGCGTCAAAACATTCCTGAAATAAGCAAGCGCTTAAAGCAACGGACAAAATATGTGCGCGACACTTCGAGAAGCAGCTTATTTTGATAGTTACTTAAGCAAAGACAAAGGCGATGTCCTACAAGATGTAAAGAAAGTGCCTCGACTTCGAAGCGGAGCCGTTCCTTCAATTTGTTAGGGAAGCCTGGCGTAGCTCAATGATGCTGAATGCCAGGAGGAACCAGAAGACGCCATTGCGGATGGACGAGAGGAGCTCAATTTAAATTTGTCTACAACTACACACAGTGCAGGTGCCTTTCCTTGTCCAGAGACATGCCGTAATTAAGAGAGAGAGGGAGGGAAAGAAAGACAGGAGGTTAGCCACTGTAAATACCGGCTGGGCTACCCTGTAATTTCTCAGCCTTGCCTTCGAGATGATTCCCCCAGTTATGCAGACACCGAATCAGAGCTTCTCTTGTGAAATAATCAGCAGCAAATACTGACAGGAATTCCCATCTATTATGTTTAATGAGAATGTAGCGATTCTGCTCGCAAGAGCACCGGACGACACGAAAAACACCGCGAGAAACAAAGAAGCAAGCGAAGCATCTTAGCACTTGATGCGTGCTCAGATAAAAAAGAGTGATAAACGTCAGCTTTTGCATAAAAACTTCTTTTCGCTGTCGTCTGTTATTGCTTGAGGCCACCCGAACTGCCGTTATATCGCCTTACCATTTGCTATAGTTTTTCTTTCCGTCTTAGTTTCCGTAATTTGTTTATTTTGTGTTCCTGTGCCTTGTAAAGTTCCATGTAGGCCACCTGACAAATGCCCTGCATTTGGCCTGTATAAAATAAATTAAATAAAATGATACATGACTTGTTTCTCCTGCTAACGTCACTCCGTGAACCACAAGAGCTATGTGCGCTACAGGCGTCAGGCGTGCGCGGAGCAGACGACAAAACGGATAGGCAAGCAGGCGCCGCGAGAGAATCCCCGCGCCTTTGCTCCTTCAGTTTGTTGGGCCCGCCTCTCCGCTGCAGAATTGGACGGACGGACGGACGGACGGACGGACGGATGGACGGACGGACGGATGGATGGATGGATGGATGGATGGATGGATGGATGGATGGATGGATGGATGGATGGATGGATGGATGGATGGATGGATGGATGGATGGATGGACGGACTGGACGGACGGACTGGACGGACGGACTGGACGGACGGACGGACGGACGGACGGACGGACGGCGGACGGACGGACGGACGGACGGACCCCTGCCTTGATTTTAGCCACCAATCAGATAACCTCTGTTTGGTTATTTCTACCCGCTTAAAGTCTATTTTGCCTTCACTGTCCCTAAACCCCAATGCTTTGAAAAAATCAGCCCCGTTGCTTTGCACTGTAGGGTTAAGCCCTTTAGAGAAAAGTATGAGGTGTTCAGCCGTTTCCCCTTCTTCTCCACACGCACCGCACAACGTGTACCTTGGTACTTGACTCGGTACATCTTAGTCCGCAATACTCCCGTCCTGGCTTCAAACAACAAAGAACTTCCCTAGAATTATCATAGATATTTTCTTTCGCAATTTCTTGCTTGAAAGTTCTGTATATTCCCAGTGCTGATTTCGTCTGCATCCCTGTTTTCCACAGACCCCTCTCTGTTTCTTTAACCTTTTTCTTAACCGCAAAACCCCAGAAAGAAGAAGAAGAAGAAGAACCGCTGTTTCCTAGTTTGAACCCCTCCTGCAGTCCAAATATTTGATTGACAATTTTCTGGTCAGCTTCCTCCATTTTGTGTCAACATTCCTCATGTACGAATAACTGAAAACTCTCCTTGCCCACCGCTTTTCTGCCATTTCTCTCAATCGCTCCTCAAATTCTATCTTGCTGCTGGCTTCCCTGCCCTCAAATGACGTCCATCCCATGTCACCTAGTACCCCCTGATTTGGTGTATTTTCGTGTGCTCCCAGAGCAAGTCTACCTGCCCCTCGCTTTTTAACTTCCAACCTTGCTCGAACCTCTGATCTCATGCACAGGACCGCATTGCCGAAAGTCAAACTAGGGACCATCAACCTTTCCAAATCCCTCTCACCACTTCGTACCTATTGTAATTCCACAGTGCCCTATTTTTCATCACAGCTGCATTTCTGCTACATTTAGCCGTTACATATTTTTCATGTTCCGTTAGGTACTCAGCTCCATTATTTATCCACACTCCAAGATATTCGTACTTATCCACCACCTCCAGCGTAACCTCCTGTATCCTATGCTCGCTGCCGTGATTATCATTAAAAATAACGACTGCCGATTTTTCTGTACTAAACTTCAAACCTAAGCTATCTCCCTCTTTACCACAGATGTCCATTAATCTCTGCAAGTCTTCCTTGTTGTCAGCGATAAGTACAATGTCATCCGCGTACATCAGTCCTGGAAATGACTGTTTAATCCATTCTCCTTGCTTGAAAAAGGAAAAGTTGAAGCCAATTAAGTCCACTCCTCTCTAATTTTTTCTCTAATCCTTGTAAATACAGCATGAACAACAAAGGTGACAGAGGGCACCCCTGCCTAAGCCCCTGCAGTATCTCTATAGGCCCAGATACCATGTTTTCCCATTTTATAAGCGCGTTGTTACTTTTTAAAAGATTACTTACTCCATCTTCCACATCTAGAGTGCCCAGTATGTCCCACTAATCCTTTTGGATTACACTGTCATAGGCTCCCTTGATATCCAGAAATGCGAGCCATAGGGGCCTGTGCTCCTTTTCTGCTATTTCAATACACTGCGCAGTGTCAATGAGAACAGATTATCTTCTAACCTTCTTTGTTTCCGGAACCCATTTTGTAGTTCCCCCAGCACCTCCTCGCTCTCCACCCATGCCTGCAGTCTGTCCTTTATAATCTGCATCGCCACCCTGTAAACCACTGACGTCACTGTTCTGGGACGGTAGTTGATTATGTCGGCTTTGTCCCCCTTTCCCTTATATACTGTCGCAACGTCAAAAACAGAGGTCGCACAGCCCTGATCAAGAGCAGCAGGTCGCCTTTTTAATACAGCGCGCTACTGCGACTTCTTCTTCGCCGCGCCTTGATAGAAACGCGCATGCCGGCTCGTACAGTACAGGCGCGGCATTTGCGTCCCTCCGAAGGAAGCATCGTCCCGATGCGCATATGAGGGCGGTGTACAAATGGCACAGAGTAAGACACGCAAAACAAAACCACCAGAACAACAAACGAAACTTAGTTCGACAGATACGGCTTCATCCGCACGACATGCACCACTTCGGGTAAGTTCTTGCGGCGACTGGAGCTACGGTCACTGTCAGGAACGACCTCGTAGGTCCAGTCGCTCAGGCGTCGAATCACTCTGTACGGCACAAAGTACCGTCTTAGCAGTTCTTCAGACAGTCCACGACGGCGTATGGGTATCCAAACCCATACTTTATCGCCGGGAGTGTAGAGTACGGACCTGTGTCGAAGATCGTACCGTTTTGCATGTTGGCCTTGCTGATAGCAGATGCGTACGCGGGCAAGCTGTCTGGCTTCTTCGGCGCGCTGAGTAAAATCGACAACGTCGGTAGGTATGTCGTCACACTCGTGAGGCAGCATGGCATCCAACGTCGTCGTGGCTTCGCGACCGTGGACCAAGCTGAAAGGTGTCATTCGAGTAGTTTCTTGCCGAGCGGTATTGTACGCGAAAATCACATAAGACAAAATCTGATCCCAGTTCTTATGTTCCACGTCGACGTACATGCATAGCATGTCTGCGAGGGTCTTATTAAGCGGCTCGGTTAGCCCGTTGGTCTGGGGATGATATGCGGTTGTTTTCCGGTGGCTTGTACCACTTAGTGTGAGAACCGAGTCAAGAAGTTCTGCAGTGAAGGCAGTACCCCTGTCTGTGATGACTACTTTTGGGACACCGTGCCGAAGGACGACGTTTTCAATGAAAAAATGAGCCGCTTCGGCTGCTGTGCCCCGCTGCATAGCTTTAGTCTCTGCGTAGCGCGTAAGGTAATCGGTTTCGACAATGATCCATTTGTTGCCGGCTGTAGACGTTGGAAATGGGCCCAAGAAATCCGTTCTAACTTAGGTGAAAGGCTGTCCTGATACCTCAACTGGATGTAAGAGACCTGCAGGCTTGCCGGGTGGTTATTTGCGTCTTTGGCAGTCGGAACATGTTTGTACATGATGTTTCACAGCAGCGGGTAGCTTTGGCCAATAGTACTTGCGTCGGAGTCGGGACAGTGTTCTCGTGTAGCCTATAGATGACCTGAGGTGGCTTCATTGTGGCATGCTGTTAGTATTTCTTTGCGAATTGATGCCGGTTCGACAAGTAGGTACGTGTTGCCGCTGGCAGAAAAGTTCTTATAGAGAACATCATTCCGCAGAAAAAACGACGGCAGTCTCCTGGCAAAGAGTCGCGGGGCGTCTTTGCTTCGGCCTTCCAAGAAATTAATCAGTGTGAGCAGCTCTGGGTCGTGGCGCTGCTCCTGTGAAACGGTGACGGCGTCGACGACTCCCCAAAAAATTGCCCCCCCCTCCCCGAAGGGAATCGTGAGGAAATGCGAATGCATTTCTTGCGCCGAGAGTACACGGCGTAGTAATTTTAATGGCGTAAATTAATGACGAGACGAGGATTTGTACCGTAACCATTTATTTACACATTCATCAGCACCTGTTTGTGTTGTCACTGTACATGACGGCCATAATCACAGCCTTGTGGTCGCTAAAGTGTACAGTCAAAGGGTCTTTGAGAAGCATGCGCACGTCACAGTTTCGGGTAAAGGCGAGATCAATGCAACTTCCGTGAATGGTAGTCAGACACTTGTCGGACTCGGCGGAGGCACACTGCATAGAGTACTTTGTCCGCATGTACTCCACCAACCACTCGCCGCTCTTCTTTCTCACGTCCACGTTAAAGTCACCAACCAAGACGACGGGGTCAGATACTTTGGAGCGCACACACACTTTCCATATGGATCATTTTTTTTTTGCGCAGGGAGGAGAGAGAGCGAACCACTCGCCGCTCTTCTTTCTCACGTCCACGTTAAAGTCACCAACCAAGACGACGGGGTCAGATACTTTGGAGCGCACACACACTTTCCATATGGATCATTTTTTTTTTGCGCAGGGAGGAGAGAGAGCGAACCACTCGCCGCTCTTCTTTCTCACGTCCACGTTAAAGTCACCAACCAAGACGACGGGGTCAGATACTTTGGAGCGCACACACACTTTCCATATGGATCATTTTTTTTTGCGCAGGGAGGAGAGAGAGCGAACCACTCGCCGCTCTTCTTTCTCACGTCCACGTTAAAGTCACCAACCAAGACGACGGGGTCAGATACTTTGGAGCGCACACACACTTTCCATATGGATCATTTTTTTTTGCGCAGGGAGGAGAGAGAGCGAACCACTCGCCGCTCTTCTTTCTCACGTCCACGTTAAAGTCACCAACCAAGACGACGGGGTCAGATACTTTGGAGCGCACACACACTTTCCATATGGATCATTTTTTTTTTGCGCAGGGAGGAGAGAGAGCGAACCACTCGCCGCTCTTCTTTCTCACGTCCACGTTAAAGTCACCAACCAAGACGACGGGGTCAGATACTTTGGAGCGCACACACACTTTCCATATGGATCATTTTTTTTTTGCGCAGGGAGGAGAGAGAGCGAACCACTCGCCGCTCTTCTTTCTCACGTCCACGTTAAAGTCACCAACCAAGACGACGGGGTCAGATACTTTGGAGCGCACACACACTTTCCATATGGATCATTTTTTTTTTGCGCAGGGAGGAGAGAGAGCGAACCACTCGCCGCTCTTCTTTCTCACGTCCACGTTAAAGTCACCAACCAAGACGACGGGGTCAGATACTTTGGAGCGCACACACACTTTCCATATGGATCATTTTTTTTTTGCGCAGGGAGGAGAGAGAGCGAACCACTCGCCGCTCTTCTTTCTCACGTCCACGTTAAAGTCACCAACCAAGACGACGGGGTCAGATACTTTGGAGCGCACACACACTTTCCATATGGATCATTTTTTTTTTGCGCAGGGAGGAGAGAGAGCGAACCACTCGCCGCTCTTCTTTCTCACGTCCACGTTAAAGTCACCAACCAAGACGACGGGGTCAGATACTTTGGAGCGCACACACACTTTCCATATGGATCATTTTTTTTTTGCGCAGGGAGGAGAGAGAGCGAACCACTCGCCGCTCTTCTTTCTCACGTCCACGTTAAAGTCACCAACCAAGACGACGGGGTCAGATACTTTGGAGCGCACACACACTTTCCATATGGATCATTTTTTTTTTGCGCAGGGAGGAGAGAGAGCGAACCACTCGCCGCTCTTCTTTCTCACGTCCACGTTAAAGTCACCAACCAAGACGACGGGGTCAGATACTTTGGAGCGCACACACACTTTCCATATGGATCATTTTTTTTTTGCGCAGGGAGGAGAGAGAGCGAACCACTCGCCGCTCTTCTTTCTCACGTCCACGTTAAAGTCACCAACCAAGACGACGGGGTCAGATACTTTGGAGCGCACACACACTTTCCATATGGATCATTTTTTTTTTGCGCAGGGAGGAGAGAGAGCGAACCACTCGCCGCTCTTCTTTCTCACGTCCACGTTAAAGTCACCAACCAAGACGACGGGGTCAGATACTTTGGAGCGCACACACACTTTCCATATGGATCATTTTTTTTTTGCGCAGGGAGGAGAGAGAGCGAACCACTCGCCGCTCTTCTTTCTCACGTCCACGTTAAAGTCACCAACCAAGACGACGGGGTCAGATACTTTGGAGCGCACACACACTTTCCATATGGATCATTTTTTTTTTGCGCAGGGAGGAGAGAGAGCGAACCACTCGCCGCTCTTCTTTCTCACGTCCACGTTAAAGTCACCAACCAAGACGACGGGGTCAGATACTTTGGAGCGCACACACACTTTCCATATGGATCATTTTTTTTTTGCGCAGGGAGGAGAGAGAGCGAACCACTCGCCGCTCTTCTTTCTCACGTCCACGTTAAAGTCACCAACCAAGACGACGGGGTCAGATACTTTGGAGCGCACACACACTTTCCATATGGATCATTTTTTTTTTGCGCAGGGAGGAGAGAGAGCGAACCACTCGCCGCTCTTCTTTCTCACGTCCACGTTAAAGTCACCAACCAAGACGACGGGGTCAGATACTTTGGAGCGCACACACACTTTCCATATGGATCATTTTTTTTTGCGCAGGGAGGAGAGAGAGCGAACCACTCGCCGCTCTTCTTTCTCACGTCCACGTTAAAGTCACCAACCAAGACGACGGGGTCAGATACTTTGGAGCGCACACACACTTTCCATATGGATCATTTTTTTTTTGCGCAGGGAGGAGAGAGAGCGAACCACTCGCCGCTCTTCTTTCTCACGTCCACGTTAAAGTCACCAACCAAGACGACGGGGTCAGATACTTTGGAGCGCACACACACTTTCCATATGGATCATTTTTTTTTTGCGCAGGGAGGAGAGAGAGCGAACCACTCGCCGCTCTTCTTTCTCACGTCCACGTTAAAGTCACCAACCAAGACGACGGGGTCAGATACTTTGGAGCGCACACACACTTTCCATATGGATCATTTTTTTTTGCGCAGGGAGGAGAGAGAGCGAACCACTCGCCGCTCTTCTTTCTCACGTCCACGTTAAAGTCACCAACCAAGACGACGGGGTCAGATACTTTGGAGCGCACACACACTTTCCATATGGATCATTTTTTTTTTGCGCAGGGAGGAGAGAGAGCGAACCACTCGCCGCTCTTCTTTCTCACGTCCACGTTAAAGTCACCAACCAAGACGACGGGGTCAGATACTTTGGAGCGCACACACACTTTCCATATGGATCATTTTTTTTTTGCGCAGGGAGGAGAGAGAGCGAACCACTCGCCGCTCTTCTTTCTCACGTCCACGTTAAAGTCACCAACCAAGACGACGGGGTCAGATACTTTGGAGCGCACACACACTTTCCATATGGATCATTTTTTTTTTGCGCAGGGAGGAGAGAGAGCGAACCACTCGCCGCTCTTCTTTCTCACGTCCACGTTAAAGTCACCAACCAAGACGACGGGGTCAGATACTTTGGAGCGCACACACACTTTCCATATGGATCATTTTTTTTTGCGCAGGGAGGAGAGAGAGCGAACCACTCGCCGCTCTTCTTTCTCACGTCCACGTTAAAGTCACCAACCAAGACGACGGGGTCAGATACTTTGGAGCGCACACACACTTTCCATATGGATCATTTTTTTTTTGCGCAGGGAGGAGAGAGAGCGAACCACTCGCCGCTCTTCTTTCTCACGTCCACGTTAAAGTCACCAACCAAGACGACGGGGTCAGATACTTTGGAGCGCACACACACTTTCCATATGGATCATTTTTTTTTTGCGCAGGGAGGAGAGAGAGCGAACCACTCGCCGCTCTTCTTTCTCACGTCCACGTTAAAGTCACCAACCAAGACGACGGGGTCAGATACTTTGGAGCGCACACACACTTTCCATATGGATCATTTTTTTTTTGCGCAGGGAGGAGAGAGAGCGAACCACTCGCCGCTCTTCTTTCTCACGTCCACGTTAAAGTCACCAACCAAGACGACGGGGTCAGATACTTTGGAGCGCACACACACTTTCCATATGGATCATTTTTTTTTTGCGCAGGGAGGAGAGAGAGCGAACCACTCGCCGCTCTTCTTTCTCACGTCCACGTTAAAGTCACCAACCAAGACGACGGGGTCAGATACTTTGGAGCGCACACACACTTTCCATATGGATCATTTTTTTTTTGCGCAGGGAGGAGAGAGAGCGAACCACTCGCCGCTCTTCTTTCTCACGTCCACGTTAAAGTCACCAACCAAGACGACGGGGTCAGATACTTTGGAGCGCACACACACTTTCCATATGGATCATTTTTTTTTTGCGCAGGGAGGAGAGAGAGCGAACCACTCGCCGCTCTTCTTTCTCACGTCCACGTTAAAGTCACCAACCAAGACGACGGGGTCAGATACTTTGGAGCGCACACACACTTTCCATATGGATCATTTTTTTTTTGCGCAGGGAGGAGAGAGAGCGAACCACTCGCCGCTCTTCTTTCTCACGTCCACGTTAAAGTCACCAACCAAGACGACGGGGTCAGATACTTTGGAGCGCACACACACTTTCCATATGGATCATTTTTTTTTTGCGCAGGGAGGAGAGAGAGCGAACCACTCGCCGCTCTTCTTTCTCACGTCCACGTTAAAGTCACCAACCAAGACGACGGGGTCAGATACTTTGGAGCGCACACACACTTTCCATATGGATCATTTTTTTTTGCGCAGGGAGGAGAGAGAGCGAACCACTCGCCGCTCTTCTTTCTCACGTCCACGTTAAAGTCACCAACCAAGACGACGGGGTCAGATACTTTGGAGCGCACACACACTTTCCATATGGATCATTTTTTTTTGCGCAGGGAGGAGAGAGAGCGAACCACTCGCCGCTCTTCTTTCTCACGTCCACGTTAAAGTCACCAACCAAGACGACGGGGTCAGATACTTTGGAGCGCACACACACTTTCCATATGGATCATTTTTTTTTTGCGCAGGGAGGAGAGAGAGCGAACCACTCGCCGCTCTTCTTTCTCACGTCCACGTTAAAGTCACCAACCAAGACGACGGGGTCAGATACTTTGGAGCGCACACACACTTTCCATATGGATCATTTTTTTTTTGCGCAGGGAGGAGAGAGAGCGAACCACTCGCCGCTCTTCTTTCTCACGTCCACGTTAAAGTCACCAACCAAGACGACGGGGTCAGATACTTTGGAGCGCACACACACTTTCCATATGGATCATTTTTTTTTTGCGCAGGGAGGAGAGAGAGCGAACCACTCGCCGCTCTTCTTTCTCACGTCCACGTTAAAGTCACCAACCAAGACGACGGGGTCAGATACTTTGGAGCGCACACACACTTTCCATATGGATCATTTTTTTTTGCGCAGG
Organism: Dermacentor silvarum; assembly: GCF_013339745.2. Lineage (NCBI taxonomy): Eukaryota > Metazoa > Arthropoda > Arachnida > Ixodida > Ixodidae > Dermacentor > Dermacentor silvarum. The sequence continues at coordinate 225,986,239 of NC_051157.2, forward strand.
GAGGAGAGAGAGCGAACCACTCGCCGCTCTTCTTTCTCACGTCCACGTTAAAGTCACCAACCAAGACGACGGGGTCAGATACTTTGGAGCGCACACACACTTTCCATATGGATCATTTTTTTTTTGCGCAGGGAGGAGAGAGAGCGAACCACTCGCCGCTCTTCTTTCTCACGTCCACGTTAAAGTCACCAACCAAGACGACGGGGTCAGATACTTTGGAGCGCACACACACTTTCCATATGGATCATTTTTTTTTTGCGCAGGGAGGAGAGAGAGCGAACCACTCGCCGCTCTTCTTTCTCACGTCCACGTTAAAGTCACCAACCAAGACGACGGGGTCAGATACTTTGGAGCGCACACACACTTTCCATATGGATCATTTTTTTTTTGCGCAGGGAGGAGAGAGAGCGAACCACTCGCCGCTCTTCTTTCTCACGTCCACGTTAAAGTCACCAACCAAGACGACGGGGTCAGATACTTTGGAGCGCACACACACTTTCCATATGGATCATTTTTTTTTTGCGCAGGGAGGAGAGAGAGCGAACCACTCGCCGCTCTTCTTTCTCACGTCCACGTTAAAGTCACCAACCAAGACGACGGGGTCAGATACTTTGGAGCGCACACACACTTTCCATATGGATCATTTTTTTTTGCGCAGGGAGGAGAGAGAGCGAACCACTCGCCGCTCTTCTTTCTCACGTCCACGTTAAAGTCACCAACCAAGACGACGGGGTCAGATACTTTGGAGCGCACACACACTTTCCATATGGATCATTTTTTTTTTGCGCAGGGAGGAGAGAGAGCGAACCACTCGCCGCTCTTCTTTCTCACGTCCACGTTAAAGTCACCAACCAAGACGACGGGGTCAGATACTTTGGAGCGCACACACACTTTCCATATGGATCATTTTTTTTTGCGCAGGGAGGAGAGAGAGCGAACCACTCGCCGCTCTTCTTTCTCACGTCCACGTTAAAGTCACCAACCAAGACGACGGGGTCAGATACTTTGGAGCGCACACACACTTTCCATATGGATCATTTTTTTTTTGCGCAGGGAGGAGAGAGAGCGAACCACTCGCCGCTCTTCTTTCTCACGTCCACGTTAAAGTCACCAACCAAGACGACGGGGTCAGATACTTTGGAGCGCACACACACTTTCCATATGGATCATTTTTTTTTTGCGCAGGGAGGAGAGAGAGCGAACCACTCGCCGCTCTTCTTTCTCACGTCCACGTTAAAGTCACCAACCAAGACGACGGGGTCAGATACTTTGGAGCGCACACACACTTTCCATATGGATCATTTTTTTTTTGCGCAGGGAGGAGAGAGAGCGAACCACTCGCCGCTCTTCTTTCTCACGTCCACGTTAAAGTCACCAACCAAGACGACGGGGTCAGATACTTTGGAGCGCACACACACTTTCCATATGGATCATTTTTTTTTTGCGCAGGGAGGAGAGAGAGCGAACCACTCGCCGCTCTTCTTTCTCACGTCCACGTTAAAGTCACCAACCAAGACGACGGGGTCAGATACTTTGGAGCGCACACACACTTTCCATATGGATCATTTTTTTTTTGCGCAGGGAGGAGAGAGAGCGAACCACTCGCCGCTCTTCTTTCTCACGTCCACGTTAAAGTCACCAACCAAGACGACGGGGTCAGATACTTTGGAGCGCACACACACTTTCCATATGGATCATTTTTTTTTTGCGCAGGGAGGAGAGAGAGCGAACCACTCGCCGCTCTTCTTTCTCACGTCCACGTTAAAGTCACCAACCAAGACGACGGGGTCAGATACTTTGGAGCGCACACACACTTTCCATATGGATCATTTTTTTTTTGCGCAGGGAGGAGAGAGAGCGAACCACTCGCCGCTCTTCTTTCTCACGTCCACGTTAAAGTCACCAACCAAGACGACGGGGTCAGATACTTTGGAGCGCACACACACTTTCCATATGGATCATTTTTTTTTTGCGCAGGGAGGAGAGAGAGCGAACCACTCGCCGCTCTTCTTTCTCACGTCCACGTTAAAGTCACCAACCAAGACGACGGGGTCAGATACTTTGGAGCGCACACACACTTTCCATATGGATCATTTTTTTTTTGCGCAGGGAGGAGAGAGAGCGAACCACTCGCCGCTCTTCTTTCTCACGTCCACGTTAAAGTCACCAACCAAGACGACGGGGTCAGATACTTTGGAGCGCACACACACTTTCCATATGGATCATTTTTTTTTTGCGCAGGGAGGAGAGAGAGCGAACCACTCGCCGCTCTTCTTTCTCACGTCCACGTTAAAGTCACCAACCAAGACGACGGGGTCAGATACTTTGGAGCGCACACACACTTTCCATATGGATCATTTTTTTTTTGCGCAGGGAGGAGAGAGAGCGAACCACTCGCCGCTCTTCTTTCTCACGTCCACGTTAAAGTCACCAACCAAGACGACGGGGTCAGATACTTTGGAGCGCACACACACTTTCCATATGGATCATTTTTTTTTTGCGCAGGGAGGAGAGAGAGCGAACCACTCGCCGCTCTTCTTTCTCACGTCCACGTTAAAGTCACCAACCAAGACGACGGGGTCAGATACTTTGGAGCGCACACACACTTTCCATATGGATCATTTTTTTTTTGCGCAGGGAGGAGAGAGAGCGAACCACTCGCCGCTCTTCTTTCTCACGTCCACGTTAAAGTCACCAACCAAGACGACGGGGTCAGATACTTTGGAGCGCACACACACTTTCCATATGGATCATTTTTTTTTTGCGCAGGGAGGAGAGAGAGCGAACCACTCGCCGCTCTTCTTTCTCACGTCCACGTTAAAGTCACCAACCAAGACGACGGGGTCAGATACTTTGGAGCGCACACACACTTTCCATATGGATCATTTTTTTTTTGCGCAGGGAGGAGAGAGAGCGAACCACTCGCCGCTCTTCTTTCTCACGTCCACGTTAAAGTCACCAACCAAGACGACGGGGTCAGATACTTTGGAGCGCACACACACTTTCCATATGGATCATTTTTTTTTTGCGCAGGGAGGAGAGAGAGCGAACCACTCGCCGCTCTTCTTTCTCACGTCCACGTTAAAGTCACCAACCAAGACGACGGGGTCAGATACTTTGGAGCGCACACACACTTTCCATATGGATCATTTTTTTTTTGCGCAGGGAGGAGAGAGAGCGAACCACTCGCCGCTCTTCTTTCTCACGTCCACGTTAAAGTCACCAACCAAGACGACGGGGTCAGATACTTTGGAGCGCACACACACTTTCCATATGGATCATTTTTTTTTTGCGCAGGGAGGAGAGAGAGCGAACCACTCGCCGCTCTTCTTTCTCACGTCCACGTTAAAGTCACCAACCAAGACGACGGGGTCAGATACTTTGGAGCGCACACACACTTTCCATATGGATCATTTTTTTTTGCGCAGGGAGGAGAGAGAGCGAACCACTCGCCGCTCTTCTTTCTCACGTCCACGTTAAAGTCACCAACCAAGACGACGGGGTCAGATACTTTGGAGCGCACACACACTTTCCATATGGATCATTTTTTTTTTGCGCAGGGAGGAGAGAGAGCGAACCACTCGCCGCTCTTCTTTCTCACGTCCACGTTAAAGTCACCAACCAAGACGACGGGGTCAGATACTTTGGAGCGCACACACACTTTCCATATGGATCATTTTTTTTTTGCGCAGGGAGGAGAGAGAGCGAACCACTCGCCGCTCTTCTTTCTCACGTCCACGTTAAAGTCACCAACCAAGACGACGGGGTCAGATACTTTGGAGCGCACACACACTTTCCATATGGATCATTTTTTTTTTGCGCAGGGAGGAGAGAGAGCGAACCACTCGCCGCTCTTCTTTCTCACGTCCACGTTAAAGTCACCAACCAAGACGACGGGGTCAGATACTTTGGAGCGCACACACACTTTCCATATGGATCATTTTTTTTTTGCGCAGGGAGGAGAGAGAGCGAACCACTCGCCGCTCTTCTTTCTCACGTCCACGTTAAAGTCACCAACCAAGACGACGGGGTCAGATACTTTGGAGCGCACACACACTTTCCATATGGATCATTTTTTTTTTGCGCAGGGAGGAGAGAGAGCGAACCACTCGCCGCTCTTCTTTCTCACGTCCACGTTAAAGTCACCAACCAAGACGACGGGGTCAGATACTTTGGAGCGCACACACACTTTCCATATGGATCATTTTTTTTTTGCGCAGGGAGGAGAGAGAGCGAACCACTCGCCGCTCTTCTTTCTCACGTCCACGTTAAAGTCACCAACCAAGACGACGGGGTCAGATACTTTGGAGCGCACACACACTTTCCATATGGATCATTTTTTTTTTGCGCAGGGAGGAGAGAGAGCGAACCACTCGCCGCTCTTCTTTCTCACGTCCACGTTAAAGTCACCAACCAAGACGACGGGGTCAGATACTTTGGAGCGCACACACACTTTCCATATGGATCATTTTTTTTTTGCGCAGGGAGGAGAGAGAGCGAACCACTCGCCGCTCTTCTTTCTCACGTCCACGTTAAAGTCACCAACCAAGACGACGGGGTCAGATACTTTGGAGCGCACACACACTTTCCATATGGATCATTTTTTTTTTGCGCAGGGAGGAGAGAGAGCGAACCACTCGCCGCTCTTCTTTCTCACGTCCACGTTAAAGTCACCAACCAAGACGACGGGGTCAGATACTTTGGAGCGCACACACACTTTCCATATGGATCATTTTTTTTTTGCGCAGGGAGGAGAGAGAGCGAACCACTCGCCGCTCTTCTTTCTCACGTCCACGTTAAAGTCACCAACCAAGACGACGGGGTCAGATACTTTGGAGCGCACACACACTTTCCATATGGATCATTTTTTTTTTGCGCAGGGAGGAGAGAGAGCGAACCACTCGCCGCTCTTCTTTCTCACGTCCACGTTAAAGTCACCAACCAAGACGACGGGGTCAGATACTTTGGAGCGCACACACACTTTCCATATGGATCATTTTTTTTTTGCGCAGGGAGGAGAGAGAGCGAACCACTCGCCGCTCTTCTTTCTCACGTCCACGTTAAAGTCACCAACCAAGACGACGGGGTCAGATACTTTGGAGCGCACACACACTTTCCATATGGATCATTTTTTTTTGCGCAGGGAGGAGAGAGAGCGAACCACTCGCCGCTCTTCTTTCTCACGTCCACGTTAAAGTCACCAACCAAGACGACGGGGTCAGATACTTTGGAGCGCACACACACTTTCCATATGGATCATTTTTTTTTTGCGCAGGGAGGAGAGAGAGCGAACCACTCGCCGCTCTTCTTTCTCACGTCCACGTTAAAGTCACCAACCAAGACGACGGGGTCAGATACTTTGGAGCGCACACACACTTTCCATATGGATCATTTTTTTTTTGCGCAGGGAGGAGAGAGAGCGAACCACTCGCCGCTCTTCTTTCTCACGTCCACGTTAAAGTCACCAACCAAGACGACGGGGTCAGATACTTTGGAGCGCACACACACTTTCCATATGGATCATTTTTTTTTTGCGCAGGGAGGAGAGAGAGCGAACCACTCGCCGCTCTTCTTTCTCACGTCCACGTTAAAGTCACCAACCAAGACGACGGGGTCAGATACTTTGGAGCGCACACACACTTTCCATATGGATCATTTTTTTTTTGCGCAGGGAGGAGAGAGAGCGAACCACTCGCCGCTCTTCTTTCTCACGTCCACGTTAAAGTCACCAACCAAGACGACGGGGTCAGATACTTTGGAGCGCACACACACTTTCCATATGGATCATTTTTTTTTTGCGCAGGGAGGAGAGAGAGCGAACCACTCGCCGCTCTTCTTTCTCACGTCCACGTTAAAGTCACCAACCAAGACGACGGGGTCAGATACTTTGGAGCGCACACACACTTTCCATATGGATCATTTTTTTTTTGCGCAGGGAGGAGAGAGAGCGAACCACTCGCCGCTCTTCTTTCTCACGTCCACGTTAAAGTCACCAACCAAGACGACGGGGTCAGATACTTTGGAGCGCACACACACTTTCCATATGGATCATTTTTTTTTTGCGCAGGGAGGAGAGAGAGCGAACCACTCGCCGCTCTTCTTTCTCACGTCCACGTTAAAGTCACCAACCAAGACGACGGGGTCAGATACTTTGGAGCGCACACACACTTTCCATATGGATCATTTTTTTTTTGCGCAGGGAGGAGAGAGAGCGAACCACTCGCCGCTCTTCTTTCTCACGTCCACGTTAAAGTCACCAACCAAGACGACGGGGTCAGATACTTTGGAGCGCACACACACTTTCCATATGGATCATTTTTTTTTTGCGCAGGGAGGAGAGAGAGCGAACCACTCGCCGCTCTTCTTTCTCACGTCCACGTTAAAGTCACCAACCAAGACGACGGGGTCAGATACTTTGGAGCGCACACACACTTTCCATATGGATCATTTTTTTTTTGCGCAGGGAGGAGAGAGAGCGAACCACTCGCCGCTCTTCTTTCTCACGTCCACGTTAAAGTCACCAACCAAGACGACGGGGTCAGATACTTTGGAGCGCACACACACTTTCCATATGGATCATTTTTTTTTTGCGCAGGGAGGAGAGAGAGCGAACCACTCGCCGCTCTTCTTTCTCACGTCCACGTTAAAGTCACCAACCAAGACGACGGGGTCAGATACTTTGGAGCGCACACACACTTTCCATATGGATCATTTTTTTTTTGCGCAGGGAGGAGAGAGAGCGAACCACTCGCCGCTCTTCTTTCTCACGTCCACGTTAAAGTCACCAACCAAGACGACGGGGTCAGATACTTTGGAGCGCACACACACTTTCCATATGGATCATTTTTTTTTTGCGCAGGGAGGAGAGAGAGCGAACCACTCGCCGCTCTTCTTTCTCACGTCCACGTTAAAGTCACCAACCAAGACGACGGGGTCAGATACTTTGGAGCGCACACACACTTTCCATATGGATCATTTTTTTTTTGCGCAGGGAGGAGAGAGAGCGAACCACTCGCCGCTCTTCTTTCTCACGTCCACGTTAAAGTCACCAACCAAGACGACGGGGTCAGATACTTTGGAGCGCACACACACTTTCCATATGGATCATTTTTTTTTTGCGCAGGGAGGAGAGAGAGCGAACCACTCGCCGCTCTTCTTTCTCACGTCCACGTTAAAGTCACCAACCAAGACGACGGGGTCAGATACTTTGGAGCGCACACACACTTTCCATATGGATCATTTTTTTTTTGCGCAGGGAGGAGAGAGAGCGAACCACTCGCCGCTCTTCTTTCTCACGTCCACGTTAAAGTCACCAACCAAGACGACGGGGTCAGATACTTTGGAGCGCACACACACTTTCCATATGGATCATTTTTTTTTTGCGCAGGGAGGAGAGAGAGCGAACCACTCGCCGCTCTTCTTTCTCACGTCCACGTTAAAGTCACCAACCAAGACGACGGGGTCAGATACTTTGGAGCGCACACACACTTTCCATATGGATCATTTTTTTTTTGCGCAGGGAGGAGAGAGAGCGAACCACTCGCCGCTCTTCTTTCTCACGTCCACGTTAAAGTCACCAACCAAGACGACGGGGTCAGATACTTTGGAGCGCACACACACTTTCCATATGGATCATTTTTTTTTTGCGCAGGGAGGAGAGAGAGCGAACCACTCGCCGCTCTTCTTTCTCACGTCCACGTTAAAGTCACCAACCAAGACGACGGGGTCAGATACTTTGGAGCGCACACACACTTTCCATATGGATCATTTTTTTTTTGCGCAGGGAGGAGAGAGAGCGAACCACTCGCCGCTCTTCTTTCTCACGTCCACGTTAAAGTCACCAACCAAGACGACGGGGTCAGATACTTTGGAGCGCACACACACTTTCCATATGGATCATTTTTTTTTTGCGCAGGGAGGAGAGAGAGCGAACCACTCGCCGCTCTTCTTTCTCACGTCCACGTTAAAGTCACCAACCAAGACGACGGGGTCAGATACTTTGGAGCGCACACACACTTTCCATATGGATCATTTTTTTTTTGCGCAGGGAGGAGAGAGAGCGAACCACTCGCCGCTCTTCTTTCTCACGTCCACGTTAAAGTCACCAACCAAGACGACGGGGTCAGATACTTTGGAGCGCACACACACTTTCCATATGGATCATTTTTTTTTTGCGCAGGGAGGAGAGAGAGCGAACCACTCGCCGCTCTTCTTTCTCACGTCCACGTTAAAGTCACCAACCAAGACGACGGGGTCAGATACTTTGGAGCGCACACACACTTTCCATATGGATCATTTTTTTTTTGCGCAGGGAGGAGAGAGAGCGAACCACTCGCCGCTCTTCTTTCTCACGTCCACGTTAAAGTCACCAACCAAGACGACGGGGTCAGATACTTTGGAGCGCACACACACTTTCCATATGGATCATTTTTTTTTTGCGCAGGGAGGAGAGAGAGCGAACCACTCGCCGCTCTTCTTTCTCACGTCCACGTTAAAGTCACCAACCAAGACGACGGGGTCAGATACTTTGGAGCGCACACACACTTTCCATATGGATCATTTTTTTTTTGCGCAGGGAGGAGAGAGAGCGAACCACTCGCCGCTCTTCTTTCTCACGTCCACGTTAAAGTCACCAACCAAGACGACGGGGTCAGATACTTTGGAGCGCACACACACTTTCCATATGGATCATTTTTTTTTTGCGCAGGGAGGAGAGAGAGCGAACCACTCGCCGCTCTTCTTTCTCACGTCCACGTTAAAGTCACCAACCAAGACGACGGGGTCAGATACTTTGGAGCGCACACACACTTTCCATATGGATCATTTTTTTTTTGCGCAGGGAGGAGAGAGAGCGAACCACTCGCCGCTCTTCTTTCTCACGTCCACGTTAAAGTCACCAACCAAGACGACGGGGTCAGATACTTTGGAGCGCACACACACTTTCCATATGGATCATTTTTTTTTTGCGCAGGGAGGAGAGAGAGCGAACCACTCGCCGCTCTTCTTTCTCACGTCCACGTTAAAGTCACCAACCAAGACGACGGGGTCAGATACTTTGGAGCGCACACACACTTTCCATATGGATCATTTTTTTTTTGCGCAGGGAGGAGAGAGAGCGAACCACTCGCCGCTCTTCTTTCTCACGTCCACGTTAAAGTCACCAACCAAGACGACGGGGTCAGATACTTTGGAGCGCACACACACTTTCCATATGGATCATTTTTTTTTGCGCAGGGAGGAGAGAGAGCGAACCACTCGCCGCTCTTCTTTCTCACGTCCACGTTAAAGTCACCAACCAAGACGACGGGGTCAGATACTTTGGAGCGCACACACACTTTCCATATGGATCATTTTTTTTTTGCGCAGGGAGGAGAGAGAGCGAACCACTCGCCGCTCTTCTTTCTCACGTCCACGTTAAAGTCACCAACCAAGACGACGGGGTCAGATACTTTGGAGCGCACACACACTTTCCATATGGATCATTTTTTTTTTGCGCAGGGAGGAGAGAGAGCGAACCACTCGCCGCTCTTCTTTCTCACGTCCACGTTAAAGTCACCAACCAAGACGACGGGGTCAGATACTTTGGAGCGCACACACACTTTCCATATGGATCATTTTTTTTTTGCGCAGGGAGGAGAGAGAGCGAACCACTCGCCGCTCTTCTTTCTCACGTCCACGTTAAAGTCACCAACCAAGACGACGGGGTCAGATACTTTGGAGCGCACACACACTTTCCATATGGATCATTTTTTTTTTGCGCAGGGAGGAGAGAGAGCGAACCACTCGCCGCTCTTCTTTCTCACGTCCACGTTAAAGTCACCAACCAAGACGACGGGGTCAGATACTTTGGAGCGCACACACACTTTCCATATGGATCATTTTTTTTTTGCGCAGGGAGGAGAGAGAGCGAACCACTCGCCGCTCTTCTTTCTCACGTCCACGTTAAAGTCACCAACCAAGACGACGGGGTCAGATACTTTGGAGCGCACACACACTTTCCATATGGATCATTTTTTTTTTGCGCAGGGAGGAGAGAGAGCGAACCACTCGCCGCTCTTCTTTCTCACGTCCACGTTAAAGTCACCAACCAAGACGACGGGGTCAGATACTTTGGAGCGCACACACACTTTCCATATGGATCATTTTTTTTTTGCGCAGGGAGGAGAGAGAGCGAACCACTCGCCGCTCTTCTTTCTCACGTCCACGTTAAAGTCACCAACCAAGACGACGGGGTCAGATACTTTGGAGCGCACACACACTTTCCATATGGATCATTTTTTTTTTGCGCAGGGAGGAGAGAGAGCGAACCACTCGCCGCTCTTCTTTCTCACGTCCACGTTAAAGTCACCAACCAAGACGACGGGGTCAGATACTTTGGAGCGCACACACACTTTCCATATGGATCATTTTTTTTTTGCGCAGGGAGGAGAGAGAGCGAACCACTCGCCGCTCTTCTTTCTCACGTCCACGTTAAAGTCACCAACCAAGACGACGGGGTCAGATACTTTGGAGCGCACACACACTTTCCATATGGATCATTTTTTTTTGCGCAGGGAGGAGAGAGAGCGAACCACTCGCCGCTCTTCTTTCTCACGTCCACGTTAAAGTCACCAACCAAGACGACGGGGTCAGATACTTTGGAGCGCACACACACTTTCCATATGGATCATTTTTTTTTTGCGCAGGGAGGAGAGAGAGCGAACCACTCGCCGCTCTTCTTTCTCACGTCCACGTTAAAGTCACCAACCAAGACGACGGGGTCAGATACTTTGGAGCGCACACACACTTTCCATATGGATCATTTTTTTTTTGCGCAGGGAGGAGAGAGAGCGAACCACTCGCCGCTCTTCTTTCTCACGTCCACGTTAAAGTCACCAACCAAGACGACGGGGTCAGATACTTTGGAGCGCACACACACTTTCCATATGGATCATTTTTTTTTTGCGCAGGGAGGAGAGAGAGCGAACCACTCGCCGCTCTTCTTTCTCACGTCCACGTTAAAGTCACCAACCAAGACGACGGGGTCAGATACTTTGGAGCGCACACACACTTTCCATATGGATCATTTTTTTTTTGCGCAGGGAGGAGAGAGAGCGAACCACTCGCCGCTCTTCTTTCTCACGTCCACGTTAAAGTCACCAACCAAGACGACGGGGTCAGATACTTTGGAGCGCACACACACTTTCCATATGGATCATTTTTTTTTTGCGCAGGGAGGAGAGAGAGCGAACCACTCGCCGCTCTTCTTTCTCACGTCCACGTTAAAGTCACCAACCAAGACGACGGGGTCAGATACTTTGGAGCGCACACACACTTTCCATATGGATCATTTTTTTTTTGCGCAGGGAGGAGAGAGAGCGAACCACTCGCCGCTCTTCTTTCTCACGTCCACGTTAAAGTCACCAACCAAGACGACGGGGTCAGATACTTTGGAGCGCACACACACTTTCCATATGGATCATTTTTTTTTTGCGCAGGGAGGAGAGAGAGCGAACCACTCGCCGCTCTTCTTTCTCACGTCCACGTTAAAGTCACCAACCAAGACGACGGGGTCAGATACTTTGGAGCGCACACACACTTTCCATATGGATCATTTTTTTTTTGCGCAGGGAGGAGAGAGAGCGAACCACTCGCCGCTCTTCTTTCTCACGTCCACGTTAAAGTCACCAACCAAGACGACGGGGTCAGATACTTTGGAGCGCACACACACTTTCCATATGGATCATTTTTTTTTTGCGCAGGGAGGAGAGAGAGCGAACCACTCGCCGCTCTTCTTTCTCACGTCCACGTTAAAGTCACCAACCAAGACGACGGGGTCAGATACTTTGGAGCGCACACACACTTTCCATATGGATCATTTTTTTTTTGCGCAGGGAGGAGAGAGAGCGAACCACTCGCCGCTCTTCTTTCTCACGTCCACGTTAAAGTCACCAACCAAGACGACGGGGTCAGATACTTTGGAGCGCACACACACTTTCCATATGGATCATTTTTTTTTTGCGCAGGGAGGAGAGAGAGCGAACCACTCGCCGCTCTTCTTTCTCACGTCCACGTTAAAGTCACCAACCAAGACGACGGGGTCAGATACTTTGGAGCGCACACACACTTTCCATATGGATCATTTTTTTTTGCGCAGGGAGGAGAGAGAGCGAACCACTCGCCGCTCTTCTTTCTCACGTCCACGTTAAAGTCACCAACCAAGACGACGGGGTCAGATACTTTGGAGCGCACACACACTTTCCATATGGATCATTTTTTTTTTGCGCAGGGAGGAGAGAGAGCGAACCACTCGCCGCTCTTCTTTCTCACGTCCACGTTAAAGTCACCAACCAAGACGACGGGGTCAGATACTTTGGAGCGCACACACACTTTCCATATGGATCATTTTTTTTTTGCGCAGGGAGGAGAGAGAGCGAACCACTCGCCGCTCTTCTTTCTCACGTCCACGTTAAAGTCACCAACCAAGACGACGGGGTCAGATACTTTGGAGCGCACACACACTTTCCATATGGATCATTTTTTTTTTGCGCAGGGAGGAGAGAGAGCGAACCACTCGCCGCTCTTCTTTCTCACGTCCACGTTAAAGTCACCAACCAAGACGACGGGGTCAGATACTTTGGAGCGCACACACACTTTCCATATGGATCATTTTTTTTTTGCGCAGGGAGGAGAGAGAGCGAACCACTCGCCGCTCTTCTTTCTCACGTCCACGTTAAAGTCACCAACCAAGACGACGGGGTCAGATACTTTGGAGCGCACACACACTTTCCATATGGATCATTTTTTTTTTGCGCAGGGAGGAGAGAGAGCGAACCACTCGCCGCTCTTCTTTCTCACGTCCACGTTAAAGTCACCAACCAAGACGACGGGGTCAGATACTTTGGAGCGCACACACACTTTCCATATGGATCATTTTTTTTTGCGCAGGGAGGAGAGAGAGCGAACCACTCGCCGCTCTTCTTTCTCACGTCCACGTTAAAGTCACCAACCAAGACGACGGGGTCAGATACTTTGGAGCGCACACACACTTTCCATATGGATCATTTTTTTTTTGCGCAGGGAGGAGAGAGAGCGAACCACTCGCCGCTCTTCTTTCTCACGTCCACGTTAAAGTCACCAACCAAGACGACGGGGTCAGATACTTTGGAGCGCACACACACTTTCCATATGGATCATTTTTTTTTTGCGCAGGGAGGAGAGAGAGCGAACCACTCGCCGCTCTTCTTTCTCACGTCCACGTTAAAGTCACCAACCAAGACGACGGGGTCAGATACTTTGGAGCGCACACACACTTTCCATATGGATCATTTTTTTTTTGCGCAGGGAGGAGAGAGAGCGAACCACTCGCCGCTCTTCTTTCTCACGTCCACGTTAAAGTCACCAACCAAGACGACGGGGTCAGATACTTTGGAGCGCACACACACTTTCCATATGGATCATTTTTTTTTTGCGCAGGGAGGAGAGAGAGCGAACCACTCGCCGCTCTTCTTTCTCACGTCCACGTTAAAGTCACCAACCAAGACGACGGGGTCAGATACTTTGGAGCGCACACACACTTTCCATATGGATCATTTTTTTTTTGCGCAGGGAGGAGAGAGAGCGAACCACTCGCCGCTCTTCTTTCTCACGTCCACGTTAAAGTCACCAACCAAGACGACGGGGTCAGATACTTTGGAGCGCACACACACTTTCCATATGGATCATTTTTTTTTTGCGCAGGGAGGAGAGAGAGCGAACCACTCGCCGCTCTTCTTTCTCACGTCCACGTTAAAGTCACCAACCAAGACGACGGGGTCAGATACTTTGGAGCGCACACACACTTTCCATATGGATCATTTTTTTTTTGCGCAGGGAGGAGAGAGAGCGAACCACTCGCCGCTCTTCTTTCTCACGTCCACGTTAAAGTCACCAACCAAGACGACGGGGTCAGATACTTTGGAGCGCACACACACTTTCCATATGGATCATTTTTTTTTGCGCAGGGAGGAGAGAGAGCGAACCACTCGCCGCTCTTCTTTCTCACGTCCACGTTAAAGTCACCAACCAAGACGACGGGGTCAGATACTTTGGAGCGCACACACACTTTCCATATGGATCATTTTTTTTTTGCGCAGGGAGGAGAGAGAGCGAACCACTCGCCGCTCTTCTTTCTCACGTCCACGTTAAAGTCACCAACCAAGACGACGGGGTCAGATACTTTGGAGCGCACACACACTTTCCATATGGATCATTTTTTTTTTTGCGCAGGGAGGAGAGAGAGCGAACCACTCGCCGCTCTTCTTTCTCACGTCCACGTTAAAGTCACCAACCAAGACGACGGGGTCAGATACTTTGGAGCGCACACACACTTTCCATATGGATCATTTTTTTTTTGCGCAGGGAGGAGAGAGAGCGAACCACTCGCCGCTCTTCTTTCTCACGTCCACGTTAAAGTCACCAACCAAGACGACGGGGTCAGATACTTTGGAGCGCACACACACTTTCCATATGGATCATTTTTTTTTTGCGCAGGGAGGAGAGAGAGCGAACCACTCGCCGCTCTTCTTTCTCACGTCCACGTTAAAGTCACCAACCAAGACGACGGGGTCAGATACTTTGGAGCGCACACACACTTTCCATATGGATCATTTTTTTTTTGCGCAGGGAGGAGAGAGAGCGAACCACTCGCCGCTCTTCTTTCTCACGTCCACGTTAAAGTCACCAACCAAGACGACGGGGTCAGATACTTTGGAGCGCACACACACTTTCCATATGGATCATTTTTTTTTTGCGCAGGGAGGAGAGAGAGCGAACCACTCGCCGCTCTTCTTTCTCACGTCCACGTTAAAGTCACCAACCAAGACGACGGGGTCAGATACTTTGGAGCGCACACACACTTTCCATATGGATCATTTTTTTTTTTGCGCAGGGAGGAGAGAGAGCGAACCACTCGCCGCTCTTCTTTCTCACGTCCACGTTAAAGTCACCAACCAAGACGACGGGGTCAGATACTTTGGAGCGCACACACACTTTCCATATGGATCATTTTTTTTTTGCGCAGGGAGGAGAGAGAGCGAACCACTCGCCGCTCTTCTTTCTCACGTCCACGTTAAAGTCACCAACCAAGACGACGGGGTCAGATACTTTGGAGCGCACACACACTTTCCATATGGATCATTTTTTTTTGCGCAGGGAGGAGAGAGAGCGAACCACTCGCCGCTCTTCTTTCTCACGTCCACGTTAAAGTCACCAACCAAGACGACGGGGTCAGATACTTTGGAGCGCACACACACTTTCCATATGGATCATTTTTTTTTGCGCA